>NW_020185325.1:8514571-8562977 GCF_003031525.2 Neophocaena asiaeorientalis asiaeorientalis | reverse complement strand
GTCTCCTAGGCCTGAGCCCTTAACCTGTGGAATCTGACACTCTTCTCCAGGTAGACAGTGTCAAAATTGATTTGACTTGTAGGACACCCAGTTGGTGTCCAGAAAGTTGCTTGTTGGATGTGTGAGGGAAACATCGTCTCCACTCTTGCCCCATCCCCTGACCACCAACACCAAATTGTAATTTCGTGGGTACAGCACAAAAGAATCAGACAAAAAAGGTTATCTTTTTCAAATTCCCATGGTCTTCCCATATCCTGGATCACACTACTGCCACTGAGCCCAACCAATCATCTTCTGTGGATGTCAAGATGTCCTCTCTTGGCAGCCACCACACACTTGGCAGGCAGATCAAAAGTGCCTGGAGTTTTTAGCCTTTCCCTCTACTTTTAGATGTGAATAAAATCCCTTATCTCAGGACATGGGATCTGGCACACCTTGGTTTGCACCAAAAGTAGTTGGCATGCAAAGAAACTGGATGATACAATGTGCAAATGATGGAGCGTTAACTCACTAACATGAAAACATTCACCAATGGAAAAGAGAAGACAGGAAGGAGCCAAGCAGACAAATTTCTTCTTTCCCACATCACCTACTGTGGATTATTTCATGCAACATGCCCAGGAATATACTGTGTGCCGAGTAGATACACCTGCCTGGCAACACCATGGCTCAAGGTGAAGCAGTAGTCAGACATCTAAACACAACATATCATTTCTCTTCCACATCTTTTCTTGTCTCATTGCCCTTATTCTTCACTCTCCTTCTCTTAGGTTTGCATATACAAAATAAAACACTGGCACTTAATCCTTACCTCAGGCTCCATATTCTAGGGAAACTGGCAAACAAAGTCATTTGGTGTATTTAAGAATTACTACATGGGATTGTTAAAATGAAAATTCCCAAATGTTGACTTTCTCTACCTTAAACATGGAAACTTTTCTGGGTCATTATTTAATTATAGATGCTATCTTTGTTTCACATTAATCCATGCATTTAAAAGAGATTCCGTGGAATAACTCAATTTTCCCAAGTAGTAAGTTTTGCTTTCCTCCTCCATGCTAAGAAAACTACCAATTGTGTTAGAATCAGAGATATGTTTAGAAACAGGCAATGAAACATGATTGGTCTAACTCAGCAATGACAACACTACTCCCAAATTTCCAAGCCTCCCTTGAAGAGGGGTGCTGCCTGTCCCAGCTCTGGATGGGATGGTGCTGGAAAAGCTTTGTTCTAATAATAAAGAAGTACAGATGGGGCTGGCTTAGAGTCTGACACTTCCCTAGCTATTCTTTCTTGAACGTAGACATGATGCCTAGAGATGCAATACCATTTATCCACCAGCTTCAACAGCCACCTACCCATCATAAATGGCAAGAAGAGGAAGAGTAAACATGCCAAGGATGATGGAATAGAAAGATAAAACTGTTGGCCTGCACTTCCTGCAATGTGAAAAAACAATCAAAAACTCTGTTTAAACTACTGTACTTAGGTTTCCTGAGACTTATAGCCAAATGCATCATTAACTGCATCTTGTGTATTGAGTGACAACTTCTTGAAATCCATGATTTCACATGTGGAACTTATCTAACAATGACATTGACTTCAATCTCATAAAAACAGGAAAATTTTTTAAAAAACCAACTAAAATAGCAGAGCAGACGTGGAATGTGCAGTAAATTGATACATCACATAAGCCATATATTATAAATACAAGTAGGATAAACATTAGTATTTCCCCTACTTTGCAAATAAGAATTGACACCTAAGAAAGAGCTAAATATTTTCTTCTTTAGTGTTATAGTTAAATGGTTGAGCCAGTATTTAAACACAATCATTACGAGGTTTTAACATGTATATTTTTGCCAGTATAAAGCTTTCTTTCCCAAATGTATATTTGGAACAGTGATGAAATTTTTAATAAAGGTTTTACATTAATCCTTATAATGAGACCAAATAGGTTTTGGAAACATTAGCTCTAGTTCTGCATTCTTTCCCAGAGTCTTTAATTTTCCAATTAATGTTATAAATCTCCCAAAATAAAAAATAAATTTACATTTATTTCAACAAGGACCCCCTTTTTTTCCCAAAGAATACCTATCAACGTCTTATGAAACACTAGTATTCCAAAGAACAAAGTTTGGGAAAGCTGTATCAGCACAATTGCATGTATTTATTCAATATTTATGTGACATACTATAGTTCATCACTTACTACAATGATTTATATATACTACACACACATAAATACCTCTATCTACCCAGCCATCCATCTATCCATCCGTCCATGTATCTATCTATCTAGATATATATTAGAGACATCCAAAAATCTTTAGGCTTGATTCTAAGGGGTCAAATGTCTTTTTTGTATAATGCCCTATGTACCTCAATTTCTCAATACACATTAAACTCTAGTTCCTTATTGTCCTTATAAGCAGTTTCCAAGACAAAAACAAATGTAGGAAGGATTTATTAACTTGTTCAAGTTGACATAGTGGGTCTATAGTTGTAATGAGACTGAAGTTTCTGCTTTCAGTTTGTTCTTCCAGTCACTGGGCAGTCCTTCAGTAGTCTATTCAAGCTAACTTTTGAGTTCTGGAAAGTGAGGAAGGAGAAAAGAAAGTAGATAATATTTAATTTCAAAGGACAATTCTTTCTAATTTTCTCTTTTGGGTAAGAGAGGAAACAACAAAAATGTTGTAGTGTGAAACTATCACTTGGAAGAAATCATCTACATTTAAGACTAATTGAAAATTATCAGCATTTCGATTAGCATGGATGTTGTTTATTTTCAGTTTTGCAAGTTTACTGACAACAGTCATATGGTCATAATGGTGATGGAGCTCTTATTTTAATTATGAGTTTTGCTTCTGCAGAAAGAAAAATGTAGACTTATCATGCATGCTCTAATAGATAATAAGAGTTCAAATTCTAGATAGTACAATGACTTTCCCCCAAACAGATCTTTTCCTTTTAAGCACCAGATCAATAAATGACCCTTTTGATCAGAGAACTAAAACCTCCTCCGTATTTTGCTTGCTACTTTCATTTTTCCCTCAAGAAAAGATGAAGCCACTTAAGTAGCAGACCACAAAAGCACTATGGCACTTTCA
The DNA here is from genome assembly GCF_003031525.2 of Neophocaena asiaeorientalis asiaeorientalis. Taxonomy (NCBI): domain Eukaryota; kingdom Metazoa; phylum Chordata; class Mammalia; order Artiodactyla; family Phocoenidae; genus Neophocaena; species Neophocaena asiaeorientalis. Next base: position 8,559,868 of record NW_020185325.1, on the reverse strand, counting down.
TCGTAGTAAAGAGTTCAAAAAGTAAATAAAACTTTGTGGAACTTATATTCAAGAACAAAGCTAGCACCCAGTAGCTCAATATGCCTTTGGGATTAGGGGTTTATTCAGAGCATCAAGAATCAGTATTTCCATTTAGACATACAAGTGATCTAAATAGCATTCATAGGACTTTGAAAGCCTTTTTGAAATAAAAAGCAGAGCAAACTACAAAAGTATAAATTCTAAATTTTCCTACATTATTCCTACTTTGTAGAGCATCTGGTCAGGATGGGGGCTGCCAGGACATCACATATCAATCACATATGAAAGAACACACTGATCCACGTGACCATGGCACAGGAATAGACTAATGAGAACCCAGCAGCATGCCTCTCCTTTTCAATTAGCTTTCTGTCCATTTTCACAGAAATACACTGGGGCAGGAAACTTTGTGGGTATTTGCCACCACCAACAGATCCTTTTCTTGTCTTAATCTATTGAAATACAAACTAGTAAAAGGGAGTTTAAATGCCAAAAAAGTAAAAAGAAACACAAGACAGGTATCCATGGCAAGGACTGACGCACGCTTTGGCAGTCAAAATGGATATTTTGGTAGAAAATGAATGATTGGTGGGGGGGGGAGCTCTCTGTAAGGCTGACATTTCTATTTTTTTAAGAGGTGATATGGGTCATTTAGTGCATAATGGGATAAGGAGATTAAACTGTGAATAATATTAATAAATATTACTTTCAAATGTATCTTAAATGTGAGGAGAAAGTACAAAAATCTGTCCGCATCTCCATCCTCTAGCACATTGACAAAATAAGCATACACTCGATGGTTTGTTTGGTTCATATCTTCTGTATTATTGAGTAGGCAAAGCTACTGAGAATACAGTCAAGTTTAAGTTCCACACTTTGATCACCTGTTATTTATTTCCTCTTGGCCCTAAGAACATTCAATGCCTATTTTGCTCCCACAATCACAGTTAAACTCACCCACACAACTAAAATCTAATTGGCAAAAAAAAGCTTAGATATTTACATGGAAAATATACCCTGAGGAAAAAACCATTCTAATGTCATAACTAAAAAATGACAATTTTGTATTTGAGCATTTCTTGCTGGAAATGTTAATTGCAAAACGCGCCAGCTAAGATTTGCTCCATTGTTACCAGCACATGTGTATCTCATTTGCTCCTTTGTCTTGCTTTACAGCCATACTGCAGTCTCAGTGAGTGATGTTCTTGAATTATTTCTCTTTCCAAATTCTTTTTCCTCTGCTTTCCTTGTTTTACTAGTTCTCAGGTTTCAGTCTGTGTTGTTCCCCTTGTCTGCTACTCCTTCTGGAATTCTAGCTTTATAAAACGCTGTAGTGAAGGGTTGCAGGATTTTTTCCCCTCTACTTCTATACTGCCAAGGGACTCTTTTTGAAGACCTTACTTTTACCATCAAGAACTAGGGAGGCAGACCCAGTGGCCTTAAGGGATTTAATTAGAGTTCACCAAGTTAGAAATTCCGAGCTCTCAAAGACCTAATTTAAATACAAGTTCACTCATTTTTTCAACTATTTCTTAGGCCCTTATTAAAATTTCAGGTTATTAAAGGGAACATCCTGTGTTTTGCAATACACAGAAAATAAACCTGGGTTATGCAGAATCTCAAACACCCTCCAGGTGCAAATGCAGAATTCTGCCAATCGCTAGGAAACTTATAAGGAATTAGCATATAAATTATTAAAACTATCATGGAATTTTGTTGATCATTATCAATTACGTTTATATGGGTGGCATCAGTTTTATAGGAGATAAACATTGGCTGTAGATTGGTGAGAGAAAATATGTAATTTAATGTATTTTTGGTCAGTTGTCCTACTATTGCCTTGTATACAAATGATTATTGTTATGACTACTCTTTACTTTAGGTGGTGTTATATTCCTTTTGTTAAGCTGTCAGCCAGAACCCTTGTGAAAAACTAATGACAAATCATATCAATTTATAAAAACTTTCTGGTCAATCAAACCTCTGTTATGGTTATGACAGGAGAGCCACGTAAAACACAATTTCTGATTGACAGCACTGCAATTTTATGAGAAAAAAAAATGCTGGTCTTTATGTGCTCCTTCCTTTCTACATTAAGAATTGTGTCTTAATTAGACGCTCTAGTCAGAAATTGGCTTAAAACATGAATTGACTATACCATGATGTCAAAATTTAAACAACTAGCAACATTAAAATCCGCATAACTTTGGCATGAAGAAACACAGAGCAACAATGGAAGGTGCCACTAAGTCAGGTGTCACATAAATAGGAGAAATGGGCAAAAAGAAAAGCTAACAGGTTGCTTCGACAGCATTTAGTTGTTTAAGCCTCCTTGTAAAGATCACTCAAACAGAATAGAAGAAATTCATAGGGGTCAGAGAGATGGAAAGAAAATGAAAGCTTTGTCACTTCAGTTTGATTTGGGGTGCAATTTATAAAACACTTCAACATTGTTTTGTTGCCTTTTTTTTAAATTGCCACCAGAAAGAACACTTCTTAGTGAAATAACTGTGAGAACTCTGTAACAGCTACTGTTTTCCAGTATTTCTCCACTCACATCCCTGTAGTATTATCATATAATTAGCATATTAACTTTCTCAAAGTTAACTTTCACTACGGCTTTAATAACTGGATTGAAGATCTGGGTCTTTCAGAGAGCTAACTGGTGAAACGTAGAATTTAGGTCATCTCTACACTTTGGATTTTTTATCATTTAGATGCTTTAGAGGGCATAAAATCTTAGGTACTTCTCCATTTAGTATTTCATTCTTACAAAAAATATGGCAGTAGAGATACGAATATGAAATATTTTATGCCAATTTACACTATAAGTCGTCATCTCTTAAACCTGATTATTTTTTGGCATAACTGCACAGAAAAATAGTAAAATTGTCATCTTATAAAAGCACACTCTACACGCTAACTTCATTTGTGCGATTGAAATAAAACTGCAGTATATACAAAACAAAACAAAAAAAGCACACTAATTCTCACTTACAACATTACAAGACTAGTTTACTGGTATAAATTCACATGAACTTCCCAAGATGAGATATTTTTCATCATTTAAAATTTTAAAGTTACGGTTTACAATGATCACCCTGGAGCAGTAAAGGAAAATCTGTTTCTTTAGTGGATGTGTTAAAAATTCTTTCCATTTGCTTTCCACCAAAAGACCATGCTTAAGTACTTCCATTAAATATAAAATATTTTTCAGGTTTGCCTTGTTATTTAATGAAATTCAAAATCAGTTTGCAAAGGCAATCGCCCCACTCCCCCAACTCTCCAAAAAAAATCTTCATTTCATGACAAACATAGATTTCCTGAGAGATGGAAAACATTCACTGTGAAAATCGCTATATTTATCCTTGAGACATATTTGGTAAAATTCACTAATTTGCCCAGTGCATAATTGCAGTATGTTCATGGAAAAACAAACTGTCTTACCAATGACTTTAAAACAGAATCCCTCTGCTCTTAGAATTCGATGGAAGCAAGCACTATGTAAATACTAATGACTGAGTATGATCTTCCCAGGCAGCGGGAAGGAAAATGCTTACTTTGGTCACACACACGCAGACACACAATTGTGTGTATATGTTCTTTTTAGGAAAGGCCTTTATAATACAGTCATAAAAATAATCAAAATAATGACTTACAAGTAAACATTTAAGTCAGAGACCAAGATTGAGAAAAAAAGCATGATAACTATTTTTCTTTCTTTTTTTTTGTTTTGTTTTGTGACTACTTTTCTAAATCACACAGGTCAGATGCTATTCGCCTCTCCAGTGGTCTCTGAAGATTCTAGGTGAGCTTAATTTGCTTTAATTTGATGTTGCAAAATTTTTTAATATACTAAAAATCAAAGGCAGTCTACTTTTGCTTCCCTGTGATGTAATTTTTTAGTTGCATATAAACTAGTTTATAAAAAGGAAATGAATTTTCCAAATTTGAAGGTGAACATAGACTTTCACATTGGAATGGAACTCCCAGCCCCCTGTCCTAGAAGAGTTCAAACACTCCAAAAAAATGACCAGATTGCCTTCTGCACATTATAAAGTAAAATCCATTAGACATTTTACTTAATTTAAAATAAACATAGAATCTGATTTTTTCATCTGATTTTGACTACTCACATATAGGTTGGTATTGCACATTCCTCTAAGTTATTGTGTAATAGATTTCACAAAGAATTATCAACAAAACATAAACACATTGAAATAGTCCTAATTTAACCATTTCTTCTGCTTATAATTCTAGCATCTAAAGAGCAGGAAAGGGTAGCTAAATTGAAGATATCACGACCATAATAGACCATAAAAGGCTATAAAATGTAGTTTAATTCCTTGCATACCAAAATGTGTTGAGCAAACTAAATGTAGTTGTTATAAACTAAATATCTGTGTACCCCGCCCCCAGGTTTATATGTTGAAATCCTAACACCCAATGTGATAGTATTGGGAGGTGGGCCTTTGGGAGATAGTTAGGTTGTGAGGGTGGAGCCTTCTTGAATGGGATTAGTGTCCTGATAAAAAAGCCCACAGAGAGCTCTCTCGCCCATTCTGCAACAAGATAGCCATCTATGAACCAGAAAGCAGCTATCATCAGACACCAAATTTGCCAATGCCTTGATCTTGGGTTTCCCATCCTCCAGAATTGTGAGAAATACACTACTGTTGTTTATAAGCCACTTGGTCTAGGGTATGTTGTTATAGCAGCTCAAACAGACTAAGACAGTAGCAATAACTTAAATCATGTACATTTTTGAAAAACACTTGCCTTTGTAAAGAAAACCCCATCCTACATATCTGCCTCTTTTGACTAGGGTATTTGAATAATATTACATAATTCTTACTATATCCTGACTAACTGAAAAAATACTTATAAAAAAATCAATATATAAAGAAGAGATGTGAGACTGGAAAATCATAAAACCTCACAAAAATGGGGGCAGGTATTACTAGGTACGGAAAGGACTAAAACCTTCCTGTATTTTTTTAAGATCCTGTCAAAATACTGTATTAAACCAAAAGACATAGGAAGAACCTAGGGAAAGTCCAGAGCTCAAGATTAAAAGCACAGAAGAGTTTCAAATAGAGATTGACTAACTGGAAGGTAAAAGTATAAAATAATATATTCACAGTCTAGGAAACTGCTAGTTATAATAGATGAAACATTTTGAAGATAATCACGAAGGAATGAAACTCAAAATATATCTAAGATCTACCAGTTTTTCATGCCTATTCTAATCCTTGCTCTCTTCAGTTTAATTCTGGGTTACTGCATCACTCATCTACACAAATGCACTTGATTTTGGGGAAAAAAAAAAAACTAGAAGCTACAAAAATAGCCACTCAACTAGTCCTCAGGCCTCTTGCATCTGTCCTTCCACAAAGATATTCTGTTTATCATTGACCACGAATATGTGAGACTTATGATCAAAAAGGCTCATTTTTAATGTCTTGATTTAACACTTACTGATAGATTCATATTGATTATACCAAGACCATCATTGTTTTCACCTGATAATATAGCAGACAGAAACTTGAACTAAGTGTAAAAGAACTGCCAACACAGCAGTTTTCTTATAGTTTACTTGTGCTAGTACCATTAGTATTGCCTTCAATATGAACTTTCTTTTTTTTTTTTTAATGGGTTTTGTTTTTGTATCCATTAAGTGAGCCTGTGTCGTTCGGTTGGAGCATTTAACCCATTCACATTTAAGGTGATTATCAATATGTATGTTCCTATTACCATTTTCTTAATTGTTTTGGGTTTGGTTTGTTTTTTGCTTTGAATTTTATTTTATTTATTTTTTATACAGTAGGTTCTTATTAGTTAAATATGAACTTTCTATACAGGATTTTTTAAGTTCACTAGTAATTGTTGGAGACTTAAATTAGATAAAACCAGAAAATATATGAATCACCTTAATTGAATACTCATCAACTGCAATATGTAGCGAGACACAGAAAGCAAACGAACAACTGTGTGTGTACCATAAGATAATGTGGAGCATCCTCCTTGCCCTAAGTATAGACCACATACAGTATGTGTAATTTGTGACTCTTTTGACATGTTGTCCAAGAGTGGGTGCCAGTGTTGATCTGTACGTTAAATAGGAATCAAGTTTGATTTTTTTATACAGATTACATCTAGCATTCTAACATAGTATACTGGGTACTCCTCTGGGGTCAATGCATGCCTCACCACCACACACACACGCATGGGATGGAGTCAATAACTGTATAATACTATCAGACCAACACTCATAAAACTACTAAAGATGCGTCAGTCCTCTCAAGCATTTACATCATGATCAGTCATGGATTTCCTGTACAAATCCATGTCATTCTAACATTCAGAGTTTTAATATCATCGGCCCTCATTTTATCCTTCTCCCTCGGTTCCCATTACTTCTCAACACTGAAGCCCTGCTTCTTTGCCTTGCTTCTCTACCACACAGTATACTTTTTTCTAAAAGTGTCTTCCTTTCTTCTATATACCTGTTCAAGCTCTACTTCTTGAAACTTTCTGCAGCTGAGTCCAGACTGCTTACTACTTTTGTAAAATTGTACCCCATAAATCATTCATTCATCTGAAAATCCCTTGCCTTTGGCCTCTTCTGCCTCCTCCCCAATCCATTTTCCAGTCTTTAGTCCTTGTCTTTCATCTGCATAGAACAATTAAACGCTTGCTCGTAAGATAAAGTGAAAAATCTTTAATATGTTGCTTTACCGAGTATATGGCTAAACTCTGAGTAACAAAACCCAACAAAAGAGTGATTTAAACTAGGAACTAAGTTCTTACTAACATAGAACTCTGGGGAAGGCAGTGTAGGATTTAATGGCAGCATACTTCCAGCATCATCAAGGGACCCAGGTTTCTACATTACTGCTTTGCTCTTTGTTAGGTTATACCCTTGGCTCCCATAATCCAAGATGGTTCACTACCCCCAAACACATTCCAAAGAGCAGAATGGAGAGAAAGAGAGAGATGGAAAAACAGCCTCTGCCTTGAAGGACAGATTCTATAAGTAATACATCTCATTTTCTCACACCACGATGCCCTAAACTTAATCAAAAGTCACGCCTAGCTAGCAAAGAGACTGGAAAATATAATATTTATCTCAAGTATTTGTATACCCAGCTAAAAATTGGTTATTTTGTTACCAAAAGAGATATGAGTAGATGCAAGTTTATTATACAAGGATTGCAGGGCTCTCTACCATTAACTCCATGCCTATCTCTCTAGTATTTTCATTCGTTTTTACTTCCTCTTCTTTAGCAATAATAAAATTCTTTCAATTCCTCAATCTCTCTTTTTAGCCTGAATCACACTATCTAGAACTGACGTTACTGTCTCTTAGCATGTGCTGCAGAGATAAGGAAACACCTCACTTAAGGATGAAGGAATATCTGACTCTCTTGTAGGTATAGCCTTTGTGGCCTCAAATAAAACTAAAAGAGAGGCACTCACTTAACATCATATTTTAGGGGGAAAAAAGCAAGGTTAGTGTATAATTCAGAATCAGGGAACCTCTGGTCCTCCTGTACTGGAGATAACCTAATAACCACTTGATGGATGCAAAAGTCTCACATACATATACAAACAAACAAAAAATTGAGAGAGAAAGCTGAAAAGGGAGGTTGGAGACTTGAAGATTATTCTTAAGAGTTGAAATTTGGTCCTATAGTCCAAATAGAACCACCATAGGATTCTACTGTGAGATTATTTTAAAAAACACATTATATTCACAATCACACATTTGTAATCACTTCAAACCTTGAGAATGATAAAATTTGCTATAGGGACATTTCTATTAGTGATTCTATTATAATGTGATAGAATTGAATAGTCCCACTGGATTTACATAAGCCTGCATTTGGTTCAAAAATTATTGAATTTCAGAGTAAAGGAGTCATAATGTACAACTTCCATTAATAATACAATGAAAAATCCTTTTGTGAAATTCCTATGCCACATCAAAATAAGAAAACTACCAATAAGGGCAGCGTAGTATCCTCTAAAATAATTTTTCAATTGAAGTCATGAAATCTAGCTGAAGAAAAGTGCAAAGTAGGAAAAAATCTATAAAATAACTTGGATAAGTCAATATGAATGCTTCCTTATGAACATTCTTTTGAAGGAACTATCCTTATCATTCAATTCCATGTCTTACTAAAGCAGAAAGTGAGTTGGAAAATCATATGACTTGATTCTACAAGAACCAGTTAGTAAATCTGAATAATACTGGCATAGATATGATAATCAAATCCAGATCTATTAATGACACTGCCATGACACGCATATAAATATAAAAATAAAAGGACAAGAACAGAACCCTGAGGGACCACACATTTTACAATAACTATTTCCGATGAGCTGCTACCCAATAGAGTATGCTGTGTCTGCTGACAAAGATAATTACATTTCAAACCAATTTAATGCTGTCTCAGAATTCCTACTCACGTTTCTGGAAGATCCAACAATATATCACTGTCTACTGTGTCAAAGGTGAGTGACAGACCTAACTTTGAGAGCAGGCATCCATTCTTGCCCAGAAACTCTCACATATCACTGAAGATAAACAGGTAGTCTCTGGTAACGTAATGGACACCCCAAAATCCAGGTTGGAATTTTATCAAATATTAAGCATAAATAATTTTGTCTTCAGGCAAAATATCAAACAAGTTTCCATTCTTTTTTATTTCCTAGAAGAGACAAGAACTAGAAAATCTGTGTCAGAGTCTAGCAGGCACATAGTTGATAATCCTTAAATGTTTGTTGAATGAATATATGCATACAATTTTATACAACAATGAACTAGAGAAGCAAAAGGCATGTAAAATAGTATGCTAATAGGTTACAGTATTCTCATTTCTAATAAAAGTATAGTCTGCATATAATTCCTCAATTATATGTGTAAGCAGAGCCAAGTAAGCCCTTGAAATAAAACAGATAAAAAGCAAGATAATAAAACGAAATATAACAAAACTTCCCAAAATATGCAGAGATGTCTTATGTATTTCTCCAAGACTTGTTTTCAATCATATTTTTAAGAATAAAAAATAGGAAGATGGGGGCTTCCCTGGTGGCACAGTGGTTGAGAGTCTGCCTGCCGATGCAGGGGACACGGGTTCGTGCCCCGGTCTGGGAAAATCCCACATGCCGTGGAGCGGCTAGGCCCGAGAGCCATGGCCGCTGAGCGTGCGCGTACGGAGCCTGTGCTCCGCAACAGGAGAGGTCACAACAGTGAGAGGCTCGCGTACAGCAAAAAAAAAAAAAAAAGGAAGATTTCATACCTGTCGTGGGTATAAACCAAAGGCCATAAGTTCAGGTGTGCGAATAAAAGTCACTTTCATTATTTTCTTTCAGTCAATAACTTATATTCCCCCATCCCACTGAAATGTGGGAAAGTCAGCTCTGTTAATTCTATCGTCCTTTTCGTCCCTTCAGTTTTGCCATTTCTGCTGTTTCAGTGCCTTTCTCAGTACCTAGTGTGCTGTCAGCAGGGAGCTGTAACAAAAATTTGCTAATTTTATAGCTTATATACCAATTTTTTCTCTCCCCAAGTCTCTGTATTTTCAACATGAGAGACACCTCCCTCATTTTCTCCCATCATACCTTCCAGGACACCTTGCATATTCTCAATGGGACTGGGTCTTACCAAGATAAGCCAGGAAAAATAAATGTGTTAGTTAAGAACAAGTTGAGCTGCTATCACAAAATATTCAATAATATGGAGACTGAAACAATGCAGAAGTTTATTTATCTTTCATATAATATCCACAGACAAGAGATCTTCTAATAATAGGAGAGCTCTACATCTTCAACGGGGGGGGTCCCTGTTTTGGGGTCAAGGTGGTTGCTCAAGCTTTCTTCATATCTTATCCAATGGAAAGGACAAATGGACATAGGGGGACATATGTATATTCCTTTTTAGGAGTATAACTTGGAATAAAGACTGGCTTCATTGGTGTGTGACCGGTACAGACACACAGGCCTCACACTCAGAAGGTAGCCCCATGCTTGGGGCTCTGCAGTCACAATATTAAATTCGTTTTTAAAATTCTTAATAATTTTATCTTTGAATTTGCATTTTGAAAGAGAAGTTCAATGGTACAATGGAACCTGTGCTAGGGGCATGGAGCCTTGGCTCACTCTTGATCCTACCTCCCTGGGGTGTCTCCTCCTCTCTGAAACAAGTCTTGGCCACTCTCTGCCCAGCCTCACCCAGTGCTGCTGTCCCTGACCCCCAGCAGGGGTTTGACTATCACAGATAAAGTTATTATCAATATTTGCATACAGGTTTTTTTGTGAATGTCAGTTTTCCCTTCTCTATGGAAAATATCCAAAAGTGGTATTGCTAACTCATATGGTAGGTATATGTTTAACTTCATTAGACACTGCCCATCTGTTTTCCAAGCAGCTGTACCATTTTGCATTCTCACCAGCAATGTATGAGAACTGTAGTTGTTCTACATCATCACCACACTTTATACTATCATTATTTATTTTTTAATTTTAGCCATTTCAATAGTTGTGTAGTGGTATCCCATTGTGGTTTTAATTTGAATTTTCTTATTGGATAATAAAGATGAAGGTATTTTATGCACTTATTTTCCATATTTATATCCTCTTTGGTGAAGTGTTTGTTCAAGTCTTTGCCTAATTTTTAATTGGGTCGTTTGTGCTCTTATTATCGAGTTCTAGGAATTCTTTATATTTTCTGGATATAAACTGTTTGTCAGATATATGACTTACAAATATTTTCTCACAGTCTGTAGCTTGTCTTTTCATTCTCTTGACAGTTTGGCAAAGAAAAGTTTTAAATTTAGATAAAGTCCAATTTTTCAGTTGTTTTTCTTTTATGGATCATGCTTTTGGAGCCATTTCTAAAATCTCTCGGCCTAACCCCAGGTGATAAAAATTGCTTCTATGGGGCTTCCCTGGTGGCGCAGTGGTTGAGAGTCCGCCTGCCGATGCAGGGGACACGGGTTCGTGCCCTGGTCTGGGAAGATCCCACATGCCATGGAGTGGCTGGGCCTGTGAGCCATGACCGCTGAGCCTGAGTGTCCAGAGCCTGTGCTCCGCAACAGGAGAGGCCACAACAGTGAGAGGCCCGCGTACCGCAAAAAAACCCCAAAAAAACAAACAAAAAAATTGCTTCTATGATTTTGTTAAAAGCTTATAGATGTCTTACACTTAGATCTATGATTTATTTTGTATTAATTTTTGAGTAAAGAATGAAGTTTAGGTCTAGGTTAACATGTTTGCAAATGGATGAGCAATTGTTCCAAAAGTACTTCACAAGACCAATCTTTGTTTAATTTCTTTACACCTTTGACAATAATCAAATGGCCAGGGACTTCCCTGGTGGTCCAGTGGTTAAGAATCTGCCTTCCAATGCAGGGGACATGGGTTCAATCCCTGGTTGGGGAACTAAGATTCCACATGCCAACTAAGCCTACGTGCTGCAACTTCTGAGCCCATGCCCTCTAAAGCCCGCGCACCACAACTAGAGAGAAGCCCACAAGCTGCGACGAAGAGTTTGCATGCCACAACTAAGACCCCACGCAGCCAAATAAATACAAAAATACAAAAAAAAAAAAAAAAAAAAAAAAAAACACCACCCTTTAAAAAAATAATCAAATGGCCATATTCATGTAGGTCTATATGTGGTTCCACTGATTCATATGTCTGTCTCTTTGCCAATACTACACCATCTTCATAACTCTCTAATTTCTACTGAGAAATTATTTTTTATTCAAATAAGTTTGTTTAGCAGCATTTTTTGTGGGCAGCTGGTGTTATCAGAGCCCTTAGAGAAAAGAAAATTTGATTTGGTTGGGATGAGGGAATAGCTAGAGAGGGCAATCCTTTTTAGTATGTACGGACTGTTCATGTGGTCCTAATCTCCAAGACTGGGCCAAGGAGTACATCTAAAAGTGGGTAGATACTAAAGACTGATATTGCTCACATAAAAATGAACGCCAGTCATTTTCTGTGTAGCCCTGTGGACTTTTGCTCTATTCATGTGCATCCTGATTCCCATCAAATAATAAAGGACACAGATGCAGCTTTTTCTGTATAACCCCCTCTATCTTAGAACTATTTGATGAAATTTCTAGCTGTCTCAGCTTCCCTGAACTCCAATTTCTAGCTTCTTAACTCAGCAAGGCTACCAGACACTGTTTGGATCTTCTGGCCATGCTCACAGTCTGAGAACTGCCACCAGGCAGAAATCCTGGATGGTATTAGGGCTCACCATCTTTGTTTTCTTTTTCTCAGGGATAACAGCCTTTTACCATCATTTTCCAATGTCTGAAAATAATTGCTTAACATATTGTTCCAGTTTTCTAGCTGTTTACAGTGAAAGGTGAAAGCCAACGCTTATTACTCCATCATGGTTGAAAGCAGAAGTCCATTCTTTTATGTCTAACCCTTTAGAATAATCTTGGATTGGTGTGTGTATGATTATGTGGATATGAAATATAATTTTATAAAGATTTACATATAGATATTTGTGTGAACATAAGTTTTCACCACATGATTGGTAGGTTGTGGTAAGGGTGTGGTAACTTTCTATGGTATACTTTTGTAAAGTGGTTGTACCATTTGCATTCTCACCACCAATGGATGCAACTACCATTTGCTCCACATCCTATGCTTGGTATCATTGGTTTTTATTTTCTATTTATTTTTCCATTCTATCAGGTATGACTTTAATTTGCATTTTGCAGGTTAATGACGTTGAGAATTTTTCATGTGCTTATTTTCCATCTGTTTATTTTCTTTGGTGATATGTCTGTTCAAATTCTTTGAACATATTTTAACTGAGATGATTGTTTCTTATTGAGTTTTGAGAATTCCTTATATATTCTGGATACAAATCCTATGCCAGATAAAAATATTTGCAAACATTTGTAAATATTTTCACATAGTCTGCAGCTCATCTTTTCATTCTTTCAACAGGTGTCTTTCAAGAACTTATGTATTTAATTTTGATGAAGTTTAACTTAGCAACTTTTTTGATGGATCATTTTGTTTGTTTATCTATGTTCTTGGCTCAATCCCCTGAGGCAAAAGAAATAAAAGGAAAAATAAACAAATGGGACTTAATTAAACTTAAAAGCTTTTGTACAACAAAATAAATCATAAACAAAATGAAAAGACAACCTACTGAATGGAAGAAAATATTCGCAAATTATACAAGCGACAAGGGGTTAACATCCAAAATATATAAACAGCTTATACAACTCAACTACAAAAAACAAAAACAAAAAAACAATCCAATCAAAAAGATGGGCAGAAGACTTGAATAGACATTTTTCCAACACAGAAATACAGATGGCCAATAGGCACATGAAAGGATCTTCAACATCTCTATTAGAGAAATGCAAAACAAAACTACAGTGAGGTATCACTTCACACCAGTCAGAATGGCCATCATTAAAAAGTCTACAAATAACAAATGTTGAAGAGTATGTGGAGAAAAGCAAACTCTTGTACACTGCTGGTGGGAATGTAAATTGGTGCAGCCACTATGGAAAACAATATGGAAGTTTCTTTAAAAACAATAAATAGGGCTTCTCTGGTGGCGCAGTGGCTGGGAGTCCGCCTGCCGACGCAGGGGACGCGGGTTCGTGCCCCGGTCAGGGAGGATCCCACATGCCGCGCAGCGGCTGGGCCCGTGAGCCATGGCCGCTGAGCCTGTGCGTCTGGAGCCTGTGCTCCGCAACGGGAGAGGCTACAACAGTGAGAGGCCCGCGTCCCGCAAAAAAAAAAAAAAAAGTAATAATAATAAATATTATCCAGTAATTTCACTCCTGGGTACCTATCTGGAAAAAAACACTAATTTGAAAAGATATATGCACCCCAATGTTCATAGCAGCACTATTTACAATAGCCAAGACATAGAAGCAACCCAAATGCCTACCAACAGATGATTGGATAAAGAGGTGGTATATATATACAATGGAATAGTATCCAGCCATGAAAAAGAATGAAATTCTGCACTTGCAGCAATGTGGATGGACCTGGAGAATATTATACTTAGTGAAATAGGTCAAAGAAAGACAAATAATATACGATATCACTTATATGTGGAATCTAGAAAATAATACAAATGAATGTATATACAAAACAGAAACAGACTCACAAATACAGAAAACAAACTTGTGGTTACCAAAGGAGCCAGGGATGTGGGGGGAAGTGGGAAGGGACAAATTACTGGTACAGGATTAACAGATACAAGCTACTGCATATAAAATTGATAACCACAAGGTTTTACTATATAGCATAGGAAACTATACCCATTATCTTGTAAAAACCTATAATGGAATATAATCTGCAAAAATACTGAATCACCATGCCGTATATCTGAAACTAACATAATATTGTAAAGCAACTATATCCCAATTTAAATAAGAAAAAAATAAGAAATCAATTAGTTTATATTTACCCATACAGTTACCTCTCCTAAAACTCTTCATCTTTGTGTAGATTCATAGTTCCACTTGGTATCATTTTCTTTCTTCCAGAAGGACTCTTTTTTTTTTTAACATTTTTTTCATTCAAAACTGAAGTCAAAATAAGATTTAAGGTGAATGCAAACTCAAAGAATTCACCACTGCATACTGCTGGCCAATAAAAATATAACGCAAGGCACATAGGTAATCCTTGCTTATTTTCCATCTGTTTATTTTCTTTGGTGATATGTCTGTTCAAATTCTTTGAACATATTTTAACTGAGATGATTGTTTCTTATTGAGTTTTGAGAATTCCTTATATATTCTGGATACAAATCCTATGCCAGATAAAAATATTTGCAAACATTTGTAAATATTTTCACATAGTCTGCAGCTCATCTTTTCATTCTTTCAACAGGTGTCTTTCAAGAACTTATGTATTTAATTTTGATGAAGTTTAACTTAGCAACTTTTTTGATGGATCATTTTGTTTGTTTATCTATGTTCTTGGCTCAATCCCCTGAGGCAAAAGAAATAAAAGGAAAAATAAACAAATGGGACTTAATTAAACTTAAAAGCTTTTGTACAACAAAATAAATCATAAACAAAATGAAAAGACAACCTACTGAATGGAAGAAAATATTCGCAAATTATACAAGCGACAAGGGGTTAACATCCAAAATATATAAACAGCTTATACAACTCAACTACAAAAAACAAAAACAAAAAAACAATCCAATCAAAAAGATGGGCAGAAGACTTGAATAGACATTTTTCCAACACAGAAATACAGATGGCCAATAGGCACATGAAAGGATCTTCAACATCTCTATTAGAGAAATGCAAAACAAAACTACAGTGAGGTATCACTTCACACCAGTCAGAATGGCCATCATTAAAAAGTCTACAAATAACAAATGTTGAAGAGTATGTGGAGAAAAGCAAACTCTTGTACACTGCTGGTGGGAATGTAAATTGGTGCAGCCACTATGGAAAACAATATGGAAGTTTCTTTAAAAACAATAAATAGGGCTTCTCTGGTGGCGCAGTGGCTGGGAGTCCGCCTGCCGACGCAGGGGACGCGGGTTCGTGCCCCGGTCAGGGAGGATCCCACATGCCGCGCAGCGGCTGGGCCCGTGAGCCATGGCCGCTGAGCCTGTGCGTCTGGAGCCTGTGCTCCGCAACGGGAGAGGCTACAACAGTGAGAGGCCCGCGTACCGCAAAAAAAAAAAAAAAAGTAATAATAATAAATATTATCCAGTAATTTCACTCCTGGGTACCTATCTGGAAAAAAACACTAATTTGAAAAGATATATGCACCCCAATGTTCATAGCAGCACTATTTACAATAGCCAAGACATAGAAGCAACCCAAATGCCTACCAACAGATGATTGGATAAAGAGGTGGTATATATATACAATGGAATAGTATCCAGCCATGAAAAAGAATGAAATTCTGCACTTGCAGCAATGTGGATGGACCTGGAGAATATTATACTTAGTGAAATAGGTCAAAGAAAGACAAATAATATACGATATCACTTATATGTGGAATCTAGAAAATAATACAAATGAATGTATATACAAAACAGAAACAGACTCACAAATACAGAAAACAAACTTGTGGTTACCAAAGGAGCCAGGGATGTGGGGGGAAGTGGGAAGGGACAAATTACTGGTACAGGATTAACAGATACAAGCTACTGCATATAAAATTGATAACCACAAGGTTTTACTATATAGCATAGGAAACTATACCCATTATCTTGTAAAAACCTATAATGGAATATAATCTGCAAAAATACTGAATCACCATGCCGTATATCTGAAACTAACATAATATTGTAAAGCAACTATATCCCAATTTAAATAAGAAAAAAATAAGAAATCAATTAGTTTATATTTACCCATACAGTTACCTCTCCTAAAACTCTTCATCTTTGTGTAGATTCATAGTTCCACTTGGTATCATTTTCTTTCTTCCAGAAGGACTCTTTTTTTTTTTAACATTTTTTTCATTCAAAACTGAAGTCAAAATAAGATTTAAGGTGAATGCAAACTCAAAGAATTCACCACTGCATACTGCTGGCCAATAAAAATATAACGCAAGGCACATAGGTAATCCTTAATTTTTTAGTACCTGCATTAAAAATGTAAAAAGAAACAGATAACATTAATTTTAATAATATAATTTGACCCAATATAACCCAAATATAATTTCAATATATTACCATTAAAAATAGTAACAAGGGCTTCCCTGGTGGTGCAGTGGTTGAGAGTCCGCCTGCCAATGCAGGGGACACGGGTTCGTGCCCCGGTCTGGGAAGATCCCACATGCCACAGAGCAGCTGGGCCCGTGAGCCACGGCTGCTGAGTCTGCACGTCCGGACCCTGTGCTCCGCAACGGGAGAGGCCACAGCAGTGGGAGGTCCGTGTACCACAGAAAAAAAAAAAAAAAAAAGTAACAAAGTATTTTACATTATTTTATACTAAATCTTCAATATCTGATGTGAATTTTACAATTATAGCGTATCTTAATTTGGCCTAGTCACATTTCAAGTTCTCAGAAGTTACATATGACTAGCAGCTATTGTTTTGGATATCACAGGTCTAACTATTACGACTGACTTGAAATAACCAACGTCACTTTCCTTGGGTTGGTAATAGGAACTCTAGGCAAGGTAGAAAGTATTCAATGGGTATTTTGTAGCCAACTAACAATGTGAATTACACCAACCTTGTATGTCCTCTTCCTATGATGTCTCAATTCTCAGAACAATTATACTTTCTTGAATGTATGATAATCTTGGATTTATGTTACCAAAGATTTTGGTTAGTTAGGACTATGACTATGAGGGGCTATGGAACCAGCTGGCTATGCTTTAAGCAGTAGCAACTTGCTATACCTTTCCTTGGTTCTATATTACAGAAAAAAAGAAAAAAAAAAAAAAGCTGAACAAAGTATCCACGTACCACTTGTACCTAGTACCTAGCACAGACCTCTCAGCAAATATGTAAAAACTAAATCTGCATGACTCAACACAGATCTTCTGCTCATGACCTAGTTCATGATGGGATCCAATTCTCTAAAAAAAAAAAAAACTTTCTGCAAGGTCTTCCAAGCAATTAAGTATAAATACTCAAATTCTTCTAGTCCTTTGGTTACCCCCTCTGAATGACATTAACTCAATAGTAGGTTGTAGAGGAAGGATCTGCCTGGCTGATAGGCTTCCTGTTAACCTGAAACAGTATTTCCAGTCTGGAATCTGCATCCTTGGAAATAAAAGAAATGACAATTAAAAGCAATGTTCCCAGTAATCTAGCAGACTCTCCAATAAAAGATTTTCCTTTATAGCCAGAACCATTAAGGCTTTATATTAAAATATCAAAATATTAAAACAATGTTGTTTAATAAGTTAACCCATGTAAATATAATCTCCTAGCATTAAGTAGATATTTTATTTTCTGATATAGAAACAGATGAAATGGCACATAGAGGAATGTTCTTCAACATTCTTCCTCTTCTAATTTTATTTTAGAAAAGAGCACACTTCTATATCTCTTTCTGAAAGTACATGGAGAAAAAATTACTAGACCAATTCGTGCGCAATGACTTCTTATATTGTCATATCCAGAAGGCTCTATAGCACAGTGGCTATGATTTGGGCTCTGAAATTAGACTGGCATGTATCCAAATCCTGGTTCCAACATATACTAGTTCTGTGAATTGGGAATATTTATCTTTTTACATCAATTTTTCTCATATGTATAACAGATATAGTATAGATAATGCAGATATAATACAGGAATAATGGAATTAACTGGTATTATATCCATGAAGTATGTATCACAGGGCTTGACAAAGAAAGCTCAATAAATAGCATCTCTGATTTTGTTTGGTTGATTGCTCAATTTCCTAACAACAGGTCATATTTTTTGGTATATCTTATATTTTGTTTAAATGTTAGAAACTATGTATACAAGAGCAGTAGAGACTGAAGTAAATAGAATTTATGGGCAGAAAAAAAGAGTTTGCCTTGTCTTTGGTTAGGCCACCTGTATGAATGGTTGAATCCATCAAAGCAGTAGTTGCGTTGGTCTTGGGATTTGTTATTGGTACAGTTTCCTTTCTTACTGGGTACAGTATTCCAGCAACTTCAAATTCTTCCATCACTGGGCTGCTATTTTCTTGAACTTATGTGTTGCTTGAAGTGCTAGTGCTTGGGAGTTTTCTCAGCATCTGCTTTTGCTTCTTCTCATTGGAGAGTCTTGTCACTTTTGAAAGTCAGCTCTTTTGGTTGCATTGCGGCTTCAGCTCACTAATGCACCCCCTAAGTTATAACTTTATACACTATCTGGTTTTTTGTTTTTGTTTTTGTTCTTAGAATGGGAGTGACATTCTCTTGTGGCTTACCATGTCCTAACAGAAACACCTAAATTGAAACATTTTAGGAAGTCACTTCTGACCTTTGATGGGAATGACTAAGTAAATTATTTGTAAAGATACAAGTCACACGACACATTTTTTTGCTTTTTGTTTTTTTTGCGGTACGCAGGCCTCTCACTGCTGTGGCCTCTCCTGTTGCGGAGCACAGGCTCCGGACGCGCAGGCTCAATGGCCATGGCTCACGGGCCTAGCCGCTCCGTGGCACGTGGGATCTTCCCAAACCGGGGCACGAACCCGCGTCCCCTGCATCGGCAGGCGGACTCTCAACCACTGCGCCACCAGGGAAGCCCTCACATGACAATTTTTACATGCAAGGTGCTTGGTAAATATTTCAAATCTAACTCACTTGTGGAAGGAGGTTAAATTCAGAAGATAAACTTCTGTAATCTCAATTAAACACTATAATTTTATAATTCAATAAACTAAACTATATTAAACCATCCATAGAAGACTTACTTAATAAAATTGTTTATTACCTATATATATAAGACATAATATCTAAGTAACTCTTTTGTGGAGGTAATATATTCATTATCAGTATCTTGATTCAATTACAGTACTGAAAAGCTCAAAGTCTCTTTTTTTGGAAGCAATTAAAAATCGTAATAAATTATGCAAAGTTAACTTTCCGGCATCTTACACTTTTATTTAAATGAATGTTAAAAGTCAAAATCCAGTCTATATGATAATAATTCATTGAAATATTTTAGAATCTTTTGTCAACCTATGTATGTTCAGAAACCATCTGAAACTCACTTTTTTTCTCATCACTAGGATATATTTGAATATGTAATCTTTTAAAACGGAGAAATATAAAATAATATACACATGAGAAATATTTTTATCAATTTTGAAGTATTACAGTCATTCATTAACCATAATAACTGATTAAAATATTCTTAACTAAACCTCTCTTAGATTACATTACGAGTTTGTGCCTAAAAGATACATTTTTAAAAAATTATATTTGACAAAAATGCTCCACAGGGGATGTGAAACAGTAAAACCTCAAGTTTGAAGTCTCACATATTGGCTGCTGTCAAAGGCATAGAGAAAACATAATTTGTGAGACCACGTCACAGATCTTTAATCAAGGGTTCCTCAACCTCGTCACTATCAACATTTTGGACGGGATGATTACTGTGGGGGCTGTCCTGTGCGCTGGAGGGTATTTAGTAGCATTCTTGGACTTTGCCCACTAGATGCCAATAGTATTCATCTAATAGTAACAATCAAATATTGCCAAATGTCCCCTAGGTGTAGGGGGCAAGTAGTATATTCCCAACTGAGAAACACAACTAACTATATATTGTCTCCAACACCAGTTCAACCTGAAACATAGATCCTAAGGTAAAAGGTCTCAAACTCTGAAAACCGAGGCTCTCAGAGTGCATAAAGAACTATAATTTGTATATAGATATAGATGCAGATAGATATTTTATATTGCTATCCAGATATCTAGATAGATAGATAGACAGATACTGATATTTTAGAAAAGTCCATAGGATGTTCACCAAAAGGGAATTTAAATGATGTGGACATTACTTACATTTTTCTCAAGATACTTCTATAAAGTTGCATAGAATTAGTAACACAAAACTTAGGCATTTAAACAGAGTAGCACTCTAGGTCTGGGTCTGTGAAGGCAGGAATGTACAGTTACCTAGGTTGCACAAATTATGCCATTTCTTAGATGACACATAATTTGGGATTATACAAGTCTAATAGACATCTGGTTTTCACATATCTTCATTTTATTATTCAGACTTCAGGGAGTTTGCTTTCTTGCAAAATAGAAAATAAAATGAAAGTTGGGATTTATAAAAACAGAAAACAGAAGAGCAACATTGCCTACAAAATGGTAAGTGAAAGATATTTAAAGAATCAAAGAAAATCAATACATTTTTACCCTGCACAACATCATTACACGCACTTGGAGGACAACAGGGTAAAAACTTATTATTTTTACCCAGAGCTTACATCAGCCTCCTCTTCCCCATCCCATACCAGTCTTTGTCTATTCAGTCAAGTTTCCCTCATCTTCCTTCACCTTCTGAGGAGGGGTTGTCTCAGCCAAATGAGTTCCTGAAGTTTTAAAAGGTGGAAATGAAGAACTGGCAGAGAATGAATGAAAGACAGAGGCTTCATGCAGAATGGAGATAAAGCCTATACTCAGGTAAAGATGATGTAACAAAAGCAGGAGAGAGGAAGGAGAACAGGAGAGAAAAGAAAAGAGGTTTCCAAGGCTGGGTTTGGAGATGATTTGCATGAGACTTAGAAAATGAGCCAGTGAGAAGTATGAGAATCTTGGAAGGGAAGAAAAGAAGTATATAAGAATGATTATACAGTGTTTTGAATTGGGTCTATTTTAAGTTTTTTTAAAGACCTAAATTAAAGGTTTTTATTACTTCTGGTTACATGTACTTTTGTTTCCCTGAATGTGATTCCTTGCAGAGCCTGGAACAATTAAATCTGGGAACTTAATAAGAGTAAATTCATATTATTTCACAAGTTTGTAAGTTGGGGCTTTTTGCCATTCAGAATATGACAAATGGATTCTTTTTTTTCCTTTTTGGGGGGGAGCAGTGGTTATTTGTTCTTTTGTTTACTTTCATTACTTTTTTGCTGCTTCTGTTACTTTTGTTTATTGAAAGGCTTTATCATTCCCCCCAAACATGAGACTCTTAATTACAGAGATCAAAACCAATAGGAAAAATGACTCTTTCATTTAGAGAAAATTGTTAAAGAAATCATCTCTCATTACATTCAATATATTTTTCACAAAACATATGCTATAAACATGTTTCTGAATTTTTAAAAAAATACTTTATACTTATATTTTTATATATATTTAACATTAACTTGTAACTGAGATTGGTTTTGTTTACACAGATGGAATCTCCCATGAGTCTCCAGCTCCCTCAATTGTGTTTTCAAAATGCATTTTCACAATGCCTAGGATCTGCACACACAAAAGCCAAGATTCAGCCAAATGTTCCCTTGATTTTTTTTTTCCCCCTCCAGGTTTCTGCCTCAGAACTCAATGAATTAATAATCACTTTATGACATTTAAAACAATGGAAAGGTGTCTTAATCCAGAGGTTCTCAACAGAAGCAGAATTTGCTAAAATTACCTGGGGAGATTTTTTTAATTCATATATCTGTCTCCTTCTGCCTACCCAAAACCTGAAATTTCTAATAGAACTGATATCTGTAAAAAAACATAACTTTTCTTCAGAAAGTTGTAATGATTTCAATGTTGCAAGCAGTAGAGATCACCTCTGAACTACTTAACGAGAGAAGACATTTACTGATAGTACATTTTGAAGCTCAAAGAATTGCTGAACAGTCTGATTAGCAGATTCAGAATTGGGCAAACCAGAAAAACTGGGCAAGAGCCAGGGCAGTAATCAAAATCACACCCCAAATCCAAACCCAAGAGCACACTGCTGGTCACTGAGTACCAGACGCTGCCCCACGGGCTCCATTGTAACTGGCTCTGGGCACTTGGCATGCGCACAGCCCTGCTTCTTTTGTTACACCTGGAACATGAATGGTGCTGGCCCTATGCCACCTACCATGAAAACGGATCTTCACCCTTCTTCTTTGGTTTACTAGTTTCTAATTCAGAAGCTGGGTGATGGATCTAATTGGCTCAGACAAGCCAGAAGAGGTGCTGGGAGACTGAGTACCTGGCAGTTTCATCTTTGGTGGGGGGTTCTCAAAATTAAGAAGTTCAGATGATGGGTACACCCCAGACTTTGGACAAATAAGTATACATATTTGACTCTGAGTCCCTACTAAAATAAAGCTACTTGGAAATCCTTCTCTTTATTAGTAAAATAGCGAATTTTAAATATACATAATTTTTAAGTTTACTAGTGTTTTTTTTCATCTAGAAATGAATATTCTAAAGCACTGGTTCCTAATATACAAGTAGATATAAGCTTAACTAAAACAAAGAAGAGAAAAGAAATCCAATAATAATGAATGAGAAAAACATACATCACTCCAGAAGAGTGACCATCTTTGTTTTGCATTTGTTTTACCACGTATACTATAAATCTTAATTTGTCCTTTATTGCTTGTATAACAAAAATGGTGTTGGCCTGAAAATGAGGAGGCCTGGGTTTAGACTTGGCTATACTACTAATATACTGTGCTCCCTTGGGTAGTCTTTTATTTTCTCTGTGTCTCACGTTCCTATTTTATAAAATAAGTACATTAACACAGGATCAAAATACCTCCCAGAGTTCTTAAAAGACACTAATAATAACCTTATCATGACTGGCTTCTTCTCGCTCTAGAGCTCCCGCATCACAGTGGCCCTCCGGGATTACTCCAACTAAAATGGCCCCGGCTAGAAACTCACTCTCTTATCAATCTGATTTTAGCTCTTTTATCACGCTCCGAAAACATTTTGTTCATTTAGTTGTTCATCGTTTATCTTTCCACCATGAGAATATGAGTCTCTAAGGACAACTGCCAAGTCTGTTTTACTAACCAATGCATCACCAGCATCTAGAACAGAGCCTAGCACAGAGTAGAGACTTAATAACTACCTGTAAACAAATAGATGAAGGACATAAAACACGTGAAAGCACTTGGGAAAGTTAAAATATCTACAGAAATTAAAATATCTATAGAAACATTTACTTTTCAAAAGTGATGACAAAAGTAGTCTTTTTCACCTAAATCAGGTATATCTGGTGTCAACTCTGCTGTCAATAAAAATTGAAACATTTTAGCAAATGTCACAAATATTGTTCCCCTTCTGATTCTGGCAGCAGTAATGTATTTTTACATATACATAAAGAATTGCATACAAAAAGATTTTATGTGTCTCTTTCAAAATATTTTTCTTTCCTTACAAGGAGAAACTTTCTATGTTATGTGGACAAGTTCCCTGTGATGAATAATACAACATCAGAGGAGGACAGCAGACACCTGCTTCTCTTTCCTTGGTGCTATGGTTCACCTAATACACTCTCATTCTTTCTTTTTTACAATGATATACCATTGCCACTGGCCTTCTAAATGCTCCTTTAATTTCTTCCTCCTGTTGCACTCCCTGATTTTTATGAGGATGAACAAAGAATTACTAGTCCATTTCTATCAGCAGTAAATCTCACTTTTGCCCTTGTTGCTTCTTAACTGTACTTTTAGTCTTATTTTCTGAAAATGATTAATTTGAGTGGAAAGGTACTACATTACAGCATCCTTGGATTCCACTTCTTTCTGACTAACTGCTGTGTGGGTGAAACTCAAATGAATTGAACTTGGCCAAGGCTATGACACTTTCCTTGTAGGATTAGATCAAACCATGAGTACAGAGCCCATGAAACTGGCACTCAGAACACATGGGATCCACCCAGAGCCTGATATTACCTTCCCTTATTAACTTGCATAGATTATTTCCCTCTCTGACCAGTTTCATCACTTGTAATATGATAATGGAAATTAAGACATCTATAGTTCCCTATGAAATTCACAGGCTAGAGTTTGATGCATGATGTGGCCTGGAAAATTCCCTTAAGATTCAGATTATCTATCTTGAAGTACAGATAAATAATTACAGTATTCCTTACAGATGTAAAAACAAATCTCAAGAATTACTTCCTCATTTTAATATATAAAAAATAGGTATTTGTGAGAGCTTAATTAACTAAGAGAATGTTTGGTCAACTGAGGTTGAAGAGGAAGTGAAATATACTGAAGGCTAAAGTACCAATCAAAGAACCAAATATTTCAGGTGTCATTTCTAGCTTTATCTAACGATTGCTTTATGACCTGAGAGCAATAGCTTAAAGATTTTGGGTCTTGTTTTCTTATCTGTAATTTGAAATGCCTGCTGGATTTAAAAGTACTGTAACCACTAGTAGACTCTCCAATCAGGCTCTCTCTTTCACACAAGAATTGGCCAAGAACATGTGGAACCCAGAGCAACTGATTTATCACATTGATGCCTGGTTCCAAAAGAAAAGGAAATCTATTATTTGCATGGCATTCACAAAGTACAGATGATTTCACATAGATGTGGGCATTTGAGGGTTTCCTTCTGTTAAGGCACCCAACTGAAACTCAGCTACTTTGAGAAGTAATAAGATGGATGCAGAAATATGCAGAATCGAAACTGCACTCTTCACGTACTGATGTTTATATATGGGAAGAGAGGAGATCTTTTTTCTTTGATTGAATGATGAAGGCATGGACAAGGCTAGCCATAGGCCAAATTTTGAGGAACATACCTTTTTTATGCTCTTTACTTTTTAATTCTTCTTTATTTATTAAATCCTCTCATCTCAAGAAGATCATCACTCTTATTTGCCCCAAACAATGACAACCCAATCACAGCTGCCTATATACCAACTTCCTCAAGTATCATCAATGTCCTAGTTTATCATTTAAAACAATTCTAATCTATTAATTAAGCAATTAAAATAAAGGGTTTTTTGGAGGGAGAGGGATACTTCTCAAACCATCTGAAAAGGGTGAATGATGCTTTAATGGAGGGAAGGCACTAGAATGTATCTTTAAAAGTAATGAGGATTGGTTGTTGCCTTTTACCTGTGACGCTTCTGTTCTTGGATCACTCTTCTTAAGACAGTAGCCAGGGATTTTGAGTTCCTTTCTTGTGCACCTACCTAAGAAAGGATGCCTTTAATTCAGCTTGGCTTATATTATAATCTCATGAGTATGCTTCACTTCACTCTAGTTGCATAGTGATGATATACAACTTCTTGTAGCACTCAGGGCAAAGTTAGCTCGAAAGCTTCTTATGATGCTTGCTCCCACATTGTGAATTCTCTACAGTCTATTTTAGAGCCATCTCAGCACTGGTTTTTAAAGAGAAAAATCTTTCCTGTGTTGCTTCAAAGATAGGGGCAGAGTAATGTTAATTCCCGGGTAGTAGAAATACCATATTAATAGACAGTGATAGTAATAGGCAGAGTAGTAGCAACAAACATGGAAAAAGACATAATAAAAAGAAAATGAATAACAACAGTGGAAATGTCTAAAGACAAACCCTGCATAATGGAAGACACAGCAGGTTTTGTTTTTTTGTTTTTGTTTTTCTCCTAGGATTGTTTCTATGTGTGGCCCCAGGTGTAGTAGGCCCAGAGTGAGTTCTCTAAGTAGTTCAAGTTTACTGCTGTAGGTCATGTGCCATAAACTATGAGAATCATGGATGGGGTGAAATGAGAAGCTAAGTAAAGCAATGGTATTATAGATTCTGGAAGGTCTCTTTCACAACCCCTACCAATCAGAGGATTTAGAAATCAAACACGTTAACTTATGTAGTACTTCTTTCTCTTCATCTCTCTGATTTTGCTTAAAATAAAAGTAAATGGTGATCTCTAATGCATTTCTACATTAGATAAGATTAGACCATGGTTTACACAAAAAGAGAAGCAAATGAATGCATATCTGGTACTTAGATGCATTAATCTCTCAAAACATAGAATGGACAAGTGTTATAATGAATGGGTCATACAGTGGAACAGGACAACAACCTTAATCCAGTATGTTATGAGAAAATATCTGGGCAGGAGTATTAATTAGCAGCTGGACTGCTGGAGGATAGCTGTAGAAAGGGACAAGAGGTGAGAACATGTCAACTTTGGAGAATAGAAAAAAAGAAAAGCCATTGCAGGGCTATAGAACACAGCAACAGCAAATTTTAGAGATAAGGAAGATTAAGCAATTCTAAATCAGTGTCTGTTGAGGCTGTTTTTTATGGAAGACAAAAAAAATCAGTACAGTATATAGTATATAAAGGATGGACGCTCAATATTTATTTTTCTTTCTAAATGGTAAACGATTAACATTGAAATTTTAGTTCTATATGAAAGTTTCTAATTTTTTTCCATTGAGTAAGGTGAAAAAAATTCTGATTAAAACAGGAGCAAAAAGGAAGAAAAATTGTACAGAAAGAAAAATATCCTGCTCTTCATTACAACTTGTCTTTAGCTGATAAAATTCCAATAGGTATATTCCATTTGGTGAGATACAGGGAGGGGGCAGCATCCTTCCAATTCATATACAATAAAATGAGAAGTCTAACAAACAGAATATTAACTATCCTTTCAAATAACTCAATTGGGAAATAATGATCAGTGTCAGGCATAATATCACAGGGTCAGTAAACTTTCATCCCACAATGCAATATTTTACTATGTTTGCCCCTGAAATCAGTTACAATCTACTCTACCATTTGTCATGTACATAATTTAGATTTTCTGAATGTAAGAATAGTTGACCTTAACCATTCTACAACTGCTAGAAGTTGAAGGTCATGCCATATGTCATTGAAAAGAGAATTTCCTCTGAATTGGCAATAAACTCTTGACTTTGACCTGTGACATTAATGCCATGAAGTAAAATGTTTTCCATCTTTGCAATTTACATAGAAAGCACATGTACTTTATTCTATTAGACTGTTGTTTTACATCTTTACAAGAAACTTGCCCTTTTAAAAGAAGGTATTCAAGCAGCAAGATTTACTTACTGCTAAAATTAACATGCTTCCAGAGAATTTGAACCATTTCTCTTTTTTCTCTACTGTATGTTTGATAGCTAGAGAAATAAAGAGAGGTGGGTACCAAAAACCTGAATAACCTGAGAAGCCACAAACATGATGTAGTTGAAAACTGAAGATACTGCTTTTTTAAATGTCTGTAAATATTTAAGATCCATGTTTCAAAATCTTTGTCAATTATTAACTTTTCTCTGCATATGATTTGTTGAAGTAAAATAAGAGGAAGGACCCTGGTTAAATACTCTACTGCATTTAATATATTTAACATCTCATGTAATACTGTCCCAATTATACAATTTAAAATCTAGATTTTAACTGACAAACGCTCTGTAAGAAAAATGCAATGTACTCATATATTAAAAAAAATAAATAAATCTAAGGTTATATTTCGCTCAGTTCCAAACTCATCTTTGAGACCTTTCATTTTATTTCCTATCATACCATGTAGAGGTGATTTTTGTATTTCTTAGTGGAAAAGAGAATAGAACGGTTCTAAAGGCTGAGCACTTTGAGTAACCAAGGCACCATGAAGAGTCTCTATCTTTCATCAGCTTAGATTTAGAAGGGTCCCAGGGAGGAGTGTAAACAGAAAGGTAAGAATAGAATATATTCTTCCTTACACGAATATATAAGTACCTTGACTACTATTTTACAAACAATGATTTGTGTATCACAAGTGTTTACTGCAACCTCTCTCTTTTTCTATCTCACCTCCATATTTTTCACATATTTAATCATGCTAATATACTCAGTTATTTACCTTCAGTTATTCTCTCTTCTCCAACATGATTGTAATGTTCCTATGCACAAGAAGCACACTGTACAGGTCTTTGTGCATTAATGCCTGGCACATATTGGGTACTAGGTAAATGCCTGTTGGATATTGGTAAGGAAGAAAAAACAAAATTTCATATGTTTAGAATCTATTCTTTATGTAGTACTTCACTTTAGTTTTCCTAAAACTTCCTCCTTCCAGTTGGAAGGAGCTTACTGTGTTTGTGTGCCACGTTTGGGTTTCCATCTTGGCTCCTACACTTATTAATTATGAGAATTTAGGCAAGATACTTAACAATTTATGCCTCATTTTCCCACATGTAAAATGCATATAGTAACTGTACCTACCACGTAGGCTCATTAGGAGTATTATTTGGGTTACAATAAGTAAAATAGCTCAAAGGGTTAAAGGGTACCTGGTATAGTAAGTGCTATGTGTTTGCTATGATAATTATTAATATCTCCTATTTATCTGAAAATTGGATAATAATACCTACTTCATAGATTTATTAGCACTAACTAAGACAATAAATGTAAAGCAACTAATAATTTTCTGGTAAGTTGGGTGTGAGATATGAGAGAAAGCGAAGTCCAGGATGACTCTAAGGTTTTTTTCCTGAGCAACTAGAAGAAAGGAGTTGCTATAAACTGAGATGGGAAAACCAGGAAGAACACTTTTAGGGAAGTAATTCAAGAGCTCAATATTGGAAATGTTAAGTTGGAAATTCTATTAAATAGTTGAATGTATATTTTAGGCAAGCAACTGGATGTAGACTAGAGAAGAAAAAATACAAATCAGTAATTCCAAAATGAAAGTACTAATCAATGGGGCCTATATTGAGTTAATTGAACCAATTGTATACATCAGTTGTTTCTAACCTATTAGATATTTGGGATATTTCCAGAACCTGATAACAGACATATGAACACATGCGCACAGAATGTGCATACATTTAATGTTTATGCTTGGAAATTTGATTTTATCCACATAAGCCATAAAGACACTGTTGACAAAATTACGATCTTTCTCATTCTAATTTTTCATGCAAAATAACACTTCCTGAAAAATAATTTTAGCAAATTACACAAATAAAATCAAATATAAATTTTATTTCTGCATAAAAGTTAATTTCAGCAGACAGCTGCTATTGTTTGGCTTGAGAAGCTAAAAACATGTGTGGTACATTCAATTTATTTAGATATTAAATGATTTCAGATTTTGTATTTTGGTGGTAGCAAGATTTTAAGACCAAAATTCAAATAAACATACTTTAGTAAATGATATCAGAGTTCTCATGGTTCACTTTACAACATCCTTATAGAATTGTATAAATGAGCAACTGAATTTTATAAGAATGTGAGTTGAGTTCTATTAATATCTTTGTCCTCAAACCCATAAGGTCATCTGGTAAAGTCTGTATCAACCCTCATAAAAATGTATTTCGGCACTGAAACACTGGCATGGTTATTTATCTCATAGCCTCTCTTCCAAAACGGTGGCATGGCCAAAATATTTCAAATTTTAAGATCACTACTCAAGGTAGAAATAAGAATTTTAGGATCACTATTCAAGGTAAAAATAAGAACTTGAGTCAACCTATTTTCTCCATTAATAAAGTCAAATTTAGTATCCAAGATACCTAAGCAGTGAATAAATTTATTACTATAAAGCTATTTTGAATCAGTTGCAAGAATGAGCAATAGATCAGAAAATTAAGAGCACAAGTCATTTACAATAGCATAAAAATAATAAAATACTTAGAAATAAATATAACAAAAGTGGTACAAAATTTGTGCTCTGAAAACTACAAAACATTGTTGACAGAAATTAAAGAAGACCTAAATAAATGGAAAGACATCTCATGCTCCTTCATAAGAACATTTAACACTTAATATTGTTAAAGTGGGAATACTTTCCAAATTGATCTACAGATTTAAAGTAATTCATATCAAAATTCCAGTTAGCTTTTCTGCAGAACTGACAAACTAATATAAAAATTCGTATGGAAATGCCAGGGACTCAGACTCTCCAAAATAATCAACACAGTTTTAAATATGCTTTGTGAAGCTCTTTTTTAAGTCATTTAGGAAAAGAAAAGGGTAACAAAGTATATCTATGCAAACTTTTGGATTTATCTATCTAGTCACCTTTACTGGTGGTTTTTTTTTTTTTTTTGGTAGCTTTTTTTTTATTGAAGGGAAGATTCTTTAAATTCTATAGTGCTTTACAGTTTTCAAAAGTTTCACATACATGATTTCATATAGTCCCATAATAATGTTTTTTTTTAATGCACTACCCTTATATTGCCCCTCCTCCCTTCCCTCTCCCCACTAGTAACCACTAGTTTGTTCTCTATGAGTCTGCTTTTTTTTCATTTTACTCACTAGGTTGTTGCATTTTTTAGATTCCACATATAAGTGATATCATACGGTATTTGTCTTTTTCTGACTTATTTCACTTAGCAGAATGCCCTCCAAGTCCATCCATGTTGCTGCAAATGGCAAAATTTCATTCTTTTCCATAGCTGAGTAGTATTCCATCACATATATATGTGATATATATATCAAACCACATCTTCTTTATCCATTCATCTGTTGATGGACACTTAGGTTGCTTCCATATGCTGGCAATTATAAATAACACTTCTATGAACATTGGGGTGCATGTATCTTTCTGAATTGGTGTTCTTGTTTTTTTCAAGTATATACCCTGGAGTAGAATTGCTGGGTCATATGGTAATTCTACTTTTAGTTTTCTGAGAAATCTCCATACTGTTTTCCACAGTGGCTGTGCCAATTTACATTCCCACCAACATTGTAGGAGGGTGCCCTTTTCTCCACACCTTCACCAATGTTTGTTATTTGTGTTCTTTTTGATGATTGCCATTCTGACAGGTGTGAGGTGATATATCATTGTGGTTTTGATTTGCATTTCCCTGATGATTAATGATGTTGAACATCTTTTCATATGCCTGTTGGCTATCTGCATTTCCTCTTTGTGCTCTTTACTTTTTTATGTGCATTGAAGTAAGTGTCTAATTTTTTTTTTTTTCATTTCAGCTTAAAGAACTCCCTTAGTATTTCTTGTAGAGCCGGTCTGCTAATGATAAATATTTTTAGTTTTTGTTTATCTGGGAATGTTGGTTTTTTTTTTAATTTATGAAAAGTTCTTTTATTTAAACCTGAGTTTGTACACTGGTTTTGTGTTTTATTTGCAACTGAAGATGTCATTCATGTTTGTTATGTTAACTGCATCTTTTTTTTTTACATCTTTATTGGAGTATAATTGTTTTACAATGGTGTGTTAGTTTCTGCTTTATAACAAAGTGAATCAGTTATACATATACATATGTTCCCATATCTCTTCCCTCTTACGTTTAATTTCTCCTTCATTTCTGAAAGACTGTTTTGTTGGATATAGAATTCTTTAAATAGGTCATTTCACTGCCTTCTGGTTACCAGTGTTTTCTGATGAGAAACCAAATGTTAATCTTATTGAGGATAATTTCAAGTGATGAATCATTTTTCTCTTCCTGCATTCAAGACTCCTCTCCTTGTCTTTAGTTTAACAGTTTGATTATGATGTGCTTATATGTGAATCTCCAAGTTTACCCTACATGGACCTCTTTGAACTTCTTGGATATATTGATTAAAGCTCTTCATCAAATTTGGGAAACTATTGACCCTTATCTCTTCAAATATTCTTTCTGATCCTTTCACTCTCTCCTTTGCTTCTGGGACTCCCATTACATATATATTTTTATTATTGATGGTGTCCTACATATCTCTAATTTTCTGGTTATTTTCCTTCATTCTTTTTTTTTTTCCTGTTTCAGACTGGATAATCTCAGTTGACCTGTCTTCAAGTTTACTGATATTTTTTCTTCTGCCAATGCAAATCTACTCTTGAGTCTCTACTTTGGATTTTTGCTTTTAGATATCATAATTTTCAGCTTCAGAATAACTATTTGGTCCTTTTTTTATAAATTCTATCTCCTTATTGATATTGTGTATATGTTGATACTTAATTCTCATACTTTTTTTAACTTTTTAGACACTGTTTCCTTTAGTTCTTTTCACATACTTATAATAGGTGATTTAACACCTTTCTAAAATCCAGTATCTAGGCTTACTCAAGAATGGTTTCTATTGATTAATTTTTTTTCCTGTGCATGGGCCATACTTGTCTGTTTCTTTGCACATCTTGTAATTTTTGTTGAAAACTAGACATTCAAATAATATAATGTTTATATTATTTATATTATTTTATTGTATATTATTTATATATTCATTATATATTTATATTATTATGCTATATATATTTAATTATATATATAAAATACTTGGGATATTAGATCCCTACCTCCCAGGGCTTGTTGTTGTTGCTGTTTGTTTAGTGACTATCCTAGACTAATTTTGCAAATTCTGTATACTTTATCACATGTGTCCACTGAAAACCAATGGGTTTGAAAACCAACGGGACTGACAGCAGGGCTGTAAGAAACCTAGACTCCACTCATGAAGAGCACACCACACATTTGCTTACTCCTGAAACAAAGTGGAGGAAGCAGATTGAAACTGCCCAGGTCTCTGGCCAGTTTCCCTCAACTGCTCCAGCAAGCACACCAGCCTGAGCTGAGTGACTGCTCTAGCCCAGCTTGCTCCAAGACACAGCTCCACATTAGGGTAAGAGCAGCCAAGTCTAAGGGAAGTGCACAGTTCTGAGGGACAGAGCCAGCTTGGACCTGGCATGGCATCTGAATGGGAAGAGGTGGCCATTGCTCGTGATTACAGAGGCAGCAGGTTGGGAGCATTCCAGAAATCTGACTGGTGCTAGGATCACCACACCCAAGCCTGACCCACACAAAGTGCCAATTCCAGCTCCTCGTGCTCTCGCCCTATTCACCTCTGGGGCAATGGTGCTGGTGCTGGGATGAAGAAGAGCACACAATTAGAGGGAACAGAGTTAGTTCAGACCCAACCCTCAGCACTTCCCCTTCAGTACGTAGGAACCTGACCCCAAACCCAATAGAGTGGTGTTGGCCACTGAGCAGTAGGAAAGCCCCAGCTCACACCTGGCTCTGGCTCTAGTCTCTCCATCTCCAGCCCTACCTCCTACCATGGTGACAGATGCCGCACACCCTGGGGGAAAGGTGACTCATCACATCAGATCCAACTCTTCCACCAAAGTAACTGGGCACTCACAGACTCTATAGGGATGCTCCCACACAAGGACACCCCTTCAAGGCTGGGATAGGTAACTGTCTCACTTATTTTGTAGAGACAGAGAAAATTAAGCAAAATGAGAATACAAAGGTATTTATTTCAAGTGGAAGAACAAGAGAAAATCCCTGGAAAAAAAAAAAAACTAATGAAACAGAAATAAATAATTTACCAGATAAAGTGTTCAAAGCATTAGTAATAAAAACACTAGCCGAATTAGGGAACAGAACAGATGAATACAGTGAGAATTGTTAACAAAGGAACTAGAAAATGTAAAAAAGATTCAATCAGAAATGAAGACTACAATAAATGAAATGAAAAACACACTAGAAGGAATTAACAGAAGACTAAGTGATACAAAAAAAAATGCAGAAGTGATCTGGAAGATAGAATAATGGAAATCACCCAATCAGAACAGCAAAAATGAAAACAAAAATTTTTAAAAATGATAACAGTTTAAGGGACTTCTGAGACAATATCAAGCATACCAATATTAGCATTATTGGGGTCCCAGAAGAAGAGACAGAGAAAAGGGTCAAAAAAGGATTTGATGAAATTATGGCTGAAAATTTCCCAAAGAGAAAAAAGGAAACAGATATCCAGGTACAGGATGCACAGAGGATCCCAAACAAGATGGGCCCAAACAGATCCACACCAAGAAATACCATAATTAAAATGGCAACAGTTAAATGTAAAGACAGAATTCTAAAGGCAGCAAGAGAAAAACAAAAACTCGTATTACAAGGGAACACCCAGAAGGCTATCAGATGATTTTTCTGAAAAAATTTGCAGGCCAGAAGGGAGTTGCAGGTTATAAGGTGATGCAAGGAAAAAAACTTACAACCTAGGATACTCTACTCAGCAAGATTATCATTTATAATTGAAGGAGGTATAAAGAACTTGTCAGACAAGCAAAAACTAAAAGAGTTCATAAACACTAAACTTACCCTAAAAGAAATGTTAAAAGAATTTTTCTAAGTGAAAAAGAGAAGGCTACAACAAGAAGTAAGAATCTATAAGAAAGGAAAAACCCCTCTAGTAAAGGCTATGAATCAAGCACTTAAATATGCTAGTACAAAGTTTAAAAGACAAAAGTAGAACTACAATGAACATAAAGATGTAAAATATGACATCAAAAACAAAAAGTGTGAGGGGGAGTTAAAAAATGTATATCTTTTAGAATTTGTTTGAACTTAAATGACTACCAGTCTAAAACAAGCAGACATAGTTATAGGTCAACATACAGGAACCCCATGGTAACCACAAACCAAAAACCTATAATTAATACACAAAAACTAGAGCGAAAAGAACACAAGCTTACTATTAAAGAAAATCATCAAACTACAATGGAAGAAGCAAAAAGAAGAAGAAATGAACAGAGAAGAACTACAATAACAACTGGAAAACAAGTAAAAACTGACAATCAGAACATATCTCTCAATAATCAGTTTAATAGTCAATGGACTAAATGCACCAATCAATAGACAGAGGGTGGCTGATTAGACATAAAAAAAAAAGAGAGACCCATCTATATACTGCTTACAAGAGACTCACGTCAGAGCTAAAGGCACACACAGACTGAAAGTGAGGGGATGAGAAAATGTATTTTATACAAATGGAAATGACATCAAGGCAGGGGTTGTTATACTCATATCAGACAAAATAGACTTTAAAATAAAGTCTATAACAAAAGACAAAGAAGGGCATTACATAATGATAAAGGGATCAATACATAAAAAGGATATTATACTCATTAACATATATGCACCTAATATAGGAGCTCCTAAATATAAAGCAAATATTAACAGACATAAAGGGAGAAACTGACAATAATACAATAATAGTAGGGGAATTTAACACCCTACTGACATCAGTGAACAGATCATTCAGACAGGAAATCAATACAGCAACATTGGTCTTAAATGACACATTATACCAGTTAGACTTAATAGACATCTACAGAACATTCCATCCAATAACAGCAGAATATACATTCTTTTCAGGTGCACATAGAACATTCACTAGGATAGATCACATGCTAGACCACAAAACAAGTTGTAACAAATTTAAGAGGATAGAAATGATATCAATCATTTTTTCCAACCAAAACAGTATGAAACCAGAACTAACTTACAGGAAGAAAAATGGGAAAAACACAAACACATGGAAACTAAACAGCATGCTACTAAACAATGGGTCAATGAAGAAATCAAAGAGGAAATTAGAAAATATCTTGAGACAAATGAAAATAAAAACAAAAGTTTCTAAAATCTATGTGATGAGGCAAAAGTAATTCTAAGAAGGAAGTCTGTAGTTATACAGGCCTTTCTCAAAAAACAAGAAAAATCTCAAACAACCTAAACTACCATCTAAAAGAATTAGAAAAAGAAGGGGAAAAAGCACAAAGTCAGCAGAAGAGAAGAAATATTAACAACCAGAGAAGAAATAAATAAAATAGAGGTCAAAACACAATAGAAAAGATCAATAAAACCAGGAGCTGTTTTTTGAAAAGAGAAACAAAATGGATAAACCTTTAGCCAAAAATGGATAAATGTCTAGAAACATACAGCTTTCCAAGAGTGAATCAGGATGAAATACTTAACAATATGAACAGACAGATGACTAGTAGTGAAGCTGATTTGTAATTAAAAAAAAAAAACCTCTCAGCAAAACAATGTCCAGGACTGGCTGGCTTCAAAGGGGAATTTCTACTAAACATATAAAGAAGAATTAATACGTAACCTTCTCAAACTATTCCAAAAAATTGAAGAGGACAAAACACTCCCAGATTCATTCTATGAGTCCACCATTACCCTGATACCAAAACCAGACAAAGAAACTACAAAAAATGAAAATTACAGACCAATATCTCTGATGAATATAGGTGCAAAAATCCTCAAGAAAATACTAGCAAGTCAAATTCAACAATATATAAAAAGGATCACACACCATGATCAAGTAGGATTTATCCCAGGGATGCAAGAATGGTTTAATATCAGCCAATCAATCAATGTGATACACCACATTAACAAAAGAAAGAATAAAAGACACATGAACATATCAATAGACACAGCAAAAGCATTTGACAAAATTCAATATCCATTCATAAAAACTCTCATCAAAGTTGATATAAAGGGAGCATACCTCATCTAATAAAGGCCATTTATGACAAACCCACAGTCTATTTAACATATATTGGAAGTGGTATTTAACATAATTGAAAGTCCTAGCCATAGCAGTCATACAGAAATAAAAGATATCCAGATTGGAAGGGAAATAGTAAATCTATCATTATTTGCAGATGACATGATACTATATTTAGAAAACCCTAAAGCCTATCCCAAAAAACTATTGGAATAAATGAATTCAGTAAAGTTGCAGGATACAAGATTAATATACAGAAATCTGTTGCTCTTCTGTACACTAATAATGAACTACGAGAAAGAGAAAGTAAAAAAAAAAAATCCTGTTCAAAATTACATCAAAAGGAATAAAATACCTAGAAATAAGTTTAAGGAGGTGAAAGACCTATACTCTGAAAACTACAAAACTCTGATGGAGGAAATTGAAGATGATACAAAGAAATGGAAAGATATCCTGAGCTCTTGTATTGGAAGAATTAATATTTTTAAAATATTTTAAAAATCAATCTACAGATTTAATGAAATCCCTATCAAAATACCAGTGGTATTTTTGTATTCACAGAACTAGAACAAATAATTCTAAAATTTGCATGGAACTACAAAAGATTCCAAATTGCTAAAGCAATCCTGAGAAAAAAGATCAAAGCTGAAGGTATTACCCTCCCTGACTTCAGCCTAACTGACAAAGCCACAGTAATTAAAACAGTATGGTACTGGCATTAAAATAGACATGTGCATCAATGGAACAGAATAAAGAGCCCAGAAATAAACCTACATGCTTATGGTCAATTAATCTACAAAAAATGAAGGCAAGAATATACAATGAAGAAAAGCCATTCTCTTCAATAAGTGGTGCTGGGAAAACTGGACAGCTGTACGTACGTAAAACAATGAAATTAGGTAGAGGCATCCAGAAAAACCATGCCAGGACTCCTGACCCACAGAAACTCTGAGATAATGTTTTTTAATTTAATAAAGTTAGTAGTGTACTGTTTTCAGCTGCCAAATTTTGGAGTAATTACATAGCAGTGGATAATTAATTTAGGTTTCAATACAAATACAACAAGACTGTTTATGGAATTTAAAAAGCTAACATTAAATTACCTGTAGAAAACGTTAAAGAATTATTATGACAATTCTAACAAAGGAGGGCAGTAAGGAGAGATTTGTTTCTATCATACATTGTAAAAGGACATCTATTAAAACAGGATGTTTCTTGATTTAGGAAGAGACACAGATCAATGGAAGACAATAAAGAGTCCAAAAACAAAGGATTATATATGTAGGGGTAAAGGGAGGATTTGAAATGAGGGGAAATGATAATTTAAACAATATCTTCAGGATAAATGAGTTTCCTCTTGAAAAAAAATGACTAAAAAAGCCAACATCATTACATATACAAAAAATTAATTGAAGGTGAATTAAAGTGCTAAAAGTTTAAAAAAGAGGACTATTTTTGTTGTTGTTGTTTCATGTGTTTTTCAGGTGATGAAGAAGTCCTTTCTAGGTAAGACTAAAAAAAAGACATGGAAAGATAGATATATTTGACTACATAGAAATCTCCTTTGTGATTAAAGATACTATTAACAGACTAAAAACAGGAGGTCCAAACTGAGAGAAAATGTTTGGAAAATATCTAATAAACAAAGGTTAATATACATAATCTAGAAATATATTCCACAAAAGAATAAGAAAAAGAAAATAACTCCATAGAATGTTTTTAAAAGCAATTCAAATATAGATGTATGTATGTACATTGTATACAGAGAGTATGTGTGTATACAGTCAATTCTCATTATTCACAATTTCATATTTGAGAATTCTTCCACTCCCTGAAATTTATTTGGAACCTCAAAGTCAAAACTCAGGAGGTTTTGCAGTCATTTGCAGACATGCACAGAGCTGTGAAACATTTGAGTTGCCCTATATGCATGTTCCCAGCTGAGGCTGAACAAGGCAATGCTCAGCCTGCTAGTTTCAGCTCTCAGACAGTGATGACCATGACCGGGAGGGTGGAGGTGGTAGCCAGCCGTGCAGTGGCTTGCAGGGGGTTTGAATACAAGCCCTGGCACCTGTTAGTGCGATGGCCTTAGGCAAGTCACTTAATGCTTCTGAACATTTTTTTCTTTGGTAAAGTAAAGAAAATAAAATCTACCAGGATAAGTCGTTTTTGGGGGATTCAAGATTACGACTGTAATCCATGTGAGACTGTGTGTGTCTGTGTGTGCGTACACAAGGGGGTAAACATGTACAAATGCTCAACCTCACTAGTAATAATGGAAATGCATGTTAAAATAATCAAAAATTTTACCAGTAGATTAAAAATAGAGGTTGATAATACAGAGTTTTGATGAAGCTGTGAAAGAAGTAGTACTTTTACTGTTGGGGGGAAGGGATACAGATGAGTATAAACTCCTTAGAGATAATTTTGCAGTATCTAGGAAAGCCAATCAGTCACTTAGAAATCTATCTCACAGACATAAAGATTTCTTTACATTGTTTGTAAACAAGAACTTAAAACAATCCAATGTCTATTAGCAGGGAAATGGTTTAAAATACTTAGTCCCATCCACGCTCAAAAATAGAATGAAGGGGCTTCCCTGGTGGCACAGTGGTTGAGGGTCCGCTTGCTGATGCAGGGGACACAGGTTCGTGCCCCGGTCCGGGAAGATCCCACATGCCGCGGAGTGGCTAGGCCCGTGAGCCATGGCCGCTGGGCCTGTGCGTCCGGAGCCTGTGCTCCGTAGCGGGAGAGGCCACAATGGTGAGAGTCCCACATACCGCAAAAATAATAATAATAATAATAGAATGAAAAAGTAAGAAAAATAAAAGACATATATACCAAAGTATTGATTCATTTTATTTCAAGTGAAAATTTTAAAAAATTATATGTGGACTATATATAGGTATAAACATATGTAATATATAATTCCTTTATGTAAACATGCATGTATGCACATCCAATATAGAGCTATAAATAATATAATTATATAAATATATAAGAAAAGTGTTTTAAGGATACGTTTCAAATCGTTTATATTAGTTACCTAGAGCAGGATGCAGAATCTTATTTCAGGAGGATAGGGGGTGATGTCAAGTTTTTATTGCTGCTTTTGTGGCTGTTTTCACTTAACAGTATTGTCCTCAAATATTTTCTTTAAAAGGAGCATGCATCTTTGCATTACCTTTATAATTTAAGTTTTATTTTCCACTTACCATTCAAAAAATTTACCCAATTAAAAATGTCACAATGCTTAGTTTTGTTTATACTTCTTAGCCTAGCTTCCTTTTTTTTCCTATCATTATCCCAATTGCCTATTTAGTATTAAATTATCTGGCTACATTTTGATGGAAGTGAATTGGTTTCCTTTTCTCTATAAAGAAAACATTATAAAGACAGTATAAAATTGAGTTCCCTCAAACCTACCCAAAATTTCCTAAGCAGACATAATAGAATTTATTTCTCTCTTATAGAAAGTTGGAGCATCTCCTTTCATTTGTTTGTTTAGAAATATTTAAGCATTTAGCAACTCTGTTCAAATTTAAGCAAAACTTACAAAACTGATATGGCTTATTCAGAGAACATAAATTATAAAATTAGAAATGGCACTGGCTTCATTCTTCCCTATGAAACATCAAGTCATACATGGGAAAAGAAAACATGTTATTTTGCAAGACCCAGAGTAACTGTTACATGTGTCTAAACGATTATTTAATTTATTCTTAATAACGCAAATCTTTTCTCAGCATCAAAGGTATCTTTATATCAAGTTGCTTTTATACATCATTGTTTAGAAGGAAACAGTAGAAGTCAAGTTGCTTGAGAGTACATTAAATTATATGCTAGTTAATAGTCCTAGAGAGATGGCTTAAAAATAAATTGTCCATAATACCTTTTAATAAAGGAGCTAAATGCATTTTTTTATTCTCTGTTAAAAACAGATGCCTATTTGGCACTGTTTGGAATCCCACTTGCCATGTATATTTTGATTAATATTATGCTGGGTAATCTGCTCTACGTGGTCTAGGTTCAGTAACCTCACAGTAAAATAATGAGCCTTCAAGAATAAAAAATATGCTCACTATAAAGTTGCATATTCTGAGAAGCCAGTGAACGTATTCAAATGAAATGAAAAAATGAGGTTTTCACCCAGTAAATTTGCTTGAACTGAAACTTACATTTCTCAATTTGTACTTAGCTGTCAGTCTGTGCACTACAAACTGGACAAGCTATCAACCTTTTACATATGTTTTCTATAAATACCTTTTCTTCTCTGATTCAACTGCCATAGAACTCTGCAGAAGGAGTGGTCTTAAGGGAGCTTACAGCAACTGGGAGGCAGCCAATGGCAGTGAGTTCACACACTAAGTGGCATCTTCAGAAAAGGACCAGCACTCATATTTTATGAAATATGTAACATGATTTACCCAGGGTTGTCAGAAGAGATGAATTTCAGCCAATGCAAGGTAATAAATAGTAATATGTGCTGCATATATTTGACTTATAACCCTTGGCATTTCGAAAAAAAATTCTTTTGAAGAATTCATTTTATACATCATAAAGTTTTCTATTGTTTTTCCTGTCTGGGCTGTCTTTGTCAACAGACTTCTTATGAAAATAATATTTAAAATTGTAAATGAAGCAATATTTTTGGGAATACTCACCTAGGACTTTCTTTCCAGGCAACACTTGAGACAGGAAACAGAGCAGTGTACAAAATGGTTGGTTTCATTAAATCAGAACCTAGGGAGGGAAAAAACCCAGTAAGTTGTTTGTCCATGATTATGGGAAATTTGTTATTAAAGTTTAGCGCTATTTTCTCTCATGAAACACTTAATATCCTTTAGAAACACAGAAAGATAGTTTTGTTATATTTATTTTTACATATTTGGAGTGAACTATAAAGGCTCAGATAATGTACAGATGCAAATTTTTGATTCAAGACAGAACACTTTTCATTAAATATAAATATAACTTCTCCCCAGATTCCAAGAACCTAATGAATGGCTTACTTTGCTGTTGCCCAGTGAATAATTGCTACAAGATCACTCAGATAATCACATATAGCTTTGCATTTCAGTTTACAGTTTCTTCTTTGGTTTTCTTCCCATACATAAACACACAAGTATGTTTTACATTCTCATATATGTTAATTACAACTATCTAATTAATGTTTAGCGCCATATTATAACCATACATAAAACAAATAATTTAAAAACCTACCATCCATGTTTCTCTGTATAAGATTACATATTTCCAAATAACATACATAGAGAGAATTAAATATCTGGCCATGTTCATAAAGCACAATATAAGTAAAGGAACCCCACCACCCCACACACACTATTTTGCTAAATACACATACACTTTCCATGTAATAGGGACACTGCCCCTGAAACTGTGCCTGCTTTTTCACTAGTGATTCTAAAGTTTCTCTCAGCATATCCTTCTGGCTTCACAAAGGAAAACTGAAGCTGGCCCCTGTAACAAGGCCCCAGAGACTCTGCATTTGCCGTAGCTCCTTACATCTCAATAATAGAAAACAAGACTTGGGAATAGATATATCTTCTCAATCTTATGGGGAGTGTGAAGGCTACTACTTGAATTATTCATTGAACAGGGAACAGGGAGATTATGTGACCACAGCCCACCTTTGCAACTGAACGTTTTAACATCATTATAAAAAACCACGTATTACACATCAGTTACGGTGCTGAACCAGGCACTGTGTAAACTGAATTTATGAAAATTACCCTCTATAAGTTTCCAGTTAAGACGTAACTGAATTTCTGTAAGACAATGAACATCTCCTTATGTAAATTATATAAATATATCCATAAATAAGTTAACCAAAGGTGAAAATGTACACAAAATATTTAATTAAACAAGGTTTGAGTTTTTGTTTGTTTTTTATATCAGCTTTTCTAGACCAAGAAGTAACAGAATGAAGATTTTAATGATTGAGAGAGGAGTCAGAGCAAATAGTAAACTTCTGTATTCTCCAATCTGAACCAGTTTCCAAGTCCGCAAATTTTATATATAGTGAGAATAAAGTATTTTTAATTCCACCATTGTTACCATGAAAAGGTTTTGACATGGGTTAGCAAGTTAACTGAAGATAAATTGAGAAAGGAAATTAAGAAGATTGTGCCTATGTCGACACTCAGATTCGCTAATGATTCTACTTATCTAAACATAGCTGTCATGAAATGCTGTCCTTCTTAGGAAGACAGTAGAAGCTCTACAGCAGGTGCGCTCGAGGATCATTTTTATAATTTAATAAAGCCTTTATTTAAAGCCTAGTAATTAAGTAAGGTTGTTTGTTTTTTTTCTTTACTTACTTTATGTTTGTCACTATGCTGGGCACTAGAGAAACTGAGATGATCGAGGCCTCTGCTTTCAATGAGCTCCTAATCTAATAATTAGAGAATGGTAAAGAGAATCCATCAAATAAATAGATAATTATAATAAAGTACCTTGCATACAGTGTTAAGAGAATTCAGAGAACATCTATCTATCTCAGACTGAAGATATACAGATTGTATCCCACAGGACAATCACAAGTTACAAAGATAAAGAGAAATCCTGGGAGGACTATAGAAGTAAGGGTGAGGAATGGTGGTGCAAAAAGGAGGATTTCACTGGTTGAGAACCTTACACAAAGCCTAAGAGGCACGGGAGAATTTTGTCTCTTCTAAGAACTGCTTGTGGGGGAAGAGTTAAAGGAAAAGTAAAATATGGCATTTGTCATTTTGACTAGCACAAGTGGCACAACCTTGGAAAGAGCGAGCCTTTATAACCAAGAAGACTGCCGTGTTTCTCACTCCAAATAAAAATATTAGCAAAATGTTACAGCCAAAGATAAAGAATAAGAACATATTGTTATTCTAAATCCTCCATGTATTTAGATGAATCGATAATCTCAACTCCTGAATATTTCCCTTATCTCAAATGGACAGCCAGCAAGTTTGCAATAATGATAGCAGTCAACTTTAGACATACCCTACTGCCCAAAT
Organism: Neophocaena asiaeorientalis asiaeorientalis; assembly: GCF_003031525.2. Lineage (NCBI taxonomy): Eukaryota > Metazoa > Chordata > Mammalia > Artiodactyla > Phocoenidae > Neophocaena > Neophocaena asiaeorientalis. Next base: position 8,516,230 of record NW_020185325.1, on the reverse strand, counting down.
TCTATCACTTATTCCTAGTTTACTAAAAATTGCTAATAATTAGAAGAGCAAATAAATCAAAGTTAGTGTGTAGGGCCATCTTCAGTGAAAGCATTTCAGTTCTGGTGAAATGATTTTAGAAGACCCAAAAAGGTATTTGGGATGTTCCCAGGGTCAGACCATAGTGAACATTAGAATCCAATTACCTTCCTTTATTGTTCTCCAGAAAGTAAAGCCTGCCTGAGGATGGTTGTACAGAGAAACTTTTTTTTTAAAGGAACTCAGATGAAACATTACCTTTGGCCAACCTGCATAGTGTTCTTAGTTAAATTATTTGTACTTTGAGTAATGAATCTTCTCTTGTTTCTATCAAAGTTTATTAGGAGCATAGCCTTTGTTTTTCAGTAAAACCATAAAAAGGGAAAACAACTAACATTTAGAATGGGAATATAATATTTAAACAAAAACATTTAAAACCTAATGCTTTAGCAGAAAACAGCTCAGAAAGAGAATCCTCTGCAGATAGGTAGATACATTACTATATTACCTCAGGATTAGAACTTCAGGTTTGCTGATCCCAAATGAAGTTGAGAAGTCAAAACCACTCCTCTCTCCTTTATGCACTTGTTTTTTTTCTTTGCAATGCCTCATTAGATAGATGATAGATAGATAGATAGATAGATAGATAGATAGAGATAGATAGATAGACAGGCAAACAGACATAATTTAAAAGCCCATCAAATTAAGGTCAATGGAAAATTAGTCAACTGTAAGATAGATCTGAAGAAATTACAGAAAATACAGCATGGTGAAAATTTAATTGAGTAAGAGAGGTCATGAGACATGGAGAAAAGAAAGGTTCAATACTCATCAGAAAATTCTAGGAAGAGAGGAAGACTAGAGAAAGAGTATTTACAGAATGTTGGAAAGGCAATAGGAATTTTCTGGAAAGACATAAACTCCAGATACATGAAGGACAATAATCCTCAAGAAGGAAAAATTTAAAAATAAGCCAATACCTAGATATTTTAAAAGCCATCAAAAAAATTGAGAGACTTTGCTAGAATAAGACCTTTACTAAAGGAAATATTCAAAATGGACTGACTGATGGACTTCAGAAAAAAGAAAAATCAACCACAAAAGTATGATGAGCATACGGGTAAATCTAATATAATGTGGGTGGAGTAAATAACTAAATAAACAAACTGAAGTTTATTAACTTCAGTTATATATGTGGAGTTGTGTTAAAATCTCCCATTCTTGTTATGGACCTGTCAATTTTTTCTAGTCACTCGCTTTTGCCTTACATATTTTGAAGCTATGCTTTTAGATGCACACCAGTTTGGAATATTACATCTTGGTGAATTAAGCATATTATTAGTTATTATATAGTTTCTCTTTAGCTCTACTAATTATTTTGCCCTAAAATTTATGTTATCTAAAATTAAATGGTTATATTGGTTTTCTATGGTTACTACATTTTTTTGGTATAATATTTCCCCCATTCTTTTATTTTCTATCTTTCAATGCCATGGTTACTAGTGTTTATTATAGATAGCATATAGTGGAGTTTGGCTTTTAAATGAAAGTTCAGAATGCTTTAACTCTAATCATTTCATCCTCCCTCTCATCTTACATGGTATTATTGCCCAGGATTTTTTTTTTTTTTTTTTTTTTTTT
>NW_020185325.1:8436820-8514486 GCF_003031525.2 Neophocaena asiaeorientalis asiaeorientalis | reverse complement strand
TATTGTCTTTTTCTTTAGCATTATACATTTGACTGAGGTGAATCTAGGTATTAGCTTATTTTTTAATTTTTCCTCCTTGAGGATTATTGTCCTTCATGTATTTGAGTTTATGTCTTTCTGGAAAATTCTTATTGCCTTTCCAACATTCTGTAAATACTCTTTCTCTAGTCTTCCTCTCTTCCTAGAATTTTCTGATGAGTTTTGAATGTTTCTTTTCTCTATGTCTCAGACCTCTCTCACTCAACTAAATTTTCTCCATGCTGTATAGAACATAAGGAACTTGTAAAAGAATGACATAACAAAATAAACCCAAGGAAAGCAGAAATAAGGCATGGATAAAGACAATATCACAAAGTAATAGAAGATAAAGACACAATAGAGATCAAACAACAAAGCCAAAAGTTGGTGCTGTAAAAAGACTTCACTAATAACACTGAGAATCTTCTAGCAAAACTGATTAAGAAGAATAAAATAAAACATTTAAATATTATTAGGTAATAAAAGGATATAAACAGATACAGTAGAAATGTTTTATTAATAATAAATGAATGAATAACTTATACCAATATATTTGAAACATACAAAAAAAGACAAATTCCTAAATAATGTTACTAAGTTGATCAGAAATAGAATCTGAAGAGTTCTATAACCAAAAGGAAAAATAATTAGTAATTCAAATTTTTCCTACAAAGAAAGCCACACAGTTTTATAGGGAAGTTCTACCAAACACTCAAAGAACAGATAATTTCAACCCTACACAAATTCTTGCATAGAATAGGAAAAGTAGGAAGACTCTCAAATTCATTCTGAGGATATATCCCCTTAATACACAATTAAGACTTTATTACAAAATTAAAGACCCTTCTCACATGAAAAAATTTATTCGAAAATTCTGAAAATGTGAACTGAATGTACATAGCAAAACATTTGTACATTGTTCAAAATAGTGAAAACTATAAACAATCCAAATATCCATAGATAAGAGAATGGATAATGTGATGGAGCACAGGGATATATGTGTGAGATAAACCCATAATAGAAGAGAGAGGAATTATTAATAAGCACAAATTTCAAGATAGCAATAATCTCAGTGGAGGAGGGATACATTATCAGGGACAAGAACTCACTAAGTTTCAAAGACGTGTGTATTATTTTACTTGTTAAGCTGGGTGGTGGTCACACAGATGAGTTTTATGTATCATATTTGGAGATATTAAATACCACATATGAAAATTTAAGTTTACAGTGTGTCTCATTCTCTAACGATCCATGTTATAAAACTGAGTACATTATTATTTACAACAATATTGTGCACTTATATTTTAACATCATATTCATTAATTTTATTATGCCCCATTTCCTCAACTGGGGTGTGAGCCTGCTTTACTCTACATTGCCTCATTCACTTATTAGGCTCTTGGGCATGGAGTTCCTCAATGAATAAGCTTCAGACGATTTACTCATCAGAAAGTGATATGTAATAATGTTAAGAATACAGTTTTCTCAGCTAAATCTCTACAGCATTTAATCTAATTTTACATTCTGAAATTTTAAAGTTTTTAATTAACTATGCTTAACATTTTTATTTTGCATATTACTCACGAGTTTCTTGCCTAGATTCTGACTTCAATGCACCTTTTCATATAAACAAGACCCATCTTCAGAATGAGTGTATGCTGCATAAAATCACATATGCCCTAAGTAATTAATTTACTGTGGGGCTAAGTATAATATCAGGTTAGTCTATTTCCTTCAAAGAGCCATGGACCCAAGAGTCCTTCAGTTTTACAATTTGTTGAGGTACAACGGAGCCAACGGAGCTCTTAGCTGAGCTGACTTTTTTTAAAAGAAAAGGAAAAAAAAGATGTACTAAAATAATTGCATACTTAACTTAACCCCTACCATAGTTCCACGTACAATGGCACTCAAACCACTATTTAGTGCAAATATTTTCCTTTTTCTATTTTCTCTTGCAAATGTTTGGAAAATGCTTTCTATTATATCTTTTTAAATGCTTTTAGTAACAATGATATAAATTCTATCTACCGTTAAGTCCAAAAGAAAAAGACAATGTTTATAAATACTTTTTCAAATTCTGCCATACAATAGACTATTTTTTTTTCTCTTGTGTACTTACGGAATTCAGAAGTCTAAAATGAAGATCATCCAAAGATACTGATGATATAAACATACTGAAAAAACTATTTATATTATAACATAACTTTTCCAAAGGGATTTGACAAATATCACATTTGTATATTTAATTTATTGTCCTAGAACTTGAGGAATGTTTTATTTATATTCTCAAAAATTATAGATTCTATCATTTAAAATAATGCCTGAATACAAGAACCTAAATATATGCATGATTGTCATAACGGCCATAGTGTTTCTGTGATATCTTCAACAAGTTGTTTGATTCCTTTCTGTCTTTTTCTCTATGGACATAAAGAGAATTGTAAAATAAGTGTGCCTTTTAATAGGTAAACACTATTGTACACCCTAAAATAGAATTATTTCAAATATAATCATGCTGGGCATGTTTGCTAAATTTACTTTGTCTTACAAACATTGAAATACAGGAGTTGTTGGTTTTTATTATTATTTACCTTTTTCAGTTATATTTTAATGTGTTTGGGGCACAATAATAACCATTTGAAAACTGTATAATTGTGGCTTTCTAGTGTCTGGTGCACTGTAGCCATTAAAAGCAGTAGGATTGTTTACCTTCTTGTTTGATGTCATAATTTCCAAGCAGATTGCTTTTTTCTTTAAAGTTGAACCTCCTCTCTCCTCCAAGACCTCAGTGTTTGGTACATCTTATACTTACTGTCTGTTCCAAACATACTTATATAATAATTCTGTTTTAATTCTGTTAATAAAAGTTTCTGCTATCATATAACAAGAGTTGATATATAATTATTGATATTTCAAATATTTACCTTACATTTCAGTCTATATTCAAAATGTTGAGCAAATTATGCAGCATTTTATGTACTGATGCTAAATTACATGTTCTAGTGTCTGATGGGGAAGGTTACTTTTTTTATTCCTTTATAATCCCACATACTTTTTCTAAATAAACATTTTCAAGTTTACATTTTATGAAGAGTCACACTACCAAGTTCAAATCAAATTTTGATGTATTTAAATTGGAATGTTTTAGATGCATTCTTTAGAGCTGATATTTTTGATAATATAAAATAGTTCTTTCCAGATTATGTTCTATATCTAAAACTATTCAAATTTTCATTGAAATCTTCTAAGATAGGATTATATAGTTTTCATCTAAAGTTCCTCCACATATTAAAATTCAATTGTAACCCTAAATATTTCATATATTTGTTACTCTAATGAATCTCTCCTTATTTAAATTATATTTTCTAGCTGTTAATTACTGAAATATAAAAATAGAGGAAAATTTCTATCTTTATATTAGAAGTAAGTATTTGTTAGTCTATGATGGATTTACATGGATATACTAAGTATATAAGTATATTTACAAGGATATACTAAGAGTTCATCAATACTAAACCTACCATAAAGAGTTCATCAATACTAAACCTACCATAAAAGAAATGTTAAAGGATCTTCTCTAAGTGGAAAAATAGAATCTATAGGAAAGGGGAAATTCCACTAGGGAAGGCAAATATATATATATATATGGGTTGGCCAAAAATTTGTTTGGGTTTTTCCATAACATGTTACAGGAAAACCCAAACAAACTTTTTGGCCAACTGAATAGTAAGGACTGAGGATCAACCACTTAAATAAGCCAGTATGAAGATTAAAAAAACTGTAAAAGCAACTATAACTACAATAAACAGTTTATGGGTAAACATGAAGCTGTAAGATATGATACGAAAAACAAAAATGTAGGGGAGGGGAGTAAAAAATGTAGGTCTTTTAGAATGAGTTTGAACTTAAATGACTGCAAGTAGATATAGTCATAGGTCAACAAATAGGACCCCCATGGTAACCACAAATCAAAAACCTATAACAGATAAACAAAAACTAAAACGAAAGGAACACAAGCATACTACTATAGAAAATCATCAAATCACAAGACAAAAAAGAAGAACAGAAAAGATAAGAACTACAAAAACAACCCCAAAACAAGTAATAAAGTGGCAATAACTATATACCTATCAATAATTTAAATGTCAGTGAACTAAATGCTCCAATCAAAAGACACAGAGTGGCTAATTGGATTAAAAAATAAGACCCTTCTATATGCTACCTACAAGAGACTCAATTCAGAGCTAAAGACACATACAAACTGAAAGTAAGGGGATAGAAAAAGATATTTCATGCAAACAGAAATGACAAGAAAGTGGGGAAAGCAATACTCATATCATATGAAACGGACTTTAAAACAAAGACCATAACAAAAGACAAAGAAGGGGATTATATAATGATAAAGGGATCAACACAAAAAGAGGATAGTACATGCATAAACATATATGCACCCAATACAGCAGCACCTAAATATATAAAGCAAATACTAACAGACATAAAAGGAGAAACTGACAATGATAGTAGGAGACCCTAACACCCCACTGACATCAATGGACAGATCACCGAGACAGAAAAGCAATAAGGAAACATTGGTCTTAAATGATACAACAGACCAGTTGGCTTTACAGATATAAAACATTCCATCCAAAAACAGCAGAATACAGATTCTTTTCAAGTGCATATGAAACATTTCTAAGGTAGATCACATGCTAGGCCACAAAACAAATCTCAACCAATTTAAGAGGATAGAAATTATGTTAAGCATTTTTTCTGACCACAATGGTATGAAACTAGAAATCAATTACAGGAAGAACAAATGGGAAAAAAACCCAAACATGTGGAAATTAAACAACATGCTACTGAAAAACCACTGAGTCAATGAAGAATATCAAAGGGTGTGCACGGCCCCGGGCGTCCCCGGGAGTCCCGACCAGCAGGACAAATCCTTGTGAGTCCGAGGAGGAACCTGTAGGGGTTGAAAAGGGAAGAAGGGGCAGGAGACGCGAAAGAATGGAGGCAAGACAAAATCCTGATCAAGCCTCAAATTTTTATTGCTGCAGTAGCTGTATTTATACAGTACAGAGAAAGGGGGGCGGGATCCAGAATAAGGGAAGTATTTGGCAAATTATCATTGGTGCTGCGTGCGCGGGCTTTCGTTGGAAGCGCGGGCTTTCGTTTTTAGGCGCGGGCTTTTATCTCATTAAGCAGGAAGAGAAGCAGGATGTCGGCCATCTTCTAATGGCGAAAACTTCTTGGCTCCCAACAAAAGGGAATATCAGAAATTACATCATGACAAATGATAATGGAAACACAACACTCCAAAGTCTATGGGATGCAGCAAAAGCAGTCCTAAGAGGGAAGTTTATCATCATACAAGCCTTCCTCAGGAAACAAGAAAAATCTCAATAAACAACCTAACCCACTACATAAAGGAATTAGAAGAAGAAGAACAAACAAAGCACAAGGTCAGCAGAAGCAAGTAAATAATAAAGATCAGAGGAGAAATAAGTAAAATAGAGATAAATAAACAATAGAAAACATCAATGAAACCAAGAGCTTGTTTTTTGAAAAGATAAACAAAATTGATAAACACTTAGCCAAGCTCACCAAGAAGAAAGGAGAGAGGACCCAAAGAAACAACTACAAAATGAAAGAGGAGAAATAGCAACTGATACCACAGAGATACAAAAAATCATAAGAGAATACCATGAACAGTTATATGCCAACAAATTGGACAACCTAGAAGGAATGGCCAATTTTTTAGAAACTTACAAGCTGCTAAGACTGAATCAAGAGGAAAGAGACACTGTGAACAGATTGATCATTAGTAGTGAAATTGAATTTGTAATTAAAAAAAACTTCCAGCAAATAAAAGTCCAGGACTGAACAGCTTCACATATATGTAAACATATATAGAAAAACTCATACCTATCCATCTCAAACTATTCTAAAAAATGGAAGAGGATGGAACACTCCCAAATTCATTTTATGAGGTCAACATTACCCTGATACCAAAACCAGACAAAGATACTACAAGAAAAGAAAACAGGCCAATATTTTTGATGAATATAGATGGACTCAGGTAATGCTGATATTATTTTGACTGGTTACAGCTGTTACTACTATTTCTAACGGATAATCAAAGCATCAAGATATTAAAACACATAACTGTATAGAAAATGGAGCCTCTATCCCTTTAATTTTCTGCTTGCCTTAGGGTCAATCTGCTGTTATTATCAGCAACAATTAAACTATTTGTTTGTTTTGTCCATAGCCTATAGCAACCATATCATGTTCTCCCACAAATAACAATCCTTCTAAATGTCCAAAAGGTACACAGGATGGAGGCCACACAAGTCCACCATAAAAGGGGTCATTATATTTCTCATGCACACACACACTTTCCCTCACACATACCCATCAATGTTTTTCTTTTTGCCATCTTAGAAAAAGTGATAGCTATTAAACAAGGATTAAGTTATATTTTTTAAAAAGGGCAGTGGAAATCTATTTGCAAGCCTGAAATGCATTATGATTATACCTAGAATTGTTTACACTATTTCCAGAATAATATTGTCCCAAGTGTACACGGAAGTTTAATTATTCCTTTAAAAATATATCAAATAATTTTCTGTCAAATTATATTAAACGTTTTACCTATAAATATTACTTTGTAACATAATTGTTTAGTACATACATCATTTAGTATTCCTTTACTTACCAAGTAAAGGAAATAATTAATTACCAAAATTAATGCTAACCAAATGAATTATGCAGGCTTTAACTATGCTTTAGAAATATTGGTATCAGGCTTCCCTGGTGGCGCAGTGGTTGAGAGTCCACCTGCCGATGCAGGGGACACGGGTTCGTGACCCGGTCCGGGAAGATCCCACATGCTGTGGAGCGGCTAGGCTCGTGAGCCATGGCCGCTGGGCCTGCGCGCCCGGCGCCCGGGCTCCACAACGGGAGAGGCCACAACAGTGAGAAGCCCACGTACCACAAATTATATATATATATATATATATCAATCCCTGGTAGAAAGCTCAAAGACATTTTCTGCTTTTTATAAACTGATCAACAGCTCGGTGCTTTGTGACCACCTAGAGGTGTGGGATAGGAGGGTGGCAGGGAGACGCAAGAGGGAGGGGGTATGGGGATATATGTATACGTATAGCTAATTCACTTTGTTATACAGCAGCAACTAACACAACAATGTAAAGCAATTACACTCCAATAAAGATGTTAAAAAATAAACTGATCAAATAATATTACACAATTATCAGTAATTATTTCTTTGGATCTCAAGTAAGCATCCACCTACTCAGTGCATTAACCAGGGGGAAATCAGTTAAAAGAGAGTCCTACAAAGTAGGGTAGAAAATTGTACAAATCAATATATATCATTTTGAAATGGAAAGTATGAATAATTGTTACAAAGCAGGAGCTCACAAATTGGCAAGAATGTCTATCAAAGAAAGTAATCTATTAGAAACTAATCTGCACCAACCAGATATCTCTAATAGAACTGAATAATCACAAGATTTTAATCATTTTCCAATGAACAATTATACAATTAATTGCCCTTTTTGACCTTTTAGTTAAGATTAGAATTTCATTGATGAAATCTTCATAAAACAGTGCCAATAAAAACCATGTTTACACAGGATCTTTGAAAGAGCTCCCAATAGCCAAAATTGAAATAATCTGAGCAAAAATAAATATATTACCAAAGTACTGGGTTTTAACAAAGAACAAAATAATTCGCTTTGAGCCTGTATTTATTTTATTTTTTAATTTTTTAATTTTTAATTTATTTTATTTTTTAATTTAATTTATTTTATTTTTTAATACTATTTAACAATAGTATTGATATTTTTCTTTCAAAGTGCAGTCCAATAAATTTTAATGTATAGATTTGTGTAACCACTACCACAGACAAGATACAGAACAGCTCCTTCACAATACAGAACTCACTTGTGCTATGACTTTATAGTTAGTTCCTCTCCCAACCCTACACCTGGCAACCACTGATCTGTTCTCTAAAACTATAGGGGATTTTTGCTTTCTTTTTGAGAATGTCATACAAATCGAATCATACAGTATGTAACCTTATGAAACCAGCTTTTTTCACTCAGCCTAATACCTTTGAAATTCACCCAAATTGTTGAACATATCAGCAGTTTGTTCTTTTCTGTTACTGAGCAATATCCCTTTGTATGGGTAAGAACATTTTATCTATTCACCCACTGAAGGACATTTGGGTTCTTTCCATTTATGTTTGGTTTGGTTCTAGCAAATATGAATAGAGCTGCTATAAACATTTTTATACAGATATTTGTGTAAAAATTGGTTTTCAAGTCTCTAGGCTAAAAACCCAGGGGTCGTACTGCTGAGTCATATGGTAAGTGTATGTTTAATTCTATAAGAAACTGCCAAAACATTTTCAGAGTGACTATACCAGTTTGCCACCAGCAATGTATGATCTCTGCTTTGTCTTCCTGCTTGCCAGTATTTTCTTTCCTTAGCCATTCTAATCGATGTGTAGTGGTATCTTACCATGATTTTAATTTGCATTTCGCTAATGCATCGAGGTGAATGCATCTTCATGTGCCTTTTTTGCCATCATTGTATCTCTTTTTGCATGTGTTTATTCAAGTCCTAGGACCTATTTTTAAATGTATTAGTTTTTGATTGTTGAGACTTAAGAGTTCTTCGTATATTCTGAGTACATTTTATTTGTTGGATATGTAATTTACAAATATTTTTACACAGTCTGTAGCTTGTCTTCATTTTCGTAAATTGTCTTTCATAGAGCAAAAGTTTTGTTTTTAATTTTGATAAAGTCTAATAATTTGTCTTTTCTTTTTCCTTCATGAATCACGTTTTTAGTGTCATATTTAAGACTTTTTCATCTACCACCAGGCCACATAGATATTCTCTTATATTTTCTTGTAAAAGTTTTACAATTTTATGTTTTACATTTAGATCTGTGAATTGACTGAATGAATTTTTGAGTGAATTTTTGTATAAGGTATGAGGTTTAGGCTAAGGTTCACTTTTTTTCCTGTTTCTTTCATCCAAGTGTCTGTCCCTTTACCAATCTCACACTATCTTGATTCTGGTAGCTTTATAGTAAGTCTTAAAATTGGGTAATGTGACTTCTCCAAAGCTATTTATTATTTACCAAATATTTTGCATTATAATATAAACGAAAAAAGAAAGAAAGAGGGAGGGAGGGTGGGTGAGTGGAAACTTCTTACTAAAGAACTGAAAATAATATGGAAGGAATGAGGAAAATACAAAATCATCATTTGGCCACCACATTAATAATTGCTCCAGGCAACATCCACTGATGAATGTTCAAATTTTTAATGGGCAAAACATTAAGGAGAAACAGGATAGTTGCATGGCCCTTAGGTATCTTCCCAAAGTTACTATGGTGGTTTTAATGTATATCTGCAAATTATTTTATACTCCTCCCTGAAGGAGGTGGAGCTTAATTCTTCTTCCCTTAAGTGTGAGCTGGATTTAGTGATTCACCTCTAACAAATAGAATATGGAAAGGGAAAAATCATTATTTTATAGTGGAGGAAACTGGCAGAGAGCACTTTAACCAAGTGATTATGGTTAAAATCACCAGTGATAAATCATGTTGGTACTAGTTTCTTTGATATGATGCAGTGAAAAGGGCACATCACCTCTGTGGTATCCTTCCCAATGGTGCATAACCTTAAACTAATCATGAAAAAAACATACGACAAAGCCAAATGGCTATAAAATACCAGTCCTCTTCAAAAGTGTCAAGGTCATGAAAAATGAGGAAAAACTGAGGGACTGTCACAAATTGGACAGAATTATAGAGACATGATGACTAAACACACAGGGTATCCTGCATTAAAAAGGAACAACAACAAGGAACAACAACAGCAAAAAACCTGAAAAACTGGTAAAAACCTGATAAAGTATATACTTAGTATCATTGTACCATGTTAATTTCTTAGTTTAGATAAATACACCATGGTTATGTAAGTTAACATTTGGGGAAGATTTGTGAAGTGTATAGTGAATTCTCCATACTATCTCTGCGACTCTTCTGTAAATCTAAAGTCTAAAAAACCATATTTCCCTTTGTTCCGTTATAAATACCCATGTATTAACAGTTAAAAATTAACATTCTCTTTGTTTATATCCTCTTTTAAATGAATTCATCATAAGCATAAAACAATCCTTTCACTCACAGAAAACTTAAATTTTTCCATTTTTAAATTAAGTAACATCCAGGGCTTCCCTAGTGGCACAGTGATTGAGAGTCCGCCTGCCGATGCAGGGGACACGGGTTCGTGCCCCGGTCTGGGAAGATCCTACATGCCACGGAGCGGCTGGGCCCGTGAGCCATGGCCGCTGGGCCTGCGCGTCCGGAGCCTGTGCTCCGCAACGGGACAGGCCACAATAGTGAGAGGCCTGTGTACTGCAAAAAAAAAAAAAAAATTAAGTAACATCCAGCATAAATAAGAAGACCACACTGAATATATATTCTGCTCTTAGAAAGTGTACTATATACTTTTGGAGTGTATATCTATTGCTTTTACCAATGCTTCCTCATTTTTTCTTTCATTTGATATAAACACCACAATTTTCCCTGGAGAATCCCTCTACTCCACCTGCAGTCCATTTGGTTTTAGGTGGGGCTATTTCAGGGGATGCATAAAGTTTAATACTTGACCTTTAACCTGGTTCCAGATGCCTGGTACTAGTAACGGATTTTAGGATGAGTACATCTCTTTTGGTGGTTCAGTCAAGGCTAATCCTGGAACTTCAGTTGCCTGGAAAACAATTCTCTCTCATTGCAATGAACTGTAAGGACTGCTATAATCTTAAGCAGGAAGCTACTGGGACTCACAAGGTGGAGTCTGGAAAAGAAATCAACACAATGGAAAGCAGAGCCAAGAGATAAGGAAAATGAGAAAGAGAAATGTCTGGTCTTGATGACATTGTTTAATCTACTTTGTTTAGCTATGTCTAAAGATCATTCTGGAAAACTGACCTCAGACATTTATGGGTAAATAAATTCCTTAACTCCTATTTCATAATTTGGGGAGGGGGGATTAGAATTACATCATATGAAATTTGCCTGAGAAAAAGTTCTTCAAACTTATCACTGTACATGTTGGATAAAATAAACCTGAGGTACTTCTTTGTGTCCTTTTTAGACAACAACAACAAAAAAAAGTGAAGTAATAATGATTTATTTTTAATCCCACTGATTTATTCCATATCCACTCCATTTAAAGTTGAAGTATAAAACGACAACCCATCTTTCCTTTCAGTTGCGTACAACACATAAGATATTACAAGAGAGCTCATAACGCGTACACCAGTAAAGTAAATGCAATCAATCAATGCTATAAAATTAATAGATAACTACATGTGTATTATTTTAAAAATAGAGAGAATATATTGGAGAGTGTCTAGAAATGAGCCCCAAAAGATTTGGAGAGTCAAAGTCAAGAATCTTTATAATCTCATATAGTATACATGTAAACTTTACTTATATTCCTGGAATCAAATGAAAGAAGCCATAGATATAGAGGGTTTTATAGAAACAAGACTTTAAGCAAATAAAACCGTGCCATGGCACTTGTACCTCTACACGTCTACTCAGCAGAAACTTCATGGACTAAGAAGAGTGTGTATAATCTATGTCTTCGGTTCCATACAATTTCCTCAATAAATCTAAAATAACATATTAGTATATAATTCATAATTAAAGAGTAAAAAGAGTGGACTGATTCCATTCTTATATATTGAGTCATTTTAGGACATACTCGAAAGGAAAACTGTCCTTCAGGGAAAAGATCTCTAAACTGAAGATATAGTGGTACCAGAATCCTTCTTTTGAAAACCATATCAGGTATAATAAGATTACATCCATAGCATGCAGGTGACAGATTTTAAAATCAAGAACCACTGGATTCTCTTTCAAGTAACCTATTTTAGCGTTCTTTAAATTTCCTACTCTCCACAAGCCCCTTACCCCCTCTCACCCTTATATACCCAAAGGGTTCACAAACTAAGTTGCATAAAACTCTACATGGAAGATTTACAAGGGCGTGATGTGAGGACTGGCAGATGTTCTTCAATTCACTCTTTGAGTGGGAAGGGCATGTGGAAATGGCACTGGTTTGAATGACATTTGGAGTAATGGCCTGCCATTGGGCTGGCACTTTTAGTGTTAAGCAAGTGATCTGCAAAGTAAAGTGGATTCACAGTTAGAGTCAGCACCAGTGCACAGGTCGCCCATAAAAATAGAAGATTCCATTATTCTTCAGGCTCCTTAGAGGGAACAAGGTCTCTAGCATCATTACCAGGACTAAATCTGACTTTTCTACCTCCCCTAATTTCCTCATAGTAATTATAGGTCAAGCACTCTTTTGTAAATTATAAAACCTTTGTTCTTATCAAAAATGAATAGCTGAGGAAAAAATTATAAAAAGAGTCCAAGGAAAAAAATTTCAATTAGAAAACCAAGCTAATTTGGTATGACCAAAGACTGTCAGGCATACTGACAGTGCTCTATTATGCAGTCATTTGGGCTCTTTCAAATTAGTTATGTTAATGTCCTGTGAGTGAATGTAACACTTGGATGGGACAAGATTTCTGCAATTAATTTCTGCAGTCAGTGGAGAGACAAGCAAATTTATTTTCCCCCTCTCTGGGAATTGGTAGTGGAGGGTGTGAGGTAGCGAAAGTGCATTTAGGAACAGAGTACAAGCTAAACACAAGCCCTAAATAAAGCAGAAACAATGGGAGCCAATGCCTCCTCATTCATTCAATTGACAATGTTTTGCAGCTTAAACCTGTTTTATTAATTATGTTTGACATTTCCTTAATTAGTTTCATTTACACCAAATCAATCCCTACTGCTGTATGGCATCATTTATCATTTTGAAAAATTTGCATACTGAGTGCTGACTTTTCCTACTTAATTATACATTAAAAGTGTCAAGCGCGCTTGCTGCCTGGCATTATCTGCGGCAGAAAGGTTTGTGGCTGGACGGTGATGGTATTAATCATTAAGAGCCCCCAAGTGCTGCTGGGTAATATCTGGGGAGTAGAGTGGCTCTCATTTTAACGCTAGAGAGCAGAAGTGCTTTTGTAAAATGACCCAGAGCAAAAACAAAATAAATGACCTAAAACATCCGGTGTACTGTAATGTTTTCAATAAAAATATGCTTTGGTGGTTAGGTTTACTACTAACAACTCATTTTCTGTAAATTTAAACACAATGAATCCACTAGTAGTAAACTGGTGATCTCTGCTGAGACTTGAAAACAAGATATTTTGGTTGAATATACAATAGTGGCTTGGTAGCATACATTCCAATATATGCCAACTCAAATGTGCTACTTTAAAAATGAAAGCTAGAAAATATAGTATACCATTAATACAGTGATTGATGTTGCTCATTTCTTTTCTACTTATAACTTTCATGAATAAGCAACTATTTTTCACTGAACAACATGGAGTATAACTAAACATAAAACATGGCTAAAAATCTAATACTATAGTAGAACTTCATTTGTACAAGCTAATGGTTAGATTCCAATATTATGGAATTTTCAGTGATGGAAACATAAAACTGTAAAATTTTTAAGCACAAAGCATGATGGTGAGCCACAGCAATGAAAGAGTTAACAAAAACCTGTTTGTAAATTGTGCATCAACTCTGCCTTCTTTCATGTCAGAACCCAAACTTAGTGCATTTAATATTCAAATTCATTTTCAAATGCTTGCCCATTAACATAATATATGCTACTTTGCAAGCCTGGTCAGAGAAATCTGTAACTAAATAATTTTCAAGTTTCCTTCATATCAGATGCATTATATGCAGTGTGAAATTATTTCCCCATTCAATCCCTTAGCTGAACAGCAGAAAAGCAACACACAGTATAGTAGATATTACTGCAAGTGCATTACATTCTTTAGGAGCTACTATATATGCAGGGACATTTATAATTGCTAATTTTAACTGAGCATTTAATTGCATATTTTGTGTATAATAGTAAGGTTAATATGCAATTGCAGTACAGCATTACTTTAAACTTAGAAAAGAGGAATGTTTATGGCACAAATATATTTATGTAAATATTATAAA
This sequence comes from Neophocaena asiaeorientalis asiaeorientalis, assembly GCF_003031525.2. Taxonomy (NCBI): domain Eukaryota; kingdom Metazoa; phylum Chordata; class Mammalia; order Artiodactyla; family Phocoenidae; genus Neophocaena; species Neophocaena asiaeorientalis. The sequence goes on along the minus strand of NW_020185325.1, from coordinate 8,500,313 downwards.
TAACTTATTTATGTTTTCAGTTAAATATGCTGTGTTTTTAACAATGGCATCATTAAATGTACTCATTTGTTCTCACATGAAAATAATTTTATAATGGAAAATATGTATCTAATTTAAATAGTTAATGTTGAAAACACCAAAATGATCCATGTATTTGGCGACAATTCTGTTAAATTTTTTAAAAGTTGAAATCAAGAGTACACTTTTTGCATACTTTGTATTTCTCAAATTTTATATATTTAAATCTATACTTAGATTCTTTGTTGCCCTTTCTAGCCAGGGTCCTTCATTCTAGTTACAAATTTTAAATGGGCAAATAGCTTTTCTCACCAGGAAAGAATAATAAAATATTGTAAATAATGATGATCATGAAAAGAAGAGACAGCATATTTTAAAACTTACTATGTCCCAGTCATTGTGCTAAATGTTTGATATTTATTGTCTTTATCCCCACAATAATTTGATGAGACAGATATGCGATTACTCCACTAAGGCTAATAATTTTAAGTAACCAGTCTAAGGTCACAGATCTAAATGGCAAACTTGAGTGCCACGAAAAAAAAAAACAAAAAAAAACGACTGCCTCCCCAAGTACCATATTCCATATTCCCAGTGATTTTGCTGAATTATATAAGTTCATAATATTCCACAAACTTCCAAAGGCATGTGTGCTCTAGTGAAAAGGATATCTATCAGCTTTTTGAATATGATTGATATGTTTAAATCCAAGTCTATCACTTACTGATTATATGACTGGGCAATTTACCTAAATTTTATGGGCTCTTTTCTCATGTATAAATTGGGGTCAGTGTACCTGCTTCACATAGTTGCTGGAAGAAGTAAGAATTGGTCACATCGTAGTATGTAAGTAATAAATATGACTTTTCCTGTCCCTGTTAGACATAAAACACCTGTTAACATTTGACCCTGCAGCGAGGTTTAAGCCCTCCTTCATCAGCTTTGTTCACCATGGTTCACCAAACACCTAGAACAAAGTTGGGCACATTGTAGGAACTCACAGTCATCCATAAATGACTCTGTGTGAGGGTGATGTTTTACAATGTTGAGTCCTGCAACTGATCCCCTCTCTTACTGTCAAATAACCTTCCTCGCCCTAATCCTCACAATCTAACTAGAATCTGTGTTAGTTTTAGAAAAAAATTATCTGCCTTTTCTCCTCTACTGCATTCCTATCTATGTCCAGGACCAGGGTACTTCTGATTCCCCTTTGCCAGCTTGCTTAGTGGAAATGGAAGTAATGGCAGAGACTAATTTGTGTTCATAATCTAATCAGAGCCAACTCATAGAGTTAAACCCAAAGAGAAAATCAGGACTTGACTACAATTTTTCACTAATAGTACATTCTATATAATGTAGCTACGTAACAGTTTTAATAAAACAGTTGATGACCTGATCCAAAGTCAAAAACAAAATCTACCCAGAGTATTTAACATTTGATTCCAACATTTTGGAGGGTATTTGATATTGCAAACCTTAGGGTTGTAGATTTTTCTTGGTGCTGGATTTTGTTACATATTTTTAAAAGAAAAAATCTTCAGTGTGTGAATTGAAACTCAAATAATCACACATTGAAATAAATGAATGCATGTATGAGTCACGTAAACATAAAGTTAGTTTATACACCTACTCCACACAGCTTTAGTTACTTCATTATATGGAGTAGCTCCAGATGCACGTGGCCTTTCAAGGATACACACACACACTTATATATATATATAAAATCTACAGTTCAGAAACTCTCTACTTGTTAAAAAATTAGAAAAACTCATTTACTTGGCTCTTACAGGATTCATTAACCTTTGTCTTCTTTTAAGAAACCAGAAACTGTTCTAAAACTGACATTGTCATTAAAAACCAATAGGAAGTCACCATTTTTAAATTAAAGTCATTAGATAAGTTTTTCAAGAGTTAAAAAAAGATTAGAAAAAAATTCAAATGAGAAAAATAATTTTGCTTTGGGTGTAAAAAGGCCCCAAGAGGAATTCCTCAAGTTTTGTTGGAAAGTACTCTTTTACTATCAGATTATCTATGAAATTTCAACCTAGAATGTTTTTTAAAGGATTTAACTGTTTCACGCTTCCAAATGAAACAACTCTTCAATAGCTATTATATGATTATCATGTTACACAATAAAGAAAAAATAAATATCACACAATAAGCTAAAAAATATATTCCAGTGACAAAGTTCCAAGAAGCACATTAATATTTCATGATTTATTAATATTTAATTGATTTATAAGTATATATTGGTATAATAATTTTACTTCCACTATCATCAAGGAAACTAATATTTTTCTTATCTTGAGTTTTGAGAATATAATTCTTTAGTTAGTGAAATAAACCAAGTATATAATCTTTATATGTGAACTGACATCTTGTTCTATTATCCAAATGGTGTCATATTTGTTCCAGCACTTTTGCCTAGACACATCCACACCACAGCTTCCCACTGAGAGAAATGACATCTGTAGATAAAGAGCAGCTAAGAGTATGGTTGGTAGTCGTGATAGTGTTAGAGAAATGATGTTAACTCTAACCATAGTTTCAAAACTACCACTCTCTAACACACTAAACTTAGTAATACTGGATATGACCTTGGAATGTAATTTCTACTATTTCTCTTTCACATTTAGTTAGCCAGAAAAACACATAAACTCTAGAATCATAATAATGATGCCACCATTAATTCCCTGCATTCCTTTTACATTACCCTTTCCTACTTCATATTACCATCCCTCAGTATTACTATAATACCCTTCAAAGAAAAGTAGACTTGCTCTCTCTAGGCAGCTCCTCTTTATTACTATTTATATACCCACCACCAGATTTATTTTTTTAAGTACCACTCCCATCACCCAGCTTCCCATCTCAAAATCACTCCAACTTTACACTTCAGTTGCCAATTGTTTTATGTTCCAATCAAGTAAAACCACTCTCCCTTAAGTATCCCTTCTGGAGTTCTCACATCTCTGAGGTTGTAATACACCTTTGTGTATTCTAATTTGGAATACCTCTGCCACTTGCTACATTCATATCCAAATTTTACTAATTGTGTTCTCAATTAAAAGTGAGATCTTTCTCTGGTTTTGCATAGCATTGCCAACACCTTAGAATCTTATTTATAATTTACCCTATGGCAACATTTTTATCATTCACTGTTTGCATGTGTTCTTTCCAAAACTACATTTTAAGCTTCATGGAAGATAATACTATAATTTATTTTTCTACATACACAGAGAAATGCCATGGACACTGTCACTGATACTAATGTCTCTATATCCTTGTCTACACTCTGAGTTCCTTAAGGGATACTACAATACTTAGAAAAATTCGTGGTTCACAATCAACATTCAAGAAATTCTGTTTGACTATTAAATAAAGTGAAACTTCCCTTTTGATCTATTATTTCTACAACATGGAAACTTATTATGCAAATATAGAAGAAATAAATAAAGCAGAGTATTATTATCAAATATTTAATCCTTCCAAGAACTTGCCATTTCAGTAAATCCTTAAGGACGATCATTTGGAATTTAAACAATTGCATTATAAATTATTTTTTATATAATTAACTATATAATTTTAATATTTAAAAGTAGCATATACCTGCATTACACTCTTTAGATTAAATATCTTCAGTCACAAGAGAAAGCATGGGATGACTTTTTTTCAGCACAGGTGACTTGGAATATTTATAACTATTTACTGTTTTAACAATGAGAAACAAAACCAGACACTTTTGAATAAAACATTTTCAAATGATACAACAGAAATCAAGAGCACAATATCACAACCAGGAAGCTTTTGAAATTCTTGAACGTCAAATTGTGGATTTATATTTGAAGTGTCATAATCGCAGGTTATTTAACATTGCTCCATCTATTTCTAAATTTCTGAGTCTGCAAAAGGCAGACATAGTAGTGAACAATGTCCCAAGAAGTAAGACTAACTGAGATTTGTGCCATAGCATACAGGGCTTTGGTAAAATAAAGCATTATTAGTCAATCAAGAAGCAATCCCAAATCATTAATTAATTAATGAGTAATGAAAACAGAGTTTTGACAGAGTTGCTTTTTTGTTTTTGTTTTTTTTGCCTGGGTGGATAGCTTTTTAAAATCTAATATTATAAAAATAAAAGCAATATTTATTTATCATTTTATTCACGGGGGTTAACATTTTTAATCTCTAAATTTGATGTATGAAAAAAGACAGGAAGAGTGAGAAGGAGAAAGAGAGAAAAAAGAGAGAAAGAAGAAACTTTTATTACATTTAATTAAAAAGTTATCATTGACATGAGTAATATTAAGACAAAAGATATCTACAGATTTTTTTTAAATGTAAGGTTAAACACCAAGGCCAATTTTTCCAATGGGAATTCAAGCTTTTACTTTAAGTGCTCATTAGTAAAGTTTATTTAAAATTCCAAAATTATTCTTCCCTCTTTGTCATGACTCTATTATTTGCAGATAAAAATACCCAATTCAATTCTTAAACAAAAAAGGGAAGGTATCAATTCTCTTTACTAAAATGTCCCACAACTAAAAGTCAGCATCCTCAAGACTTATTCCTCCCCATCCCTCTTGTTTGGCTATTTTCTCTGTTGGCTTTATTCCCAAGTGTGTCCTTCCTATGTGGTGATGAAGATGGTCAACAGTGATTCTACTGGACTTAATAGTGCTCTCAATAGCTCAAGCAAAAGGCTCAGAGTTTTCACTGTCACAGTTCATCTCACATTCCCTGCCCTGAACCAACTAAAGTGGTGCAATATATGTTCATTGATCTGAGTGGCATGCCAATCTAAAGCCAGGAGCTAGGGTCAGCTCATCTGAACTATGTATATATATATTTATCTATATATGTATATTTAACTATATATATAATATATATATTTAACTATATTTGTAAAATATATATATATTTAACTATATATAATATATTTTGTGATTACATATGCACACCTAATTGTTAAATAAGAATATAGATTATAACATTTCATAAAATATCTAAGACTACAACCACTTTCCCAAGTATTTAAATAGAGTAGTAGTATCTATATTTCCATATTATATTTTGACTTGTATATCAGTACCATAAGTTTACTAAGCTCTGAATATAGTTCAGGAGTATTGCTCAAAAAATTGTACAGTCTAGTCTGTTATTTGACACAGTCAAGAAGTAAAGTACTCCAAACTAGCATTACCATTAATTCCTTTTATGTGTGGATAGTGGAGTTTACAGCTTGAGTCGCTGCCTTCTATCAGCACCTTTCAGGACCCAAGCATGGTTGGGTATATTTGATGAACCGGCAAAATTTCATTTGTATGTATGCAGAGGAGAATCCTAGGAAAGAACTTAAACTACGTGCACCTGGGTTCCAGCTATATGTAAGCATGTCTTGTAAACTAGGGGTGAATAAAGTCTTAAGAGACTAGACATTATTACCCTAAGTCAGCATCATATCCTCAGTCAATCTAGATGAGAGGCACTCTGAGTAAAATACGGTAGCTGTTGGTTGAATCCATTGCCAGTATAGTCCCTGCATGCATGATTAGATCTTAGGCAAAAGAAGGCAAAGTGAAAAATTAGAAAGCTGCAATACATAGTGAACACAGCAGCATTCCCTCAGGATCCCTTAACAGAGTCATTAATGATAAAAATTGGGAGAGAGAGCTCAATGCAGCAGAGGAACAGTGGAAGTGTCCACTGTGCTGTGCAGAGTAGTTCTGGGGAAGCAGCAGGGTCCATAAATATTACAAAGAATAGGAAGAATAGGAAGTCTCTGTTGCCTCAGAAGCTGTAGTTCAGAATAGAGCCTATCAGTGCTGGGCAAGTAGGTGGAAACCTTAGGAGCTGACCCATTTCTGAGCAAATGTAAGACATACAGTGACATACCTGGGGACACAGAGAGATATTAAAGGAGTATTTGTACCTCTGCCACTTACTAGCTGTATGATATTGAGCAAGTGAGGAATCTCCTCAATGTCTCAGTTTCCTCATATGTAAAATAGAGATAATATTGTTGATGTGAGGATTGAGTTAATATACCTGTTGGACACATACATCTATTACATCATGGATGTTGTTATATTATTTCTTTAGTAATTTAAGAAGTAATTCAGAAAACTAAGAATATTTCTGAATTTTAAGAATAATTCATAAAACACTGATGAAGGAAATTGAAAATCATACAAAGAAATGGAAAGATATCCTGAGCTCTTGGATTAGAAGAATTAATATTGCTAAAATATTAACAAAAGCAATCTACAGAATTAATGCAATGCCTATCAAAATACCAATGGCATTTTCACAGAACTAGAAAAAAATTATTCTAAAATTTGCATGGAACTACAAAAGATCCTGAATTGCCAAAGCAATCCTGAGAAAAAAAGAACAAAGCTGGAGGTATCACCCTCCTTGATTTCAGACTATCCTACAAAAGCTACAGCAATCAAAATAGTATGGTAGTGGGACAAAAACATACCATACATGAATGGAACAGAATACAGAGCTCCTAGATAAATCCATGTACTTATGGTCAATTAACCTACAACAAAGGAGGCAGGAATAGATAATGGAGAAAATACACTCTCTTCAATATGTGGTGCTGGGAAAACTGGACAGCGACACATAAAACAATGAAATTAGAATATTTTCTCACACCATATACAAAAATAAATTCAAAATGGATTAAAGACCTAAATGTTAGACCTGAAACCATAAAACTCCTAGAAGAGAACATAGAACACTCTTTGACATAAATCATAGCAATATTATCTTAGATCTGTCTCCTAAATCAAAAGAAATAAAAGCAAAAATAAATAGGACCTAATTAAGCTTAAAAGCTTTTGCACAGCAAAGGAAGCCACTGACAAAATGAAAAGACAACCTACAGAATGGGAGAAAATATTTGCAAATGAAATGACCAGAAAGGGGTTAATATCCAAAATATATAAACAGCTCATCCAACTTAATATCAAAAAAATAAACCACCCAATCAAAAAATGGGCAGAAGACCTAAGCAGACACTTTTCCAAAAAAGACATGCACTTGGCTAACAGGCACATGAAAAGATGCTCAACACTGCTAATCATTAGAGAAATGAAAATCAAAACAACAATGTGGTATCACCTCACACCTGTCAGAATGGCCATCATCAAAAAGTCTACAAATAACAAATGTTGGCAAGGATGTGGAGAAAAGGAAATCTTCATACACTGTTGATAGGAATGTAAATTGGTGCAGCCACTATGGAAAACACTATGGAGGCACCTCAAAAAACTAAAAACAGAACTACCATATGATCTATGGTATATATATCCAGAAAAAAACAAAAACACTAATTTCAAAAGATACATGCACCCTAATGTTTATAATAGCACAATTCATAATAGCCAAGATGTGGAAGCAACCCCAGGGCCCACCAACAGACAAATGAATAAAGAACATGTAGTGTGTGTGTGTGTGTGTGTGTGTGTGTGTAAAATGGAATATTAATCAGCCATAAAAGAATGAAATTATGAAATTCTGCCACTTGCAACAACATGGACAGACCGAGAGAATATTATGCTTTCTCTGTTTGAAATAAATCAAACAGAGAAAGACAAATATTGTATGTTATCACTTATATGTGGAATCTGAAAAATAATGCAATAGAATGAATATACAAAAGAGAAACAGACTCACAGATATGAAAAACAAACTAGTGGTTACCAAAGGGTAGAGGGAAAGTAGAGGGGCAAATTAGAGGTATGGGATTAAGAGATACAAACTACTATGTATAAAGTCAATAAGCAACAAGGATATATTGTACCGCACAGGGAACTATAGCCATTATCTTATAATAACTTTTAATAGAGTATAAGCTGTAAAAATACTGAATTGCTATGCTGTACACCTGAAACTAATATTGTAAATCAACTATATTTCAATTTAAAAAAATAAAAAATAAATGTACAAAAAAAGAAAATTCAGAATCTCACAATACCTTTGGAGACAGTGCAATAAAGTGGAAAGAACATAAACTTGGGAGTTTTTAACTCTATTACTGGCTATGTGACTTGGGGCAACTTGCATAAAATCTCATAGCCACAGTTTCCTTATCTATAAGATAATTATAACAAATATTTTATCATGATTAAATATGTAAACTATCAAGTAATAGTTAACAGTTGATAAATTTATTGAACACTGACTATGCTCCAATTATTGGTCTAAGGGGTTTAATGAATTAACTCATTTAATGCTTCCTCACCACAACATTATGAGGCAGATAAAATTATTGTCTCTTTTGCAGAAAAGGTAACTGAGGCACAAATCATCTTCTTAAGTCCCCGCAACAAGTAAGTGACAGAAACAAGATTTGAATGCAGCTTCTGGCTAAAAAGTCAATAGCCTTAAACATCATACAATACCAGCACTCAGTGTTTGGGTAAATTGCAGGTGTTCAGTAAGTGACAGCTGTTATTATCATCTGGGTCAATACAAATAATGATTATAATTAGCCTATAGATGTTCAGAAATACTGATGAATAGCGTATTGCGTTTGACAAACCAATTTACTACATGTATAGTCAGAATCACATTAATAGTTGACATATTTTTAAAATATTTGATAATACAGCACATGAATTTTTCATTTTTTGGTAAAATGTTACTTCAACAGTACCATTTAGGATCACATTTTTCATGTTTAGTCACTTTTTAAAAAGTGTTTCAGAGAGTTTCAGATTTGGTCCAAAATTCATAGAGACCTAACTAATTCAGAGACCAAATCACACTCAGTCTCCCTCTAACGGTTCAACTACTTTAAATGGATTAAATTTGTTGGCAGCCCTCCTTGAATGGGGAAAAAAAACACTTTTGACACTTCTAGAGTTTGTCATTTTAAATCTTAAGACATCAGGTTAACACAATAGAAGTAGTTTTCTTAGGTAATCAAAACACTCTGTTTGCTAAATAATGGGTTTTTGAGGGTTTTTTGGAGAATTTTCGCTGGTCATATTTTGTGGCAAGATTCTTATTTTTTATTTTTGTTTTTTCATTCCACAGTCAAGTTTTTTTTTTTTTCCAGCTTTACTGAGGTATAACTGACAACAAAATTGTAATCTATCTAAAACATCCATCTTGGTGACCTCCTATATGTACACATTGTAAAGGGATTCCCACCAACTAGTTAATTAACACATCCATCACCTCACATATTACCTTTTTTTTTTAATGAGACCATTTAAGTTCTACTCTCTTAACAAATTTCAGGTGTATAATACAGTATTATCAACTATAGTTACCATGTTTGACATTAGATCCCCAGACTTTAATCATCTTATAACTAAAATTTTGTACCCTTTTACCATGTTTTAATTTTAAAAAATACATCTCTGTCTTGAATGCATTTCTGTCTAAAATTATCTTAACTCTATGTGACTCAGATCTCATAGAAATGGTAACTATTTCAAAGTAATCAGTAGATAAAGCTGATCTTGGATCAACCTAACAAAGATTCTAATTAATTATTGCCTTATAATCATATATTGTTATGAGCTATTTTGCTTTTAGAAGTTATAAAAAGATAATTGTGTCAGTCATCCAAAAGTGTTCTAGTTATTAAGTTGGAGCCTATATAGACACACATTTTCATGCTAAGTTAAGATCAACTGTAATAATGACTTTAGACTTCTGAGCTTTAATATGACTTTAAGAACTATAAATATAAATATATATTTTAGTTGTTCATTTAAATCTTTAGAAAATGATGCATGAACTAACCAAGGAGTATTATTAGATCATTATTTTTTTCATATATGTTGTTAGCTAATATAGTAAAGTTAGATTTTAGATTGTAATTATTTTGATAATGTAGGTATTAGGTAAAAGTGTTGTTGAAAAAATATCCCCCAAAGTGAAATACTGATGCAAATATAATTCATTGTATTAAAGTTTATATTAGCTATATTCTTAGAGGTCATAGTCTACATAAGGTAAATTTAATCATAAATTGGTCTAAAATAGCCCTTAAATAATTTTAATCCTCATTAACTTTTTCCCTGCTTATTTTCAGCAACATTTATTATAAAAAATTATCCTAAGGAGAAAGGAGACAATAAGTTTCTTAATATTTATTCTAATCCCATTTGAGCTCTCTCTCTCTCTCTTCCTTTCTGTACACATGCTCACAAACACGTAAGACGTTTTTCCTACCTTAGTTTTTGTCCAGAGAATTACTTATTAATACTTTAAGCAAAAAATGGATAACATATTAAACTTTGTATTTATAAGCATTTTTTCTTTTTTTTGTTAACTGCTTCATTGGCACTAAAGTTAAAGAAGCTAATGCCAGATTCTCCATTTTAAAGCAGCTTTTACAGATTGCCATTTTTCCTATTTGAATTTAACTTTTATACTGAGGAATATGTTATTAAAAAACAGATTTGATTAATATTAGAAGCTTCTAATACTGCTGTGAATTCGGAAGTGGCCCTCTCTCCTAACACCAGCACCCTGGGGTGACTCACACTGCTGACTGTGGAATACATTACCAGGCTCCCATACACAGGCCTGGCATGCTGTCGTAATCATTCTTTTCTTAGCACAAATTTGTGGGTCTCTGTGATATGAAGCTATTGGTAGTTCTGCCGGTACTCAAATGAAGTGATATTGAATTTCTATTATGCATGTGCCTTGGAAACCTCACAGCTCTCCATAAAGATTTTATTCACACAGCAGATTTGTTGTGACTTAGGTAGTTTCAGACAATTTTCTATTTGAATGGACATGGCAGGATCTGACAGTATAAAAGAAATATCAGGAAAAAGAAACATGTAGAACCAAATGATATATTAAGCAACCTACAGAACAAAGCAAACTGGATTGTAGTAAACAAAACCAGAAAGTACGTCTTTGAAGGACCTCTCATGGGGACTAATCTTTTCATACTGCATATATGAGTTGGTGATGGAACCTGTCAACTCCTTTCATCCTACAAATTAAGTTTTGATAAAGCCCTATTCCTTATATAACCTTCATATTTTTGAAATAAATTGTTCATAATAAGACAGATTCTAGTTTTCATGTATTTTCCCAACGGTCTAGGCCACAAATACAAAATGGAAAATAAACACAATTGCAAACAAACATTTATTCGTCAACTAGAATTTAGAAGCCTTAATTGGAAGAGAAGAAGAAATTTTTAGTGGAAATATAAAACATGGAATTCAAATAATGGTGAATTAATTCATGATGAAAGGGAGAGAGAAATGAGTTAATATACTTATGGCAAAAAAAGAATTTAATATGGACTTTCCTTAATTATTGAGAGTGCGCTATGCATCAGCAATAATTTGGGGACTTCCTAAATAACACTGAACAATGCGGACAATATCCATTACTTCATGAAGCTTATTTACTAGTGGGGGAAACAGTTAATAAAGAAGTAAATAAATTAGAGAAAGAATAATACCAGGTAGTAATAAATGCTCTGAAGAATAATATAAACTAGACTGGTGGGACAGAATCTATCTGTGATTTTAGCAGAGTATGAGGATGAAGCTACTTTATCTTTGGCAACTAGGAAAGACCTCAAAAAGAGGTGATGTGAGCTGAGATATGAATGACAAAAAGAAGGTAGCCATATGAAGGCCTGTGGGTAGGGCATTCTAGATTGACATACGGCAAATGCAAGTCCCTTCCTAGGCTAATGTTCCTATCAGATGGGATTTCTTCATATTAAACACATTTACATTACTTTAAAAATAATTTACCTCTGTACAGTATGGAGATTCTTCAACAAATTAAAGCTAGAAGTACCAGATGATTCAGCAATCCCACTTCTGGGTATATATCCAAAGCTAAAGAATTTATTATCTCAAAGAGATAACTGTGCTCACATGTTCACTGCAGCATTATTCACAATAACCAAGGTATGGGAATAACCTAAATGCCTGTTGGTGGATGAATTGATTTTAAAAAGTTACATATAGGGGCTTCCCTGGTGGCGCAGTGGTTGAGAGTCTGCCTGCCGATGCAGGGGCCACGGGTTCATGCCCCGGTCCGGGAGGGTCCCACATGCAGTGGAGCGGCTGGGCCCATGAGCCATGGCCGCTGAGCCTGCGTATCCGGAGCCTGTTCTCCGCAACGGGAGAGGCCACAGCAGTGAGAGGCCCACGTACAGCAAAAGAAAAAAAAAAGTTACGTATATCTGTATATATACATATATGTATTAAAAAACAGTATTTTATACTACACACACACACACACACACACAGTGGAATATTATACAGCCTTAAAAAAGAAGGAAATCCTGCCATTTGTGACAGTATGGATGAACCTGGAGAGCATTACATTAAGTGAAATAAGTCAGATAAAGACAGACAAATACTACATCATGGTATCACTTATATGTGTAATCTTGGGGGAAAAAAAGGGAAATATGTGAGGTGATGGATGTATTAATTTTTAGTAGATTGTGGGAATCCTTTAAAAACATATACACGTATCAAATCATCACATCATGCACCTTAGATATGTTATAAATTTATTTGTCAATTATACCTCATTAAACCTAAAAATAAACGTACATACAAACATATACACACAAATATTTCACTTTTAGAAGGAAAGTTAGATAGAGATTAACGGAGAAAGAAGAGAGAAACAGAAAGGTAACTATGTATACCTATATTGGGAGAAGCTATATTGGGAGAAGCCAAAACACATTTGTCCCAGTAGATAGTAAGAAACAGATATACCAAAGCAAAAAGCAAGATAAATAAGCACATTTTATCAAGTACTTTTGGAAGCTTTAGTCCTGACCCCAAATCAATCCATTTTTTTTTATCATTGTCATTCTCTAATTTTACAAATAATGCTAATGCTTTTGATTTCTATGAGCATCCATTTTATGTGAATTATTTAATAAAACTTCAACAACACCTATTAGTTCTGCAGAAATCTTTCAAGAACTGCACTCTCAGCATTCTTCTCCCTCTACTTCTCTCTAGGCCAACTTCCCAAAGTTCCTATGATACCCTGGCTCCCTCATGTTGCAAAGGACTATATGATATATTATTTCATGCTAAGATATAAATTACTTAATTATCATATTTGAAAAGAAAGGTAATTGTTAATACAAAGTGACATATGTCTACATATGGGATTTCAATCATCCAATAATCCTAGTGAAGATATTTCTAAGTAAAGTACCATTTTATTACGTTCTAAATAACACCATTATTCATCCTGCATGTAAACCTGGTTTTGAGTGTAAATATGGGTTGGCTTCTGATTCAGAAACTTTGAGATAACCATCATCAGTCTGGAGGACCTCTAGAATACCCAAGTTTGTGGATAAATTCAAATGTAAATTAAATGGAATCTACAATATACATCTGAAGCATTCCTTGGAGCTGCCTCTACATTCAAGAAATTGTTACAGCATTAATAGTTTCTAAGATCTTTGAGGGCAAGGACAACACCTATCCCAAACATGTCTTATTTTTTTTCCCTATTAATACAGGTTTGGAATTGTCAAAGAAAAATTACATTGGACAAGTTAAATAGGGAAGGAAGACTTTTTTCAAGACTATTGCAATAGGGGAGAGAGAATGAACTCAACTGAAACAAAAAATGGAAGATCTTAAGTACTGGGGCAAGCTATAGGAAAAGTACTGGACAATGTTAGGGAGGAGGGTAGTTAATGTGATTAGGCCATCTGTGTCTGCTAATTGGCACTAATCGAAGTTAGGCTCCTAGCCTCCTACAAAGACTGAAAGATAGGGATGCTATCGTTCTTTTTTTTAACTCAAATTTTAGATTCTTCTTTGGAGTAAAACAGGCTCTTTACTGTTTACAAGGTTATTTCTGAGTTGCAAAAATTCTGTTTTTTAAGGATGGTATCTTTTTGATGATTATATGTCAAAGAGACGGCTGCCAGGTTCTTGAGAAAGATATTCCTGGGTTGTAAAACTGGCAAGAGCTGGGAGAAGGGTAACATATCAAAGGGGCAGAGAAAGAATGTACAACTGAAAGTTTTCTAAAGTAAATGCTCCATGAAAAGCGAGGTCAGGGGCCTATAGTCAGAAAGAAACTTGTCTAAAATTTAGTCAAGCTGAAGGGAAACTTAAGGCCATTTTAATCAGAATGTAGTACTTGCTTAACAAATATTTTCTGAACAAATGAATGGATTTATCTTCCAAATATTTTAGGAGTCTAGCTAGACTTTGAAATCTTTCAACCACAACATACCTGAATAAGTCATTATAAAAGAAATGCCTCCCTTAGACTATTAATTCCATAAAGTCTGAGTCTAAAATTTTCACATAATTCTATTTTCATATATTGTAATACTCAGCATATAGCATATACTGATGGTAATTAACAGCATAAATACATATACAATGTCAGAAGCTCAAACCTTTTGGGTATCTGTTAAATGCTTGCTTGTATTTAGGCCTCCTTATTTTCCTTGCTTTACTGTGTTAATTTGGAGAGTGGGGGGACATTCAATTATGAGAGGTTTTAGGACTATGGTGGTTTCAACTCTCATTTTAAATGAATTATTTTTCAACAAAAGTTAATGGAGAGGAAGAAACTCACTTTATTAAAGTGATCACTCAAGCCAAGAGTATTTTATTTGCCCTACTCCACTGAGAACTATGCCCAATTACCTAATTAAATCTGAAATTATCAAATTGAGTACACTCTTCAGGGTTCAGATAGTCAAAAAATTTGCATTTCCCATTCAAAATTCAAAGAATAAATGTTTATTTTGGGATGTTAAAACCCCCTTACAATGAATTACAAACTCAATTCAGTGTTCCTTAGAATGAGAGTTGATCTGATGGGAGGACAAGGAAAGCACCTCAAAAAGCCCTAAGAGTGATTTACTATCTCCTTCCTGCCTGAATTCCATGGAAGAGAACCCTATGTGCCAGGACCTTCAAGCTCTACTTTCCCAGTACTGCATTTGAGAAGAAATTATGGTACTATCAAAATCCTATTGATACTCAAAAACATTTCATCAACTGAAAAAAAAAAATTAAGAGTAAATACAGATTTTTTTTTTTCTATTTAGAGGAACTCAGGTTTATGTGAATAGGTCTCATGTGGAGAGTCTTTTGAAGCTAGGGACTTCAAATCAGATCACAGATTTCCAGTGAGTTAATCACTTAATCCAAGAGTGGGGAGATAGAATTACCACCATTCAGTCAAGCTAAACTTATCCTTTTCTTTAGAGAGCAAGAAACTGCCCGTCTTTTAGCTCCCAACAGGACTCCAGTTGAACACATGTTTGTGAGGCTGCTTTGCTTGCAAGTTATTTTATGTAAGTCAGAATGGAAAGAATTTCTAAATGGCTACTAGCAGCATTTGATGCACTACTTCATTCCAGGAGCATCATCTTTCCTTTTGCTGCAAATCTTAGGTTTTAAGCATTAAGACACACTTATTCAACACATAACAGGTAACAAAAAAGAGCAGCAATATTATATAGAGTTAGGTTAGAAAGAGGGTTGGACTTTCTGACTACAAAAACAATAAGAAAAGAGCTCTGTATAATGAAGGTCCCTAAAATTACTATAAATCATCTAGTATGATTAGAAACTAGTAGGAGATGGCAGGGGTGGGTATTATGTCCACTGAACTCACATACCATGGTTATCAACATCTGTTAAAAAAGAAAAAAATCACATGGCATGATTTGAAGTAAATGTGTGGAAAATCAATAAGCCTGTGGAAAAAAGGCCATGGCTTCCAGCTTCATAATTCGGTGAAATATTGATAATAGTAATAATAATAATAGAACTTAATCAGAAACACCTCAGATAAGTGCTTGGATAGGAGCCAGGGGTATGTGATGGTGGATGGACCCCATTTTCCAAATGTACAACGATGACTATATGATATCTTTGGTCCTTCAGATGCTCTTCATGAAGGATGAAAATGAGTTTAATAATAGTTCATAAAGACCACCTGAGAATGACCAAGAAAAGGAAAGAAAGACAAGTATCCATTAGATATATTACTGCTAGACCTGAAAGGAAATTGTAATGAAAATGGTAGTAGTGTGACAATGTAATATACAATCAAAAAGTATATGGATATTATAATTTTATATATTTAAATTATAAATGTTATAGTTTATTTCATATAACTGTATTATTTATTATGTATGGGATATAAATGAAAAATTTAAATGGAAATAGAATAGCGGTCCTGTGCCTGGTACTTATGCCATACATATTTTATTAGTTAGGGTTAAAGGCTAAACTACAATAATAGAGACCCAAAAAATTCAGTGGCTTACAAAAGACAAAAGTTTACTTATCTCTTACATAATAGTCCAGGTATGAGTCGTTCTGCCTGGCTGGCTGGCTGGCTCTTCTCTACAAGGTCATTTGGGGGCCAGGTTTTTTCCAACTTGTTGCTCTACCACACCCAAAGTGGTGTTCTTATTTGAACACTTAAAGTGGAGTCCCTACCATATCTGTGTTCAAGACTGTGAGAAAGGAAAAAGAGATAAGGCAGAATATTCCACCTTGTCTTTTAAGGAAATTATCTACAAACTTCACACATCACTTCTGCTTATACCCCAGTAACCCAAACTCAATCCCATGGCCACTCCTACTGTATTAGTTTGCTAGGGCTGCCATAACAAGGTACCACCAACTGAGTGGTTTAAACAGCAGAAATTTATTTTCCTCACAATTCTGAAGGCCAGAAGTCTGAAATCAAGATATTAACAGGGTGAGTTTCCTCTGAGGCCTCTCTTCATGGCTTATGGATGGTGCCTTCTCTGGTGTCTTCACTTGGTCTTTCCTATATATTTGTCTGTCTCCTAGACTCCTCTTCTTATAAGGACACCAGTCATATTGGCATAGGGCCCATGCTAATGACCTCGTTTAACCTTAAGTACCTTCTTAAAAACCCAATCTTCAAAAACAGTCACATTCTGAGGTACAGGGGGAAGAATGTCAACATATAAATTTTGAGAGGACACGATTCAGCCCATAATACCTAGCTTCAAGGGAGACTGAGAAATGAAGTTTGTAGTAGGATGGCCATTTAGCTAAGTATAACTTTACACCTATTTCTAAAAGGAAAGAAAGGAGAATAGATATTGAGGAATATTTAGAAACATCTGTCACATTATTCTAGAATTAATAAGTAAAAGGCCAAGTGTATATTAGGCAAAAACTCACCAAGAAAAAGAATGGGAAGGGTAAGTAACTGATAATAAAACTCAAAAGCAGTTGAACCCCAAGACAAAATCCTGTTTTAATACAATGGTATTAAATTGACTCAATTTTAGGAGTAGTGAGGCTATTTCAAGTGTAGAGAGCATAACTTAAGATAAATATAATACGGACAGATTTCCTAAGCATTAGGAGAAACAGATTTCTCAGGATCTTATAACTAGTCTCTTTTGACCACCACAAAAAGTAGATATAATTGAGCCATTTATAAAGAGAATTTTATCAATTCAATCACTCCCCTTTTTTAGTTAAAAGTTTGATCATGCATGTCATGCACAAGATTTTCTTTTCATCTAGAAATAAAGAAAACAAAAGCCTTTTACGAAATGAAATAAACCCCATAGTTTATGTAAACCTGATATATAAGCAAGCTATAGGGATTTGTTGTTTACAAAAATTATTGGGTAAACATAAGATGATGGAAGATGGTAAATAAGACTTCTGAATTATTAAGCAGAGAGTTTCTGGCTAAATTTTGGTGTTATTTAATAAATGCTCAAATGTGTTTTATGATTTTTTTAATTCCTCCACAAAAATAAGTCTGAAGTATAATTCAGAAACCTATGTATAACCTTCAATTCTTATTCTCAATTCTCATGGCAATTCTATACCATGAAACCATAAACGTAAGCATAGTTACAAATGGTTAATTTATGAAATTTATTTGAGTGGATATTTGCTGGTTCCTTTCTGCTGTAACTCATGTTTGGGTACATGCCAGAAGCACCCATTACCTTTTACTTTACACATACAGGAAGAAATGGGAGCATAAGGCATTTTTACTAAGAAATATTGTGATTAAAAAATAGTCATACAGCAAAAAACAGTTGCAAACACATAGTATCATTCATTGCTAATGAGTTAAAAGGATACCACAGTGCACATATAAATCACTATACTGTATCTTGCAGTTTATTTAAATTCATTGCGCCTCATTATAACTGAGCTATGCACCTTTAGGTCTCAGTTGATTAGGAATGCGATAGCTCAGAATAGCTTTTAATTCAGAGAAACATGGCCTGACCTTTACCATAATCCTGTGTGAAACACACTATAGTTTAGACATTAATAATGATGCTACCTCTTTTCCATACTGGTGAGATGCTACTTAAAATTTGGTATTATTCGTTAACAGGCTTGAGCCAATACATCAAAACCAAATTACCCTTCTGTGTATAACTACAGTACTTAATTCTGAGTTCTTCATCTCTCATAACTATTACTTCCTCTTTAAAAATGCTAAAAACCAAAATGTAATAGTGTCATGTCATAGCAATAAGTCACAGATACAAACTAAAGGCACTCCTCCTCACTCCCCGTGGACTGCCACTGTATGCTGTTAAGGATCTGTGTTTCATGATATACGTTTTAACAGCTAAGGCATTGCTTGTCTTTGACCTTTGTCTCTCAATTTAAGAATGCCATTTCTTTAAATCACCTTCTGGTAAGTCAACTAGCACAAACAATAGAACTTTCTTACCATTCTCATACAGGTGCAGTAGAAAATACAGATCACAGGTTTAAATATCTATTTCATCTTTAAAAATAATTTTTCGTGTTTATCACTATAAATATAGTAAATGATAAGGTAATATATTTACAGAGTTTAATTGATCTAATAGTTCACCAGGGCTCATAATGGAAAATAACATTCCTCTGTGCCACTCATTTTCACCCCTTTTCACCTTTGCTTTCCACTCCCCAAAGTCAACTCATTTTGGCTGTCTTAGATGTTCTCTCTGGTATGTTAAACTCATATTCCTAAATAATGTGTTTATGTTGCTAAATCAAAATGTTCCAGTTTCAGATATTACATTTTGACTTTCTATGATAAAAAATAAAGTATAGCCCTTTTTGAACACCACACCCTCAAAACCTAAGATTTTTCTTCATTATCAGTTCTGGAGATCTCCTCTGTCACTTGTATTCAATGCCCTTTCACAGAATCCCTTTGAGTGAGAATTCCCTTTGTTTCTGAGAAACAGAAACTCAACATAAGGGGTCAAACAAGAGTCTACTTATCACTGGCAAAAGAGTGGTCCCGGGGTAAAGTGATCCTCTGATCTCATTGCTTTGCCTTGTTTGCTTTTCATTTCCCGGGACACCAGGTTACAGTGAAAGATGGCTGCCCGAGCTACCGCCGTTGTTATGTGTATACTACAGAAAAGGAAGAGGAAAGGCAAGAGCATTCCCTTTCAAAACACTTCCTGGAATTTGTACACACTACCTCCACTTAAATCCCACAAGCAGTACTTCGTCACATGGCCACACGGATTTGTAAGGGAACAGGAAATTGAGGTCTTTATTTTAGCAGTTCTATTACTAAGAAAGAAGGAGGGACAATAGAGTAGGTTGCTGAGAAAGGTAAGCTAGAGATTGGCTTGATGGTTTTAGTTAATTTAGTTAGTTTATAAACTATATATGTAAAACTATATATATTTAAAATCTGTGAAGAAGATTAATTTTAAGAAAAATAAGCTAAGCTTGATTATCTTAAAGGAAAGTTGAGTAAAAAATTATTTTTATTTTTAAATAGGAGTAAAAACCATTCTTGTGCATACCAAATACTATGTACCATATTTTATTAGGTATGGTATACTTTGTAGATATCTTGGATAAGATAAAAATAAGTTATAATTTTTTAAAGAGAAAACTAAATTTTTTTCTACCTACACTACTGAATTTCATTAGATTGATCTTTTGTGGGAAAGAGAAATAACACAAAAAGAAAAGGCTAGTATAATAGACAAAAAAATACAAAGTACCATTTGCTATTAAAAAGAGCATTGAAAATAATATTACATCATTATATCTACAATTTACTGATCAAACTAATGTTCTGTGAAATATAGTTATGAGAATTGTTATGCATAACTTTCCTGAGATCCGAAAATTATTATTCCAAGAGTTTTTCTAGGATAAAAATAGTGAGAAAGACTGTCCTAGAGATTATAATATTCATACTTAAATTATTACCTTCCAATGTAAGTTATAACTTTTACCATATCTCAGAAAATGCTATGGCTCTAAAACACCTTTGCTCCATGTACCTATCCCATATTTTGTGTTAGTATAGTAATGCCTTTTAACAGGTAGACTCCATAAGTCATTTTTGCTACTTTGTGCAATGAATATTCATTCATACTGACTCACATGTTTGCCCTTTCAGGGCTCTAACTTCTTCATGCATATTTGTATTTCCATATCCCAGCATTTTCCTTAACCTGAAGTACGCTCCTTAGTATTTTTCAATGTGTTAAAATTTAATTTGTATTGCAAAAATTCTCCCATTTTTGTCAGGAAATATTTATTTGTATCTTCACCTTTGAAGGATAGTTTAAATAGTTTATGAAACTGCAAGTAGACAGTTGTCTTTTTTCAACACTTTAAAAAACATGCCATTCCACTGTTTTCTGATCGCTTTCATTTTTCTTGAAAATATACTCCACAATTTTATTTTGCTCCTGTGAAATTTATGTCTTTTTTGTTCTCTCTGCTAACAATATTTTTTTCCTTGTCTTTGCATGACTCGGAGTTGGGCTGCAGTTTTTGTAAGGTTGATTCTCTACCTCTAATTCATGACTATGATTAGAACCTAGCCCTTCAGATCTAAAAGTCTGGGTCATTTAGTAGGGCCCTTCTTCCTTGGCAATTCCTGATCTATACTTTTTGTCGGCTTAGAATTTTAAACTTGCCTCTCTGCTTTGTAGAGGTTTTATGCTTACGTTTTACCTTGTGGAACTTAAGAATTCCAAAAATTCCTCAAGAGAGAAAGCTAGTGAACACTGGACGCTTGGCTATATCTGCCATTTATCTAGGACATTGCTTCCTCAAGTCCTGATTGCTTGACAGCCCTGAATTCTATTGTTTTGTATTTCCACAGATATGAGATTGTCCCAAACTCTTTTGGATTCTCTTATTATAACGGCACTCTCAATATTTTGCTTGACCTCAATCTCTCATCCTTCTTTACAGAGCTTATTCACAAGAAATAGAATATTATCAATAATAATTCTCTCAATCTTTCTTCTCCTCTGGTTTAACTTAAATATGCAGTATTTTTCAATGCCCATAGTCTAATCACACGCAGTCAAGTTTTATTATTTGTACATGTCTGCATACTTTTTTTCATTGAATTATAGTTGATTTATAATCTTGTGCTAGTTTCCAATGTACAGTAGTGGTTCAGATAAATCTGAATCACTCATATATATATGTGTGTATATATATATATGTATTCTTTTTCAGATTCTTTTCGTTATAGGTTATTACAAGACACTGAACATAATAGTTCCCTGTGCTTTACAGTGGGACCTTGTTGTTTATCTCTTTTAAACACAATAGTATGTATCTGTTAATCCCAAGCTCCTAATTTATCCCCCCCTTCCTTTATCCTTTGGTAATCATAATTTTGCTTTCTATGTTTGTGAATCTATTTCTGTTTTGAAACAATTTCATTTGAATCTTTTGTTAGATTCCATACATAACTGATATCATATGATATTTGTCTTTGTCTGACTTACTTCACTTAGTATGATAATCTCTAAGTCCATCCATATTGCTACAAATGGCATTAATGCATTCTTTTTTATGGCTGAGTAATATTCCATTATATATATGTTACACTTCTTCCTTATCCCCTCATCTGTTAATGGTCACTTAGGTTGCTTCCATATCTTAGCTACTGTAAATAGTGCTGCTATGAACATTGGGGTGCAGGTATCTTTTTAAATTAGAGTTTTCATCTTTTCTGGAAGTATGCCAAGGAGTGGAAATACTGGATCATAGGGTAACTCTGCTGTTAGTTCCTTAAGGAACCTCCCCACTGTTCCCCATAATGGCTGCATCCATTTACATTCCCACCTAGAGTGTAGAAAAGTTCCTTTTTCTCCACACCCTCTCCAGCATTTATTATTTGTAGACTTTCTGATGATGGCCATTCTGACTGGTGCAAAGTGATACCTCAATGTAGTTTTGACTTGCATTTCTCTAACAATTAGTGACATTGATCATCTTTTCATGTGTCTGTTGACTACCTATATGTCTTCTTTGGAGAAATGTCTATTTAAGTCTTCTGTTGGGGTGTTTATTTTTTTGATATTGAGCTGTTTGAGCTGCTTATGTATTTTGGAAATTAAACCCTTGTCAGTTGCATCATTTGCAAACATTTTCTCCCATTCCATAGGTTGTCTTTTCGTTTTGTTTATGGTTTCCTTTGCTATGCAAAAGCTTATAGGTTTGATTAGGTCCCTTTTGTTTATTTGTTTTGCTTTGGGAGACTGACCTAAGAAAACATTGCTACAATTTATGTCAGAGAATGTTTTGCCTATGTTCTCTTCTAGGAGTTTTTGGTGTCTTGTCTTATATTTAAGTCTTTAAGTAATTTTGAGTTTATTTTTGTATATGGTGTAAGGGAGTGTTCTAACTTCATTGATTTACATACAGCTTCCAGCTTTCCCAACACCGCTTGCTGAAGAGACTATCTTTTACCTATTGTATATTGTTGCCTCCTTTGTCAAAGATTAAGTGACTGTAGGTGTATGGGTTTATTTCTGGGATATCTAGTCTGTTCCATTGATCCATATGTCTGTTTTTGCACCAATACCATGCTGTTTTGATTAGCATGGCTTTGAAGTATTATCTGAAGTCTGAGACGGTTATGCCTCCAGCTTTATTCTTTTTCCTCAGGATTACTTTGGCAATTCTGAGTCTTTTGTGGTTCCATATAAATTTTAAGATTATTTGTTCTAGTTCTGTGAAAAATGTCATGAATAATTTGATAGGGATCGCATTAAATCTATAGATTGCTCTGGGTAATATGGCCATTTTAACAATATTAATTTTTCCAATCCAAGAGCATGGGATACTGAATACGTTTTTAAACTGATAACCCTTGCCACCACATTCTCTCTGGAGACCCCATTTGTCTGGATTCTTTATAAGCTTTACAAAGATATACATACACTCATTTGTAAATATAAACATACAGACACACACACATATCTGAATCACAGTTCTAGTTCCTTCCAGCTTTTAACCATCAACTTCATCCATTTATTTAAAAGCCAATTGAATGTAGACTATGGTTGCTCTCTTCATTTCCTCTCTATGATATTCTTGTGACTGACTTAGGGACTCACTGATCTCCTGAAATCGTCCTCACAAAAGTAATGAATGACCTTTTTCATCACTAGATAAATGAGAATCTATTTTTTTCATGTTTTTAGTATCTTTTCAATACCCACATGGTAAATCTTTATTCCCTTATGAATTCCCTAACATTTCTGGGCTTCTGAGGCTTTACTGAATGACAGCACTTTTAAAGCACTCTTTCTTTTGGTATTTCTACTTCACTCTTGTGATACACAATTATTTAAAGTTAATTTGAAAGTTATATAGATTTAAACTCTATTGAAGATCATTACCTCATCCTATTTACTTTTGTATCTCTATAGTGTGCTGTGTATTGCAGGTGTTCAATAAGTGAATTTAAAGAAATGAAAACTATGAATCATTAAAAATCTGAGTATCTTCTATGTACAAAATAGTAGCAGAATAAGTAATTTCCATTTAGCAGCAATCTTTATTAAACATTAAAGATACTGAACTGGTCAGTGACATAATCAGAAATGTATTTTAGAAAAATCAATTGAGGGGTGGAGTGTGGTTAGACTAAAGTTAGAAAGTTAGAAGGTATTTAATGTATTTTTATCAGGACTAAACTGTGTCTTAAAAATAAGAAGTTGCTACTAAATATTGGTAGCAAACAGTGGCTTTCCAGGGACTAAGGACACACTTACATGGATGCCTTTCAGGTTCTTGAAGCTTTACCTATTCAGTACTGAAATTATTGTTTTTCTCCTCCAACAAGCCTGCTTTTCTTCTTCCAGTGTCTCTATATTAGTGAATGATACCACAATTCAGACAGTACCTTCAAATAGAAACCTGAGAGTCATAGGGAACAATTTTATCTTCATTAATCCCTATAACCATCAAATTCTATAGATTTTATTTCCAAAATACTTTTTGACTCCATCTACTTCTCTCCATTCCCACTGCCAACTTCTTTATAAACTCCAATAACAGAATTTTTGCAGCAGAATTTTTGCAATACTCTCAAAATTCATGTTGCTTCCTTCCGATTTTTGCCACACTGAACAGAGCTCTTTTTCTTTATAAATGGCAAATCTGATCATGTTCTGCCCCTGAATGAAATGTTATAATGGCTCCACATTGCTCTTAAGGTAAACTCTAGAATGTCTTACCAGGTGCTTCCTGATCTGTGCCTCCTTTTCTCCTGAGCCACATCCCTTGCTACTTTTTCACATTTCAGATTTAATCAACTTCTTTAAGTTCCCTAAACCAGTCATCATCTCTCTAATCTCAGGCATTTTATGCATGTAGTTCCTCTGCTTGCAATTCTTTTCTCTACCTCCTTCTCTGATTAATTCCTACTCATTCTTTGGGTCTCAACTTATATGCAATATCCTTCAGAAAGCTTTCCCAGACTCCCAAGATGGAGATAATTTCTTCTCATGTACTCCCATAATCAACCTGTCCTTTCACATAACTTATAATGCACTGTAACTTTCTGTTCACTTATCTGTTTCCCCTAGTAATAGTACTACTTGTAGAAATCATCTACTATAATATTTTTCACTGTCATCTCCTTAAAATCTAGAACAGAGAAGAGAATGTGGTAGGCAATATATGTACACATATGACATATACATTTCATTATATAGCTGAATGAATCATCTTGAAACTTCTAATTCATATTTATTATGTTTAAAATAAAGTAATTCAAATGAAATATATTTCACTTAATTTTTATTCTTCTCAAATTACATATTTTCATTTAATGTGTCAATAATAGTTTAAATTTATTGATGTATTTGTGAAGCTTTATGCTCATTATTTCTTTTTGAATCTCATTCCTTTATTCTAGCTCAAGCTTTGTCTCCTGAAATGTAACCATTTGATATTCATAATGCCTACATATAACAAATACAGCTGACAGGTTTAGGATGCTCTCTTATCTGATGAACTGTCCCCATACTACAGTGATTCTAGCCAGAAGGGATAGTGTCTCTTGCCAAGTTTGTCCCTTCATGATCCTTCCCCATCTTTTGTTTGGATCAAGAGTGGAGAACTGACCCATGAGCTGAGCAGATTCAATTCAATTCTGTCTCTCTCTTTCTCTCTCTCTCTCTCTACAGAATTTGGACTCTGAAATACAAAGCCTCGGAGTCAGTTGGTGGTGGTCCTGAATCTAGAAGGTCATGCTTCTCAGAGAAAGATGTGCTGCCATTTTTGTGTCGTGTGTGTGATGAAAAGCCTAGTTGAGTCAGATTTACAAAGAAAATGAAAAAATTGGGGCAGACACAAAAGAGAAAACTGGAGATTAGAGAATATGTTTTTCTTATAGAGAGAAAAAGATCAAGTAGCTATTTTTAGTAAGTAAACATCTTCCAGTTCCCAATGCTAGCATCTCTTGAAATCTAACTGTATTACCTTCACATTGTTTCCATGATATATCCTGGTAGTTCTTTATGTTAGACTACTTAATTTAAGCCAGCGCCTTTCTAGCATTCACATCCTCCCTAAGTGCATGTGTATTTTAATCATATTTACTGAATAAATATGGAAGCCTGAGCAGAAGGAAGAAAAGGTGGGAGGGAAAGAGAGAGAGAGAAAAGGCAAAGAAAAAGAAAAGGAAGAGGGAGAGAAGGAATAAAAATTCTTATCTTATAGGGCTTGTTAAAATCTAGTTGGAGAACCAAAAATAAACACACAGAAAAGTATAATATCTTAGGCATAATTTTATAGCTTTGAACCAGAACTGTTAAAAAAAAAAAACTCTCAAGCTATAAAATAGATGTGCTATATTCTTCAGAATGAATCAGTCAATGTTTGAGGCAGAGCAGAGTAAAAGGATACATTCGAACTTTATAGTATTAAGACTCACGAGCTCAAAATATAATTATGGCATATAAATAACTTTTCATTTCTTTTTTGAAGCAGTCATGCTTTCTTTTCAGATTAAATAATTCTATGATTTGAATATTTTCTGTGAGGGAAGTCCCAGAAAACATAACAAGGGGTAAGTAACAACTTAACATTATAGACAACAAATGTATTTTTCTGGAAAGTCTTCCAAAGAGTGGAATCAGAAAATTTATGAAGAAGATAGGATTTGGGTTATGTCTTAAATTATTTTTACAGGCATAGATATGTGAAGACCAAAATTCACATACAAGAAAGCTCAAATGCCATCATGTCTGGAGGGTGCTTCTCTTTGATTGAATTTTAAGATTTATGAGTAAGTGTCAGATTGTGGAGAAACTTGGAAGCTAAACTCAGGAGTTTATTATGCAATAAGGAAATTTTACAACCTGGAAGGTAGGAGAGAATGACACATGATCAAATACAGACTGAAGAGAGATGACAGTCAACAAATGATAAAAATAGAATAAATAAAAATTCTAAAATAATTCTATTTGGAATTTTTTTGGTACATAGTGTTACCTCCTTGGGCACTATGCCCCTTTCCTAGCACAAGTTTCTGCCCAGTAGCAGAGAGCTAAGCACAAGGCACTTCCCTGGAAAGCTTTCCCCAACTAACTCTACCTTCACGTTGAAAGAGCTTCTGTGCTCCTACTGTGTGCTCTGAGCAGCTTGCACTTCCCATGCTATTTGTCAATTCGGTGCAAGATATTATTAAGATTTATTTAATCCCCTGCCTTCCCCAAAGCGCCATGAAAACCTTCATGTTCTCTATTCCCAGCATGTCTCATACTGAGTGGGTGCATATTACTTCTTTTAAGTCAGAGATCTTGTCACTGGGCAAGGTCAAGGAGCTCTAAAGGGTAATCTGGGGTACTTCCCTGGTGGTCCAGAGGTAAAGAATCCACCTTAAAACGTAGGGGAGGCGTGTTCCATCCCTGGTCAAGGAATTAGGATCCCACATGCCGAGGGGCAAATAAGCCCGTGCGCCACAACTACTGAGCTTGCGCACCTCAACTAGAGAGTCTGCGTGCCACAAACTACAGAGGCCACGCGCCCTGGAGCCTGCACACCACAACTAGAGAGAAGCCCACACACCACAAGGAAGAGCCCGCGCGGGGCAATGAAAGATCCCACATGCCTCAACAAAGATCCTGCGTGCCGCAACTAAGACCTGACGCAGCCAAAAATAAATTTTTAAAAAAAGGGTAATCTGGTGTCTGCCAGGTTTATGCTGCAAGGAGGAGTTAATAAAAACTACCATACCTCGCTGCAGCTAGACAATCTGCCGAGAGCACTGACACAGTGGCACTTTGCCTGGTTTCTTTCCTGCAATTCTTCTTCCTCTAAGATACTTGATTTATATTTTTAAATGAGCTGTTCTCTTAATTATTGAGCATTTGCAGAACATTATACACTTACAAAGTACTCTAACATATCTTGTAAATTATTTTCATCCCCAGAAAGATAAATGGTATTCATGATATATCCATTTTTTTTCAGATGGAGAAACTTTTAAGTAAAAGATTGCTGTCCTACCGTACAACTAGTCTAGTCAGAAAACGAGCCAGTTATTTGTATTGCCCCCGAGAAACAATATTACTCTGAAAATCATAGTTATGAATTCTGTTCTGTGGCTTCTGTACAGCCTCGGAAGGCCATTCTTCATCTATGAAAGTAGGCAAGGGATACAAGGGTACCTTTCCGGAAATACAAGCTAAATAGAAAGATCAAAATTTCCCCATTCAGACAGGCAAGCTGAGTCTTCAATTAATCATAAACACTGAAGCAATGATCAGGTAACACATTCACTTCAGTAAATACTAGTGAGAAATACAAGCTATAATACTATAAACATTCACTTTAATTTTTTGCAAGAGTTTTGTTCACATTTTATATTTACCATGACACTTTTTAGTATATATTATATTTATGAAATACACCCACCACAAAACTTTAAGTTGTCCTGAACCTTGAGTTTATACCCACTTAATCAAAAAAGTTATTTCTAAGTTATTATATAATATGTCCTAAGAAAATAAGTCTATAACCCTTCTACATCCCCAAATATATATATATACATATATTTACACATATATATTATATATATAATATATAATCCAATATATAATATTGGAATTTACAAAATAAATATTTTTATTGCTCCAAAAAATCAGATCTCTGGCCTGTCTTTCATGCATAAATTGCTGTTCTTTAATCTGTAGATTTTTAAATGTGTTCCAAAATTTGATAATGCATATATCTGTCAGCATAAGTATTGTTTGTCTTAAATTTCAAGTTATTTTTTAACTCACATTTCACAGATTTGTTCTTAAATGAATTGAATAATGAAGTTAACTCTCAACAAAATCAATTTAGTTTCATATATATTTAAGAAATAAACTGATCATCAAAGAAAAAATAGGCCATTTATTTTAAAACAAGAAAGACAAAAATATGTTCCCTTGGTGACTATCAAGATCTATTACATGCTTAGAAATTATAGAAAGCATCAAGTGCCTATACCCTGGCTCTGTGGTGACTACAGGTTCGATCCCTGGTCCGGGAAGATCCCACATGCCTCAGAGCAACTAAGCCCGCGTGCCCCAACTCCTGAAGCCCGCGTGCTTAGAGCCCATGGTCCGCAACAAAAGAAGCCACCACAATAAGAAGCCTGCGCACCACAACGAAGAGTAGCCCCCGCTCGCTGCAACTAGAGAAAGCCTGCACGCAGCAACGAAGACCCAACACAGCCAAAACAAATAAAAGTTTTAAAAAAGATCTATTACATGCTTAAAGCATATTGCACTGTTCTGAATTCTGTTCTTCTGAAAGGTGAAATGAAGCCCCATTAACAGTATCCCATATACAATTTCCTGATATACTCAAAACTCAGTGGATTTACCCATAATCAAGAAAACTGTAAAAACGAAATTTAACAATTATTGATATGTCATCAAAACTTTTTTTTCTCCCAGTAAACAAAGTCTACTATGCATGTTATCCATAATCACTCTCCAACCCAAACATGAAGCTTTCCTCCACTTATGGTCCTTTTTCCTTTTGGCCACTTCACATTAAAAATTAGAAAGATTAGATGAAAAAAGCATACCTAGATAATTGAGAAGTTGGACTTTTTTAAATTAAGATTTTTGAATACTGTCTATGTTCACAAACTTCTAATCCTAGTCCACTCTTGCCTACTCCTGACATGGCATATTTCAGTTCAAAAGCACAATGCATTATTTAGTCTTTCCTTGAGGTCATGGAAATTATTTTATAAGTTTTGACAATTGTCCAAGTTTCAGTAGAAAATTATTAGATGTATATAGCTTATTCTTTACCTGAAAAATATTCTACTGTTAGCAAAACAGGTTTTGGTACTTAAACTAAAATGTAGACACTTAAAATTAAGAGACTCCTGCAGTGGAGTGATCCCAAATACTTTTAAAAGCCTCAAAAAAGCATTGGTCATGAGAAATTTCTTCTCTCTATGAATATATCTGGAATTTGTCTTAATATAACTTTCAGCTCTTATTGCTATGACTATCCTCTGAAATAACTCAAATGTCTTTTCTTCAAATAAATAATGACAGAAATTATGTCATTGAACAAATAATTATTATGTGCCTACAGAAATGATCCCGACTCTTTTGGAGCTTGCTCTTTAAAACCATTTCTTGGTTCCTTCAAGTTAATTTCC
Organism: Neophocaena asiaeorientalis asiaeorientalis; assembly: GCF_003031525.2. Classification (NCBI taxonomy): domain Eukaryota; kingdom Metazoa; phylum Chordata; class Mammalia; order Artiodactyla; family Phocoenidae; genus Neophocaena; species Neophocaena asiaeorientalis. The sequence goes on along the minus strand of NW_020185325.1, from coordinate 8,470,337 downwards.
TAAGCCATGGTTTTTAGAATGTTAGCACACTTTCTATGTTTATCTTTGATGAATTTCAGTTTTTTAATATGCCTACTAAAACATTAAATGAAATGAATATATGATTAAATCTCTAACTTTATTACATTACAGTGCATTATTTTCTATTATATTATTTATATAAAATATATGCTAAGATATTATTTTACACTGTATATTATACTTTCCCATTTAGATATGCATACATTCAACACAGAATACCAAACCAGGACTTTCTTCCTCTGGATGCTATTCTGACTCATCCACAGCAATGCTTCTGGAAAGACATATTTGTGTTATTGTTATGACCACTGGAACTCAGATCAAATTAAATAATTTCACCTCCCTGAGTTTGCATTAATACCTAGAAGTAAAAGAAGTCCTACCTTACCTATCTTATAGAGTTGTAAGGAACCAATTAAAATTAAAGAATAATTTTAATTAATAATAAAATAATTTATTACATAACATAAACTGTAGTTTGCTACACAAGTATAACAGGAATATAGTTATTGTTGCTATTATTATTTTTACTTCTTTAGGAGTTCCATGTACCCTTGACATTATTTTATTTTATTTTATTTTATTTTATTTTATTTTATTTTATTTTATTTTATTTTTTTGTGGTACGCGGGCCTCTCACCGTTGTGGCCTCTCTCGTTGCGGAGCACAGGCTCCAGACGCGCAGGCTCAGTGGCCATGGCTCACAGGCCCAGCCACTCCACAGCATGTGGGATCTTCCCGGACCGGGAACCCGTGTCCCCTGCATCGGCAGGTGGACTCTCAACCACTGCGCCGCCAGGGAAGCCCGACATTATTTTATTTTATATACTGTAATTGTAATTTCAAATTCTTAAAACAGGATTGGATAAAAAAAAAAACTTAAGTCCCCTAAGCTAGCCAATGTAATTGTTATCTGTATGGCTTCACATGCCTCACTCTACAATTTATATCAACACACATGAATCATAAATATATTCACAGAAACATATATATTTACATAGGATGTTTTATTCTTTTTAATAAGATTATGTAGGGTAAGATTACATAAGCTATTTTAGAGAACATATCATATTATTGGCTTAAATGGAAACTCCATAGCTTATTCTGTTTCCTGCTTTGCTTTATTGTTAATTAGTATTGATGAACACCTGCTCACCTGCTCTCAAGCCAGGTATTGCCCTAACCTGTATTTGTGCAGTTGACTTTTAGAGCTCAAGTTCAGCATTTACATATATCCTTATAATATTTCCACTTGATTATTTTAGCCATCATTCATCTTCTTGAAATCCTAATTCTGTCCTCAAATATCTCCATTCCCTCTTCAAGCTTTGATCATCCATATTTTTAATGAGCCTGCTTTCCACATTTTCAACTAAGTCAGTGATGGAACTGTAAAAAAGGACATCAGCTTTAAGAGAGCCTTTCACGCAGTTCAAAAATCCCTTTATCCTGATTAATACTGTCCTACTAATTGTGTGGTAAGCTTTTTTTCCCTCTTCAAAAATACAGTATTTTAAAAAATAAAACTACAAGGCTGACAGAAGTCTGAATAACCACACAATAATAGTAACAGGTGTGTTTATATCACATCCTGGTGTTCCTTTTGAAAGATAAATGTCTAAGAAAACTTGTCTTAAGTGGTTTCCTGATAGATTGTGATTAGAAACTCATGATTTTTACACATTGGGTTTGAGCAGAGAACAGAGAGCCATGGAGAACATAGGGAACCAAATTTCTTTAAAAGAAGTTACATGTCAAGATTCTAGAGGAAGAGTTGATGATTAGTGCAAGTCATGGTCCTACACTAGATACCACTTTAGACAAAGGACAAAGGAATTTTTAAAGGCGCAGGTGAGCCAAGAAGTTATGATAAACTTTCTGTGGTCAGAGGTCTCAGATAGCCTTCAGCCTTTCAAGCTCAGCCTTTCAAGCTTTTCAATCCTCAGTTTCCTGAAGAATTCAGTGCCTTTGTTACCACTGATCTTGCTCTATTAGAACCATTTGCATTCACATCTCTCTGCAAAATACATAAATGAATTCACATACAGATAATTAAAGGATAATATTTTTGTCATAAAATAATAGAGACCAAAGAGAAAGTACTCTGCATTTTCAGGACAAATTATGTGGTAAAAAAATATCTTTAGCAGGTGATGGGGGGATAAATTAGTTTGTGATTAACATATACACACTGCTATGTATAAAACAGATAAACAACAAGGACCTGGTGTATAGCACAGGGAACTCTACTCAATGCTATAATAATAACCTATATGGGAAAAGAATTTGGTAAAGAATAGATATATGTATACGTATAACTGAATCATTTTGCTGTACACCTGAAACTAACACAATATTGTAAATCAACTATACTTCAATAGGAAAAAAATGGTTTAAAAAAAATACCTTTAGCGCTTCTGCTTAGGTAGGATGAGAAGTACAATTGTATTATCCCCAAAATTTAGAATGACCCAAAGGTCACAGCTAGTCAACTTGTGGTTGTAGGAAAACAGTAAAGAGAATGAGAAACTTTAAGCTGAATAAAGCTAACTGAATATGAAAGTGTGCATGTATATACTTTGTACCCTAAAATGCCATAATCCCAGTAAAAATGATTTGTGAATTTTAATTCCCCATAAGGATGAAAAATACTGAATTGGATATTATTCAGTAAGGAACATAGTAGATGAGGACAAAGAAAATCTCTCACTATGGGGTCATGGGATTACTGTAAAGTCTTCCCCTTCACTTTTCTCCACAACTTCTTTCCTCCAGATTCCATTTTTGCTTAAGGAGACATCCATCCAGGCAGCTGAAGGGATAGTGTAGGAATCATTCCACTCCCTCACACGAGAAAAGAAGGAATTAACTTCCGCCTTAAAACTCCCAAAGACAGTGTGTTGTAGTCTACCATGAGCCGACCAGATAATGAGCTCAGAGGTGATTAGGCCCTGGCAATTTTAGGATGATTTGAGGGCAAGGCAAACATATAATTACTAGAATACAGAAGACTATTGCTGAACTCTTATGATTTTGTTTAATATGATATAATATGCATTATGTATAAGAATTTGCTAGGAAATGCTGCAGATTTATATGTTGTTCAGATCTACATACATGCATGTAGATATAAACTCTGTAGTTTAATAATAAAATTACTTGAAATCCTGTTTGTTGACTTACACATTCTCCAGACACTTACAATCCTAATGAACAAAGAAGTATAACCTTATAGCTACACCCTTAATGTCTGAAAGAATTAAAAATACACTTCATTACCAAAGAGTTCTAAAATTCTAAGATCAAATACACAGAGTCCAGAAAATAATGCCAAACTTTGTTTTGTTTCCTCTTCTGTAGACAATACAAAACATGTTCATCAAAGGACATTAGGGTATGTCTTCTCTATTGCTCCCTCTTTTTTTCCCCCGCCTTCTTACTCCTCTGCCCTCCCTTCTTGGGATCCTCTATCTCCTCTCAGCCTCTGATTCAGTTTTTGAGAGATTCGGTTACTATCTAATTTCCATTCCTTACTGTTACAATGAGGCATTGGCCTTCAAATCCAGGCTTCAGAAGGAATGGGTGAAGGAAGCAGCCTTTCCAAGCTCATCCTGCTGAGGACACATTTATGGACAAATAAACCTTTCTACTGCTGCATTGAAGCACTTCTTATAACCGAATTCCATGTGCTACCCTATAGAGAACCACCCTATTTTCTCTTCCTTCCTAAAGACTGCTAAATTGTTTCTTAATATAACTCTGGAGCTTTACTCTGCTTACAGTGTTTTTGTTAATTTCTTCATCCTTTTCAAGAATCAGTTTCTATTATCCCAAGAATCAAACAAGAAAGCTGGGAGGGAAGGGAGCAGAACTCTCCACAAATATTACACTTGCATAAAACTTATGACCATCATTTCTATGTCTCTATGATACACCAATGCTTGATTCAGTTCTTAATCACATTCGGCAGTGCAATATAAAGAAAATATTAATATTTTCCAGATAGAAACAAAGACATAGAATGAGTCATGTAGTTTTGCTTTAAATTAACAATTAACTGATGGTCAACAAATCCATGTCTAGTTCTAACCAAAATAAGCCCATTTCCTCCCTTTAGCAAACCAATCATAATTTCCCAGTGATAATCAAGTGAGATAAATAGGGGCATATTTTTTTCTCTGACACAGTATCACATGGCCATTTTATGCCCTGCTTGATGGACTGCTCTGTCCCAAACTATACCTAACTCTTAGAAGTAAGAGCCAGATGTAGGGGAAAGAAATCTACTAGCCTGAATATTTTTAGGTTAATTAATCCACTAAGCATTGTCAATGGATTTTCATTCAATTTTTAGTAAACATATTTTCCATATATATTATCCCCACTCTCCTGCCCCCTCAGAATACCTATCCAATGAGGAGTATGTTAAATTTTTATTGCTGTGTTAACAAATTACCACAAATTAAGCAACTTAGAAAAAAAAAACAAAACATTTGTTATCTCACAGTTTCTGTAGGTCAAAAGTCTGGACTGTGCTTAGCTGGGCCTCTGCTCAGGATCTGACAAGACAGCAAACAAGGTGTCAGCCAGAGCAACGGTCACATCTGAGGCTTGGGATCCTCTTCCAAGCCATGTGGTCATTGGCAGAATTCAGTGTTGAATAAGTCACTGTGACTTACTCTTCAAATCCAGTAGCAGAGAGTATTTCTGACTTCTAGACTCTTTTTTAAAGAGCTCATCTGAAGTTCATGCTCACTCAGAATTCTGAATGACTCAAAGTCAACTAATTAGAGGAATCATAATCACATCAGCAAAAATCCCTTCACTTTTGTACTACGATTTAATTTGCTCATGGGGGAGATACCCTCATACTCAGAAGTTCCATCTAGCCTTAAGGAGAAGGAACTATACAGGACATGCCCTTCAGTGAGTAGGAGTCTTAGGGGACATCCTAGAATTCTACCTAGCATATGGAGAAAAGTCATATTACTTTAATAATTCAGCAGCAGAATTTTAGAGCAATAATTTAGCATTAAATTATGCCATATTCCTGCACGCCAAGGCTGGAGGGGGGGAGGTGGGGCGTCGCTGCAACCGCTCCCGCCGCCGCTGGACTTCAATGCCCAGTCCCCAGCTCGCCAGCGTTTTTCGTTGGAATATACGTTGCACATTTATGGCGATTCTGAGTGTGAGGGCAGACTTCTGCCAGGCTCAGCACAGCATTTCCGCTGACAAGTGAGCTTGGAGGTTCTATGTGCCATAATTAACATTGCCTTGAACACTCTGGACACTGAGACTGGCCTCAGAAATTGTTGGCTTTTTTTTTTATTGCAAGCATATACCTTTTAATGACTCCAGTAAAATTAAGCATCAAGTAAACAAAAGTGGAAAGCGACCTACTCTTTTAACTTGTCTCACTAGTGCCTAAATGTAGTAAAGGCTGCTTAAGTTTCGTATGTAGTTGGATTTTTTTGGAGTCCGAAGGTATCCATCAGCAGACATTGAGGCCCAAATTGAATTTGGATTCAAGTGGATTCTAAATACTTCTGCTTATCTTGAAGGGAGAAGCTTCTTAAAGAATAAACAAGTTGAGTAGAGAAAACACTGATCGATAATAGGCATTTTAGTGGTCTTTTTAATGTTTTCTGCTGTGAAACATTTCAAGATTTGTTGCTTTTTTTTTCATTTTCCCCATCACACTCACACACGCATGCTCACACTTTTTGTCATAATAAACCGTCCAGCCCCTGTGGAGATCTCCTATGACAACATGCGTTTTCTGATAACCCACAACCCTACCAATGCTACCCTCAACAAGTTCACAGAGGAACTTAAGAAGTATGGTGTGACAACTTTGGTTCAAGTTTGTGATGCTACATATGATAAAGCACCAGTTGAAAAAGAAGGAATCCACGTTCTAGATTGGCCTTTTGATGATGGAGCGCCACCCCCTAATCAGATAGTTGACGATTGGCTAAACCTACTAAAAACCAAATTTCATGAAGAGCCAGGTTGTTGTGTTGCAGTGCAGTGTGTTGCAGGACTGGGAAGGGCACCTGTGCTGGTCGCACTTGCTTTGATTGAATGTGGAATGAAGTACGAAGATGCAATTCAGTTTGTAAGACAAAAAAGAAGGGGAGCATTCAGTTCCAAACAGCTGCTTTACCTGGAGGAATACCGACCTAAGGTGTGATTATGCTTCAGAGATATCCATGGGCATTGCTGCGTTCAGCAGAAAGAAATGTATAAGAAGGCTGACTTGATAGTGGCATTTAGAGGGAACTCTTGGTACCTGGAAATGTGAATCTGGAATCCTAACTGTGTCATCAAAGTAGTGATGGATTCAGTACTCTTCAACCATTCTCCTAATGATTGGAAAAAAAGAAACAAAAAAATCCCTCTATAACGTGAATAAAATGTTTAAGAAAAAAAAAGTATGCCATATTCCTTTGCTCTAAAACTGTTGTATTAATTTTTTACCAATTTATTCCATTCTTCAATTTCAACAAAGTCTCTTTCTTCTTCTCCTCCAACACTCTCTCCCCTCTCACCCAAGAACTTGGCATCACTTATTTTCTCTTGCTGTGATCCTGGGCTGCTGAGAAGATCACCTGCGAGGGCAGAACATTGGTACCTGCATGGTCTGCCACCATGCCTCTGCCCTCATTAGTAAATGCAGTTGTGCAGATTAAAGAAATAAATCATTCTAGTGACTACTCCATGTCAGAAGTACCTTTACTTACATGAAATTAGAACATTAACGTGGGATTCTTGAAAATAAGCCTCATTCCACTTAGAATTGTCCTCCACACCAGCCTGCAAACGTAATTTGGTATTTTTCATTTTCTTCTTTTAAGAGATGTCCTTTTCAGAACTGAATAAAATTGGGACGGCTGACATTTGAGGGTATACTGCCCAAGTCTTCTCCATTCTGATGTATTTCACATATCACCTTCAAATTATTACTTCCAAATCATAGCCCAGATCTCCTCTGACCAAAAGTATCCAATAATCCATCTAACCTACTCCAGTCCGGACATCTATGGCATCTACAAAATGCACAAAGTGAACTTCCTGAGGAGAAAGACCCTGCTGCCTGGATTTTTAAAAATATCCACAGATTTTAGCACAACACAAAGAGTAAAGTGCTTGATATATATTCACTGAATAGAATCGAAGGATTCTCTTCAACTTGGCACTCAAGGCTCTCCATACATAAACTCACACACATATTTTCCAAAACTTTTCAGCTCCTGATCTTCAATTCCTCCATGTCTCAGTCAGGCAGAATGTCACTACTCCCTTCATTCCTATAGGGTAATTACTACTGACTTATCCCTAAAAGGTCCATCTCGGTGCAGTGCCACTTGATCTGTGGAATCTTTGGCGATTCAACTCACCCCCCATCTCACCAGTTGGGAGTGATACTCCCACCTTTCAACATTCATATTACTTTTTCTGCATCTCGATTATGGGTCTTTGGTGTTCTACCAACTATCGTAGTTACTTATGTTGACATTTCTGAAACTAGATTTTAAGATTCTTGGGAGAGATATTTGTACCTTCCACAAAGTTTGACACACACAATAGACACTAAATAAATACTTCTCTAAAGAATCAAAAAGTTCTTATCAGCATTACAAAAGTTAACTTAAAGTTCAGTCAATAATAATTTTATCTTGATGCTTTCGTAACTTTAATTACTTTTTTTAAAAAAAGTTACAAACTGTTAATTCTCTCTTCTTATTACCAAAACCCCTTTTAGAGAGATTAATATTTGGTGACCAATAATGTTTTGCATTTTATCAATGTAATTTTGATTTCCACTTATGCTTATCCTACTGTTCTAGCTAATCGATAGCATAAAATATAAATTATTAGAGAAAATATTCTAATAACAGTATTTTAAAATAAAATGTTATGTCATTTTTCACTTGGATGTGATGTACCATATATTCTACATAATTTCTTATGATTTATCTTCCAACTAAAGTTTACAATGAAAATAACCCTATTTTAGTGCCTTTGTTATTTATAATACTATGTGCCAAAGGAATCCAAGTGACCTAAGTTTTATACAGTTATTTTAAAAGGAAATATTTTACAAAATTTTATTATTTCAGTTATAATTATATATGGTGATGAGGAGGGAAAGATGAAATAAAATAGTAACGGAAGTTTTCTCTTCAGACTACTGGTTAATTTCCTATTTTGACATTCCTATGGCAGATATTTAAATTTTGTTTGCTTTCTTTACGGGGAACACTTAAACATTTAGCTCAACTAAGGTTCAATGACCTGAATAATAGAAGCAGAGAAAACTGCTAATTTAGAGATTTTAAATGGATAAAACTTGTAAATGGATTATGGAAATTTAAACACCTTTAATCACCTTTAATCATGCAGTTAATGAACTTCCACAATTTAACTGTGAACTTTCCAAATGTCGGGTTATGTTTATATTCAAAGTCAAGTACGCACAAGCCAAGGGTACAGAAGACACAATTTAAAGGTCTTCATACCTTCTAGAGACTTCTGATATTTCCTCTGAATTTATATTTTCTGCACACAAATCTAGTAACCAAGTATATCTTAACCTAATTTACTTAAACTTTGATTAGAACTTAACTTCGTACTATTGAATTATGAGAGGCAGAGATTTGTGCCTTGATATTCATTTCTCTTTCTGCTTTTATGAGGTACAAGTAGGGTAGTCAATAAATGTCCAGTGAATCAAACTGTGTAGTGCCTCGGAACCAAACTACTATTTTTCAACTTGATTACTACAGAGAACATATGGAGCATGAACCTGCCCTAAAAATTCTCATCATCTCTCTCATCATTACCTGTTAAAGCATTTCATCATAGTTTGAATTCTTTATGTTAGAGGTTGGCTGAGGCCTGGAATAAAGAATGAAAATGTGACAAATGGCCACTTATTGTTCATTAACTATCGTGATTAGAGCAGTCTGCCTCTCAGAGTGAGGGTCAGCATTAAGAAATGAAACCATCCTTTAGAATATCCTCTTGATAGGAATGAAGCAGTTCATTATCTGGTCATTAGGGTCCATGCCAAATAAAACACATCTCTCACACAATCCAAGTCCTAATTGTTCATTTAGTCATTGGCTTAAATGAGAAGCAATGAAAAAAGCAAGTAACTAAGCAACTGTACAATCTTGAGATCCCCATCTAAGTGCAGGATGATATTTAATGCTAAAAAAAAGCTCAGGACAAAGAAGTATTAAGGGCGACTCTGAGAGACCATATGTGGCATCCAGCCACATATGGAAACTTTAGTTACTGGTTCAGCTTAAAATTGTAGTAATGAGTTGCTATATTGCCCCACTATTGATAAAATGAATATCAAAGAATTAACCTCAAATGTTGAAAAAATTCATTTTTAAAAATTACAAGGATATAAAGTAAAGAATTACCATGTTTAGGAATGATGAGTAGGGAAAGGAGTAAAATATAGCAAATGATGTTAGAGATCCAGATGACGGTAATCTAGACAGATTAACACAGACATCAACAGTGATGAATATCATTTTTTTTTGTTGTTTAGTGGCAAACATCTTGATGCCAGCAGTAAGGTATGGCAAGATTTTTTTTTTTAAGATTTTTTAATTGGGCATTTGAGAATTCTGAGTTCTCAAAAATGTTTTTGAAATTCATTTTGTGCCCTTGGAAAAATCAACTAAGTCACTTGAGCCTCAGCTGCCTTATTAATGAAAAGTGATCACTGCTACCTGCCTTAACTTATCCGGTTACTGGGAGGAATTAAGAAGTTGCTTTAGACGCTTAGAACTACTTTTGGAACACAAAGGGCTGGAGGAAATAGAATGATCTCACTCACCCCCTGGGCTCAGGTCCTTGAACTATTGTCAGGAAGAGAAAACATATCTGCTAGGAAGGATAATACTGAAAAGAACCTTGATGTGTCCTTTGGTTCCTTGACTTTACTTGTTTGGGTTGTGTACTTGAGGAGTTGAACTAAGATTTACTCTTTTAAGATGTCCTTTTCCTCTTTCTTCTGTTGAGCTGTCCTCCTCTTCCTCCTTGAGAATTATTTTTTGATCTACAGAACTAGAGTAGTCTGGGTGGAGCCCAGGAGAGAGAAAAACAAACAAACAAAAAGCCAAAAGCTTAGGGTTTTCTTAAGAGTTTCTGGTGATGATGAAACGGAAATTTAGTCTCCTTCTAAATGAGTGTCTAGTCCAGGTCACAAAGGTAGAAATGAGGTCATAAATTCAGAGCTAAACCACATCCAGAAATTAAAAATGCATATTTGGGTTTTAGAGCTCCTCAAATCCTGAGAGTAGGGAAAGAGGACCCTGAAGCTAATGGAACCCTGGTACTGCTCTCTAGTCCTGCCATCTAGTCTGAAGACATGTGACTCATCCTAGAGCCCCCTGGAACAGTTAACAATCCAAGGCAATAAAAGTGTTGGATTAAAGACAAAGAGTAGGATGTGGGAACCAGATCACACAAGGCAGGATGGGAGAAAAGCTCCTTTCAGAAAAAAAGAAGAAAACCAAAGAGGTGGTTAAATTGAAGATGTACTGCAGTAAGTTGTCAAAAAAGACACTGTTGACAGTTTCTAGGCAGTACATGAATCAAAAATTGACAGAAAGACAAAAATAAGGATCCCAACTACTGAAGGGACAGGAAATAGAGCTGCTCAAATTCTATGACAAACGAGGGAGTAGATGTTCCTCAGTGACTTGAACAGAAGAGAAGAGTTAAGAGGCTCCCAGGACAAGGAGCCAGGACCAACTTCATAGGCAATGACCTGTGCAGTCACAAAGGGCCCTCACTTGGTTTAATGCTCTGCTGTCACCATCTTGAAATTAATAATTTGTGAACAAGAAATTCTGCATTTTCATTTTTCAAGGGGCCAAGAAATTATGCAGCCAATCTCTCAAGGAGTCTAGAGGTATCCTTGTTTCCCACATATAATACCTCTTGTAAGCTTCTTTCTGGATATGTTACAATAATCAACTCACCACATGCTGACTCTGGAGCAAAACAATTCTCCAAAGCTGACAAACTCTTAATGGGGAGGGGACACAGGAATTGGCAGCAAAGATAGGGGTAGGAGATGGAGAAACAATAGCAAGAAAAAAAAAACTGTTGTAAAACGATCTTGATATTTTAAGCAGAAACTCTCTTCATCCATAAACTATCAATGCACTTATTTTCACAAATATCCCAGGGTAAAATCAATAAGTAAGAGAATTTTTCAAATATTACTTTTTTCTAATTAAACAAAAAATTTCCCAGACACAAAAATTATGCCACATTTGCATTGATCAAGCCTTTAAGCAGCTCTTATTTTATCAATGAAATAATTAATTTGAAGGATATGAATGGTACATTTTGTTATGACTTACAAATTATTTTTTAGGAAAGGGTACCTTATAGATTTATTTTTAATCTCCTTTTTTTTAACTACTTATGCCAATCGCAAAAAGCTAATTGATTATGAAAAGAAAATGCATCTCCATTTTAAGATGCCAGATCAAAATATCTGTCTTGTTCAGCGATATAACACAAATATGTCTTCTTATAAACAGTGCCAATCAGTAAAGGAGATTTTTTTCTAGCTAATTTCATTTCTCCATTGATCAGCAATTTTGCCTTTGATGGCGTGAAAAGCAAGTCATTTTCTACCACAGTAAGACTTCAGTCAAACTGCTCATTTCTTTTAAAATGAATGACTGTCAATATTCATTTCCATCCAGACTAGTTTATTTCAAGAATCTACCTAATTGCATAGCTTAAAGACCCTACCAAAATTTCAGTATAGTCATAAAAACATCAATCCAGTGGAGAGCCCATTTTAGTGTGGTTTGTCAGAAGCTGAACGACATTTATTGGAATATCCTGCAAACCTCAAGCAGCAGATCTGATGTGGAGTTGACTGGTGTCACTGTCCTGCTTCTAGTAGAGCATGACCTTCAGTCAAGGATGGAGTGAAAGCTCAATGATGAAACACACGTGGCAAAAGACTACTGACTTGCAGTAATCTTCTTGGACATTATCTAACCTTGTGTGTTGGTGTAAAGGATCAAACCCTGAATAAAATTTTATTAAGTCCTGCTTTTCAAAGAGGAGTGGAAAACCTGGGTTCTTTTCTGATTTATTTATATATATTTTTAATCTAGAGTTAAGACAAAATAGGCACATTTTCCCAGGCCATAGGAATAAAAGAAGAATGGTTACAAACAGAGTTCCCAATTTTGATCTTTCCTGAACATTCTTGAAAATAAAAATATACAGCTCAAAGAAGATACAGTTTATCTCTCTATATATGCCATTCTTCTGATAGCTAATAGGAGCCAGTAGGCTCCAAAGAAATATACAGTTCACCTGATATGCTGAACTTCCCTAAATAACATTTTGCCAATTTAGAATTTATGTAGTAATCTACAGGTTTTCACCTTAAGTAGAGCTTTGATTAATTTCTCATAGGAAAATTAAGATTCTCAGGAAATCTCACATGCCATTTCTGTCCTTCCCATGACAATGTGACAGCATATAAACACGTGCAAACCTACGAATAACAGAAGCATTTATCATGTGCCTGGGGCAAAAACAAAAGAGTTCTTACATTTATGGAGCAAGCTTGGGGAGGGTCTAGACAGGGCCATGGCTGTTCCCTCATCCTTGGGGAACAAGTACATTAAAAGAGGTATTATTTGAAAATATCATTTAGTGTTTCACCGCCATTATAATGCTTCTTTTCATAATGTGTTACCATCCATAAGTTCAACATTTCCTCTTGAAGAAAGGGTTGAACAAGTGCCACTTTGGGGTGGCATGTCTCAGAAAATAAATTGCTCTTTCGGTTCCTCTAATGTCTATATTTCTGTCTCAGTCTTGAAAGTTTCCATAGTGTAGTTATAACAATGAGCATAAAACAAATAGCATTCCCAAACATCATTTAAGCAAAGGCTTGATAATGTGATAGAATCTCAGCCCAAAGGATGTACTAATCCAGGAAGTATTTCATCAAGGAAGTCAGTCAGTCTTGATAGAGGTTTGTTAGAAACAAACCGGATTTTCATCATCAACAACAACACTGACAAAGAAAACGCAGAGTTTACTAATGGTAGCAAGGTGACTGATATGGTGGGATTTTCAGCATCAACAACAACATTGACAAAGAAAACGCAGAGTTTACTAATGGTAGCAAGGTGACTGATATGGTGGGATTTTCAGCATCAACAACAACATTGACAAAGAAAACGCAGAGTTTACTAATGGTAGCAAGGTGACTTGATATGGTGGGAAAGGAAGATTTAAGGGTATAATTGACCCATAGAGATACTTGACTTCCTAGAGTTTGGATTTGAGTTTAACTAGCCCATACAGTTGAGATAGCTAAGGAGCATCTAATTTAGAATATGATCTACCAAAAATATAGACAAACTTGATTTTACATCAGTTTGTTCTCTGAGTCTACAGTCACCCTCTCTCCTTTTATTTATATGTTGACTAATGGAATCCCAGTAATTATTATTGACAAAAGGTCCTAATAAGGCTTAGGTTATGCTAGACAGCAAAATCTTAATATCTCAAAGTCCCCAGGTAGTGTTGAAATGTAAGATCTTGTCCCTTTCTCAAACTATAACCATAACCAACTAATTATTCATAAAACACTAAAGACATGTCAGCCTGGAAAGCATTTTATGAACACAAACAGTGCTCAAGTGAAAAAGAACCAAAATGTTCCATGACTCTTAGTTGCTTAGCAGGATTTAAACAAAAGGGAATCATTCAATTTAGAAACAAGGAAAAAGTCATGCAATGACATGTGGAAGAATAGAAAAGAGCAAAGGCTATAGTGTTGCTTGGTCAGATCAACTCCATGCTCCTTCATTTGCATTTTTCATACATCCACTTTCTAATAACTAGAATAAAATAAGCATTCTTTGAAAACAGAGAGAGAGAATTTGAGAACGTCTAATTCACTTAGATTATCTTGACACCCTATTAATTAGGTTGATTTTTCACAATGTAAGTATGATATTTATTCATAACCAGTATTTATCGATCCTTTATTTTCTAAGCAAAAGAAAACCAGAGTGAACAAAATATACATTCTCTACTCTCAAGGATTCACAGCTTAGATATGAAGACAATTCAGTGTGTATCTTTAATGATATTTTATTTCTGTGAACATAATTCATGTCTTGAAAAAACACAGACATTTTTTACCCCATAGTCTGACTTGGAAATTAAAGTGATATTTGCTCTTTTGAAATATGAAAAAAAATGTAAAAATAATTTTAACCAAAACAAGTAAACAAGTGTGTTGTTATTAGATATAAACATCCAGAAGGATGAAAGTGAGAAGTGATAAAGAAAGCTCCATTGGGCAGGATTGGGCTGAAACTGAAGAGACATTTCAAACAACTCCAACATGAGCAGGTCACATGTGTCAAGGAGTTTATGCTCAGCATTCTTGTTGCCATGACAGATTTTTGAAGATTTATTCAGATAGCTATGTAGATCAATACCAGCCAAATGTTGTATCAAATATGCCTTTCATGTTTATATATCCATGAATTAAAGTCTAAGGATTGTTATCAAGATCAAAAGACCAACAAAAAATAAAATGTCTCCTACAAAAGCCATAAAAGAAAATTTAATTAGCTCAGGTCTTCTCTCTCAAGGTTCTTTCTCTTAAAATAGTTCTTAAATGAATGATATTACTTTCGTATTATAAGACCTATAATTTTCCCTGACATCTTATTTGTTATAAAACTAGATTCTAGGGCTTCCCTGGTGGTGCAGTGGTTGAGAGTCCGCCTACCAATGCGTGCCCCGGTCAGGGAGGATCCCACATGCCGCGGAGCGGCTAGGCCCATGAGCCATGGTCACTGAGTCTGCGCGTCCGGAGCCTGTGCTCCGCAACAGGCGAGGCCACAACAGTGAGAGGCCCACGTAACGCAAAAAAAAAATAATTAATTAATTAATTTTAAAAGGCCAGGGAGATTCTGACTATTCATATTGGTAACACCAAAGATGAGAAATAAAACAGTGGGCCAAAAATTTTAATTGATAAATCAGGGAAATCATTTCAAAATAAAAGAACACTTGAATATACAGATTGAAATGGTACATTGTACCCAAGGATAAATTGATGTGGAATAATCAACACAAATACCTATTTTACCAAAGTGACTGAGCTTTAACATAAATAAATATAACAGGGGTAAAAATTGTCACCTATGTGGCAGGAAAATTAAGCTATTAAGTAAAAAAGAAAGAAAGCTGTTAGTATCATAGTAGTTAATTCAGAGTAGCTAATGTGTAGTACCTAACTTATTCAATAAATATTTGTTCAATATATCATTTTTTTGCAGGACACTTAATGTAGGTCTAATATTGTCCCATATAAAACAGAACATTTTCATTTGTTACATCTAAAGAGAACAAAGAGATCATTTGATAACTCTTGGTAAATAGAACTTAATATATATATATACAGAAATAGGGATTTTTACAGATGCAATAGAAACTTTGCATACAATAAGTAAATCTCTCATTGTTTTCAGAACATGTAAACTCGTTAGAAGGACAGCTGATAGCAGGATGGCATATCTGGCAGGAGGACATTTTTAAGGTAGTTAAGAGTCCAAGAATTAAACCTGAATGTCCCAGCAAAATCAAATGAACCTAAAACATATTTTATTTGGGGGTATTTTATTGGCTTAGGTAGAACTCAGATAGATGGAATTGTGATAAACTAGAAAATCAAAATGGAAGTCGGGAAGCATGGGGTACCAATGCTGGTCAGGTTGGTCCTCTGAGAAAGCCTAGATGATGTAGTACATCTAGGTATCACATCAACACCTGGGCTTCTTGGGTGTTCTGACTACCAGAGCAAAAGAGCTTTCCTCTAGGACCCTCCTACACTGTGGGTGGGAAGGTAAGCTGGTGCAGCCACTACAGAAAACAGTACGGAGGTTCCTCAGAAACTAAAAATAGAGTTGCCATATGATCCAGCAATCCCACTCCTGGGCATATATCCAGACAAAACTATAATTCAAAAAGATACATGTACCCAGTGTTCATTGCAGCACTATTTACGATAGCCAGGACATGGAAGCAACCTAAATGTCCATCGACAGAGGAGTGGATAAAGAAGATGTGGTACATATATAGAATACCACTCAGCCATTAAAAAAAAGAATGAAATAATGCCATTTGCAGCAACATGGATAGATGTAGAGATAATCATACTAAGTGAAGTAAGAAAGACAAATACCATATGATATCACTTATATGTGGAATCAAAAATATGACACAAATGAACCTATCTACAAAACAGAAACAGACTCACAGAGACAGAGAACATACTTGGGGTTGCCAAGGGATGGAGGGAGAGTTTGAGGTTAGCAGATGTAAACTATTATATATAGAACGGATAAACAACAAGGTCCTACTGTATAGCACAGGGAACTATATTCAATATTTTGTGATAAACCATAATGGAAAAGAATTTTTAAAAGAATGTATATATAGATAGATAGATAGATAGATAAATGTATAACTGAATCACTTTGCTGGATAGCAGAAATTAACACAACATTGTAAATCAACTATACTTCACTTAAAAAAAAAAAACCTTCCCCCTAGAGGCTCAGATCTTCACCTTGTAAAAGACAGGTAGTCGACTCCCTAATAGGAAGTCATCTTCTTGCACCTCAGGTGAGTAAGCTTCCTTGAGAAATATGGGAGTTTCTGTGCTTCTTAGTAGAAGATTTCAAACTCCAATAGATTTTGTCAAAAGGCTAATCTGATTAACTCATCACAATTAATGATGTTGACCCAACTTTTCAGTTGCTCCATTCTACTCCAAAGACATGCATCCTGTTATTGTATTATAAAGCTGTCACTGCATTCCAACTTTCCCCTTTGTTTCTTCAAGCAGCTAGAATTATCTCTTTCTATACTTAAAAAAGTATACATATATTGTGAAACATTATTGTCTTGATATAAAATTTGACAACCTCACATTTTCTCCATTTCTTTCTTTGATAGGTTGGGTTGGCACATTACCATTCTGCTTGCCTTTATTCAGGGCATTTTCAATTTCTCTTCTGCATAGGGAAGTGATGTGATGTTCCAGGTGACTGGGTAGTTTGCCATCCTTAAACACATAATTTCCTACTTGGCTTCCTTATGCCAAGTGGACTTGAACACATTCAATACATTGAAGTGCAAAGCATTTCCTCCATTTGCATTTTAAATATTTCATTATCACGTGTACCTTCCATAAATCTCGATAATTCCCTCTGTCCATCTAACATAAGGTTGTGCTCTCAGCAAGGCTGTAGAGCAAAACCACAGTTAACCAAAGAGGTCAAATATGAGGCATTCTGGCTGAACTAGATATAACCTTTAAATTAAACAAACCTTTGAATTTCACCCCATATTGTTTATGAAAATACACTTTACAGCCTCGGATACTATAGAACAAATGTGCTATTGCTTTGATTCAACAATTCATGCTGTTTGGGTGTCATCATTATGAGTATAAATTACTTTTATAATGTAGATGTAGACAATAGTAAAAATTTAAGTATATCTGTAAAAACTTTAAAACACTTATTGAAATAGAAGTTAAATCTGAAGTAACTTGTTTTATTAGGATATGCCAGCTCTGAGGGAGAGAACAGGCTCAGAAGGGCACGATACACCTCAGTCTTTCAGTGGCCACAAGCTCTCCAGAGCCCCAAATTTCTTTTACATTTACCCAGCCTGGATCATCACCAAGCCATACAGACTTCTGACATTACCGGGATTTCTGTCTGCTTAGTTAACAGAGGACTTTGGTGATATTTTTTGTTTTGGAAAATCTTGTATCCAAACATGGGTGGCAAATACGCTGAGGATTTTGACATAATGGCTTCAAAGGATACATTTCCTTTTTAAAAACACTTTTTAGCAAAATATGTTCCCGATGAAAATGAATTTTTATTGCTAAGCTTGCATGAATAAATAGCCACCTCAAAGATTTGAACATCACATGATGTTCAAAAAGACAATTTCTCCTCTGCTCAGTGCATAGGTTACAAGAGGGGAACTAGAGTGAAGGATCAAAGGTAAAGATAAGAACTCAATACCAGCTAGAAGAAGTAGGACAAGTAATTTATGTTCCCTACTTTGTTGATGAGAAGAAAACCTCTCCAAAAAATAGAATAGGACTAATATAAATAGGCACATTATCTCAATTAGCCAAAATCCATAAATAGAGGGAAGAAAACTATGGAAGAGAGACCCATCAGAAGGGTGCCATGAAAAGAAATAAGAAGTGAAGCTAGAACTGTAAACTTGTTTTTCTAAACAATTTGCTCATATGGTGAGTTACAGTGAAAAGGAACTTAGACATTTTAGTTATTACTGACTAAACCTCTGACAAAAGGAAAAGAATCAATATTGCTCATATGAAATTAGGAGTTTATTTCTATTCACACAAAATTTACTGAAAGCCATTTAAGACCTTCTCATCATGGCCTGTCCTTAGTTCAAAAATTCTGCCACCCTAAATCACATCCACATACAAACACAGAAACTCACAAGGCAGAAATCTCTAAAACTGAAACTCAGCCCTTTGACATGTGCTGATATACCTCTTTCCTGAGTTTTATGCTACTTTCTCTCTCTACACTTGGATGTTGTTTATAAAACCCATGTCCTTTCTTGATCCTACTGTACCTCACAGACTGATACTTCTGCTCAAAAATCAAAGGTGAAAAAGTATCTTATTCTCTGCCTCAACACGTCTCAAATGGAATTAATTACCTTCTCACTAAAATTGGTTCCCCTTTCTTCCAATAACCCTGACTGTGTCCATGTCAGTTACCCACTGCCCATTTAAATGCTGAAATGTTTCTCAGCTAGATCTTATATCACAATTACCAACGCTCCAGACCAAGCATCTCCTCTCCCCAGACCCTCTTCCCAGATCCATCTTTGATAAAGCCATCAGAGAGACTTTTATAAAATGTGCAACTAGTCAAATTACTCACTCCCCTGATTACCATCCATCACTGATTCTCACCCCCAAACTCTCCATTTCTCCTTAGCAGGCATATAAGTTTCCCAAGCTCCAGGACCAGCCCATGCCTCCAGCTTGAATTCTGATATGCCGTTCCTCCCAGTTTAGGCTTCAACCAAATAAAACACCTTGCAGCACTCCTCCACCACTTTGCAGTTTCATGTCCCCTGTCTCTTCTAGAACGCCCCTCAGCTCACCTCCACACCCACTGCTGCTCTACCTTCTTCAGAAAGATATCATTGACCATTCTTGCTGTGATAATGTCATTCCAGCTTCCTCAAACCCAAATCTAACCCATGATCCCACTAATTACTCTAAAACAGCTCTTATCAAATAGAATTTCAACTATCTATCAAGGATTCTGTACACTCACTAATGGTGAGAAGTGAGTGACTTCTGTCTCAATGACCCCAGCACCTATGGCATGATTTAGCCCTTAATAAAACTGTGTTTAAAGAGCCTGACTGAACTTTTACCAAAGTTTCTGGTCCATGACCTATGATTCAGTGGATTTCCAGATGAGAATCCATTGTTATTCTAATCCTCTACAGATGAGATCTAAAACGGGCTATTCATCCACAGCATTCCAATGTTGTTTGGTCCTTTTTAGATAATCTATACATAAGGGCTTCTGTTTTTCCAGACCAGAGAATTGAAAGCAAATACGCTGCTGTGTTGTAGGTCCTTAGTGCTGGCGATGATCTACCACACTGTGATAACCATGTGACTCAGAATGACCCTCCTCTTTCATCACAGGAGTGATATGACCTAAAAAAAAGGTTTCTAACATACTTTCGGTAACCCAAATATGCCATTTGTTCACCAAGCACTCCACTCCCTCACTAGCTTTCTGCCCTGCCATCTCACATATCTTTTATTGCCCTCTGTGGCAGGTGTGATAGCAGCTTTTTACTCTTCCTTTTCTTTCTGTCATATTCCTGGAAGTGCTAACCCCCTTGCCTCTTCCTTGTTGATAAGCAGCTCTATAGATCTGTCACATCTCATGCAAGTCTTTGCTTTGTTGAAAGAACTTGGGCCTCCGTCCATGGTGCTCTGGCAATAGCAATGTCAGCTACAAAAAGAAGAAGGAAGCGTCTGCCCTCTGAGAGCCTTTCCACAGAGAGCAGGCAGCAGGAAGGGTGGTCGGCCAGGGGCTGGGCCAGCCAGCAGAAGCCTCTGTCCAACCTGAGCTGAAATTTCCCATGTGGCTAGAGATGCATGGTTGGATTAGGGAGGCCAGCTGGAAACAAGAAACCTTGCTAATACAAAAGCTTCTGTGAAGTACCAGTCTCATTTACTTGATTAAAAATAATGTGGTCCAAACCTAATTAGGCTACTTGATAATGCTTGGTTTGAAAAGCACAGCAGCATTAAGGATTTTTTTCAAATAACCTTCATTTCTTGTATCATTTGTTCCAGCACTTCTAGACTCACTAACTGTTGTCATAGTACTCTTTCTAAAATTTTGCACTCTCTGAGTCCACAGGGTCAGTCAATGCATCTTCTACGTGGCTCTCCCTCTGCCTTCTCTCGCAGTGCCCCGGGCTCCAGAGGGACCCTCCTCATCCACTGGACGATCCAGGGCCCTCTGGTCCCCTTCCCCAGGCAACCAGGCAGCTGAGCCAGGTCCCTTAGCAGGCCCTCTGAGGAGAGGTAACCAGGAGCCTGGGTGCAGGGAGCAGCTCTCCTGGGAGCAAAGGGCTGGACCACCCACCTGAGCCATGGACATGGTTTCCCCCCCCAGGGATGCAGGGATGGGCCCAATCCCACCTCTGTTTATTCTGTAAACTACGGCCTGTAAATAACACTTAGCATTCCTACTGTAACAAAATTAATTTTTATGAAATAAATTATATTTCCTAGTCTAATAAAAAATTCAGATTGTAAAAACAATAAAATGTAAATGAGACAGTATCATTCCATTGTTTAAATACTGAAGTGACCCCCTTAATCCCTTTAGGATAAAGCAATCTTCCTTACTTAATGTAGCATCCAAGGCCCTTTAATGTCTCATCTTTCCAGCCTCTTCTCCTGCTATAACTTCATATGTGCCCTTTAATCTAGAATGTAGATCAACAAGACTCTCTGGATGTTCCCCTTGTTATACCATGCTCTCAACTTGCCAAGCTGTTGTACAAGTTATTCTCTACCTGTAATGTCTTCTACCCACTTTCATCTACCAGCCCCTCAAGAAGCAGGTCAGGGGCCATCCTCTCTAGGTCACCTGTCTCACTTTGCTCTTTTCCCACCTCTGTCCCTCTCCTATTCTTAGGCTCTCTTAGCTGGCAAAGCACCTCAAATATACCACTATTATGACATTCACCCCTCTGTCCTCCAATGTTTTGCCCATTGGTTTACATCTATCACAAGAGTATGAATTATTTGAGAGAAGAAAAAGCCTCATACAGCTGAGTTATCATAGTACTTGATAGCATCTCAACAAATGTTGGTTGAATCAATGAACGTACAGTGATTAAGAAAATATTCACCAAAATTAATTTTTGTTATTTGAATACCCTACCTGAAGAAAATATTATGGATAGTTATTTTTTCAAAATAGATAAAAGAAAAGGTAACTTTTGTTCAAACAAAGCAATTTTCAGTTTAAATAATGATTCACCTCAGGGGTCCTTCAAATAGCAAGTACTTCTAGTGCATTTAAGGGCTTAAATGATTATAGGAAAACGGGGAGGAAAAGAGATAGAAAGAATTTTAACAGGAAAATCCAACACCTACTGAAAATAAACCAAATAAAAAGAACATGCAAATAGCAATAAAATGTGCTTCTGAAGTTTTGTCAAGGGAAATATGATTCGATTTACATGTTTGATTAGCACACATTTCAGAAAAATGTCCATTGTATAAAACAAAGATGAATTGGTATCTAACTTCACTTATAAACTCCTAGAAGTAAGATTTATGGTGTGTTACTTTTCCTCTTGTGCATATCGATTATAATGAAATAATCTGTGTTTGTATCCATTTTCCAAGCAAAGTTATAAAGTTTTTAAGACCCTAGCCCATGTCTTATTCATGTTTATATCACTAGGACTTAACATAGTACCTGGTACCTAGCAAATATTCTATGTTTATTGAATTGAACTCTATATTGAAATTTTATTCTTCTATTTAATATGTCACATCCTGTAGACAATAAATTTCTCCCTTCAAAAGGCATGTTTTTAAACACAATACATATAACCTAGAAATTGTGAAATATACCTGAAATACCCAAAATTGGGGAGTATATATATATTTGTATTTCTTTTCAAGCTTCTAGAGAAGAGTCTTGACAACCTCATTGCATATAATCATATCCTCAGGTTCCAATGACTGTGAAGATTGGAATTATCTCTTAAAAAATCAAATTCTTAATGTATAATGTACAATTCAAATCTAAAATACTAGATACCAAGAAATGCAATGTTAGATTTACAATGATTTTTTTAAACTTCCTACTTTGAATACTAAATATTAAATATTATCTATTGAATACATTAGCAGAGCACAGAGAAAAAGCACTCTATTGTGGCTGCCGCAGGGTATCAAACCATCTCTAACCTATTTCAGATTCCTAGTTATAAAACTGTGGGTGGTAACAATCTGGATACACTTTTTGCTTAAATCTTTCATAGATACAACATCTGTCAAACAGCCAACACGCCTGACCCAGTTGTACTGAGTAAGCCCTGAAGATTATTTGTCAAACAAATTCAGTAACCCAATATTTGTTTCTTTATTTTAAAATTTAATTGGTATGCAAATAGGGCAACAAGACAGCATTTGTGCTGGATACAGTTGTCACTTCAGATTCTGGGAATGCTCATTATCATGCTTACAGATGTTTTTTTCCCACCTAACATCTGCCAGTACTACCTAAACCCCAGGAAGTCCACAAACCTGTGCAAACTTCCTCTCACTGTGGATCTCCTTCTCTGTTATCTGTTTCATGCACACTAATTTTGTGCATCTGAGGCCTCTGTATGCCAGAATTATGCCTGCTTCCTAACACTTCTGCCTCCAGAGCTTTAGATTTGAAATTGAGCAGACACAGAGCCAATTTATCATAGGATGACATGTGTCATGTTCTTGGTATTACCAGAGGAACCCTGGTATGCACTGTATTTATCGTTTTGTTGTCAGCATGGACCAAGACAACACAGGATAGAGCAGCTACTATGTTGTTAATAATATGATATATACTTTAAAAATAAAACATTAAATACCATCACCTTCACAATGTGGTGCTAGATCATTCTGCTTAAGACACTAATTTCTTTGTCAAATAATCATCTTTCATTCAAGAATATATCCTATTGAAATGAGAACAACAAAAAAAAAGAAGCATTGGAATATGTTCCCTCAAAGAAAAAGATAATGCTTTGTTCAAACCAACAATTTATTTCTTCTATCTCTCTTTTTCACATAAATTCTAATCATGCCTAATGATGGCTTTATCTTGAATACAATATAAATTCACTTCATGTGGCCTTTGTCAACAAATATGAATATCCACAAGCATCCTCATTCCATCTTCTACTCACTAATATATGTACGTTTAACATCTTAGTGATGCATTTCTTACTGTGTTTCTAGATCAAACACAAAGCAGATAAATACAGAGATAGTAATATTTCAAGCATAAACCTAACAGCCGAAAGGAAAAAGCTTTTCATTTGAACCAAGTTTAATGAAAAGCCCAAAACTTGAGGCAAAACTTTCAACTGAAACTGGCTGATCACAGAGTAACATCTTCTTAACACCTCTACAAAGATCTACTTTTTATCAGGAACAAACATTCGTTCATGCCAAACCTGGCATCTAGCTGCTCATTTCAATGTGTAAATAATTTTGATTTCCACCATTCTTCCAATTACTTTTTCAACATTTGCAAATCTGCTCCTCAAAGTAAATAAGACCTAAGTGCTAGCACTTTCTAGGTTTTATTAACATGTAAAAATCAGGTAAGAAGTACAAATATGCAAAACTCACTATTGCATCTATACAGAGTTACAAACTTTAGAGTAACAAACCCTGACTCTCAAATCTGAAGATGGGTTTGCCTGACTGAGCACTAGCCTTTACTAAACAATGCTACTCAAGGAATATTTTATTAACATTCATTCTCTGTAGTTCAGCTTTCCCCCATCACCAAATGATAACCGTAAAGATCCGATAATTAGAGAATGTCTTGAATCCCTTCCTATGAGAGTCACATAAACTCCACAAGTTAAGACCAAGAGTTATTATATGTACCAGAATTTGAAGAGAAAACCATCATTCTCTCAAACATGTACATCCTCGTTCTCGTGACAAATCAAGGCTAGGGATTTGCAATCATAGCAATGTCTAGACAAACATTATGAGCTCACTTCTTATAAGACACAAGGACAGGGCTTCCCTGGTGGCGCAGTGGTTGGGAGTCCGCCTGCCGATGCAGGGGACACGGGTTCGTGCCCCGGTACGGGAGGTCAAAAAAAAAAAAAAAAAAAAAAAAAAGACACAAGGACAATTTCTGATGGTGTTGATACATGGCTCGAGTGGCCCCCAGAAGAGAGCATTAGAACAATTTTTAAATGCCATATAACTCTCTATCCTAGGATCAAATACCATGATGGCTTCAACATCCCCTTACAGAGAAAGAAAGAGAAAGAGATTGGGTGTGGTGAAGAAGCAGGAGCTCTTTCCTATCTCTTCCTATAAGGAGACTAATCCCATTCATAATGGCTGCACCCTCATGACCTAATTGGCTCCCGAAAGCCCCGCCTCCTAAAGCCATCATACTGGGAGTTATGATTTCAACATATGAATTTCAGGGAGGACCCAAACATGCAGTCCATAACATATACATTACTTCAATTAATTTCCAAAGCAAACTTGGTGATAGATATGAAACTTCTCATTTTATGGGATATCATCTGACTCTCAGAGAGGTAAAGTGGCTCCTCTGAGTTTACAGAGCCATGGCTTGCTGTCATGAATAGAATCTGCATTCCATGTTTGTGGTCTATTCTTCAAGCCACAAGAATTCCATGCTATCACTAGGAAGGTCTAGTAACCCTTCCTTGTTTAAATAGGCCATGCCATCTCATAACTCTGTACACCTCATGCTCTGATCTCTAGCATACTTTCTGCCATTTTCATCTGACAGGCTTTCAACAGATTTCTTGAAACACCTACTTTGTACCAGTGTGATAGGCAATAGGAATATAAAAACAAATGATCATAAAATCCCTGTGTTTAATCAACATTGGACTAAAGGTGGATAAAAACTACTCTTGAACAATCTGCTCAAATTCTTCCTCCATGGCAAATCCTTTTCCAGGCTAAAGTGAAGTCTTTCCCCTACTAATCCTTAGGGGATATATGTATTTGGCACTAATCATTCAGGGCCTTGTGCCTTTTTTGCACATTTACCATTTCAACAACTAGATTATGTTCAGTGGTATATTTTTATATCCCTCACTAAAACTTTTCTCATTCTTCCTTACTTATGGTAAACACTTTATAATAATACTTCATTCAGGAAATTTACTTAGTACTTATAAGGTACCAGGCACCATGCCAACTTCAGAAAAAAACTGGTGGGAAAAAAAAGCCCACATACATCCTCTCTAGGAACCTCCCTGAAAACTGAATAGTTTCTTGAGATGTATAGATATGGAAATAGGCATTTGTAATACAATATGATAAACCAGATAACATTAAAGCAGGTATTTCTGGTTTGTCTCCATAACTCCATAAAGAGGGCCAGAGGGCTTTAGAATGGGTATGAGCTAATGAAGAGGTTATTGGTTAAGTGGGGAAACTGATATCAGAAAGAAGCATTTTCTCATTATCTGTCCTACCACCTTCAACATGCATCATAGTACAAGGGCAGAGAGTGTCAAAGTTCTAACAGGTGTTCCTATGTTTTCTTTGATAGATGCTTCTTTGAAACACTGAAGTTTATGCCAAGCCATGAGGGTTTAACAGGATGAATCTTCTATTCTTTCTGGGTGGACAAGAATACTATATCAATTATACACATGTCAAATAGTCACAGACTCCTCGTAAAATTTCTCACAACCTTTCATAGGATAAGTCATAGAAAATATAACATTTTTGAGCAATGAAAGACATGATACATCCCAAAATTCTTATCTGTATTATAAAATGTAAATATGCCAGATTAAGCTGAAGCCTAATATTTTTAACTTCATTCATTCGGTGCAGAGGAACATTTACCATATTCCTAGTTCTAAGCAATGATTTTTATTCATTAAGCAGCAAAACCATTTCTTTCTGCAAGAATGTACTGAGCCAGAAACAACAGAAATGTGTACTTGTATTATTATGCATATAAACTTATTGACTTCAAAAGGATTAACTTGTGGATTAATACTTATATGTATTATTATGCATATAAACTTATTGACTTCAAAAGGATTAACTTGTGGATCACTAAAGGAGAAATTCATTACACCAATGAACTCCAAGTAACTAGAACTAAACAAGACACATCAGTCTAAGTTGAAAAGGAATTTACTTCAGTACTGTTACAGCCTAAAACAAACCATAAAATGAAATCAACACAGTGTACCAAAAAATTTTACATAAACAATCTGATAGAGTCTAACACATTAGGGCTGCATATATACCAGCCTCTCAGACTGTATGAAAAATATTGAGATCAATGGATGCTGATGAGCAATATTTAAATGAATTTCTAAATGACTATAATAAAAAATTTAGTTCACTCAACTCCTGCTGTTATGGGCTGTGAAGCTTTGAGCTCTATTTACCTGAAAGCATCTATGCCTATTAGACTTGGCAGGAGTTTCTCAACCTTGCTATTAAGTAGAATACCTGTTTAAAATGAACGAAGCATCAGGCTATATCAAGTCTCTTACTTCAGACTGGGATAAAGCAGCGTGCTAACCTCATGTACGTGATGCAAGAGCAGAAGAGAATAAATTGTCATGGCCTTCTTTGTGAGCAAAAATTTTTCATCAGATGTAGCCAGCATTGACTTTCACAGGTATTAACTATAAAATGACTAAATAAAAAGTGACACAAGAAAAAGCAAAATGAATTAAAAGTATATAGAATGGGGGCTTCCCTGGTGGCGCAGTGGTTGAGAATCTGCCTGCTAATGCAGGCGACATGGGTTCGAGCCCTGGTCTGGGAGGATCCCACATGCCACGGAGCAGCTGGGCCCGTGGGCCACAACTACTGAGCCTGCACGTCTGGAGGCTGTGCTCCGCAATGGGAGAGGCCGCGATAGTGAGAGGCCCGCCCACCGCGATGAAGAGTGGCCCCCGCTTGCCACAACTAGAGAAAGCCCTCACACAGAAACAAAGACCCAACACAGCAAAAAAAAAAAATAATTAATTAATTAATAAACTCCTACCCCCAACATATAAAAAAAAAAAAAAGAATATAGAATGAATTTAAAAATGTGTCTTTCAAAAAGCTTCCACACCTTGCTAGAGGCCAAGAAAAATCTGTGGATCTAATGAAGAGATTATTGGTTAAGTGGGGAAACTGAAGCCAGAAGTGAGCATTTTCTCATAATCTGTAAAAGAAGGAAAGAAATGGAAGGAGAAAACTGGGGGTGGGTGGAAATTTAGCACTCAATGCCATTCAGATGTGATACACCAAGAATTAGTGGGAAACCATTTGATTAAAACTCAAAGAATGGGACCAAACCATACAAGTGAGCAAATTTGGAGGCAGGAAAGAATTATGGTGAAATAAGGAAGTCTGTGGAAATGGTAATGACAAGGATTAAATCACAGTAGATACTGCACTGGAGTTGGTCTTCTAATACCACCAGGGGATACTGAAAATATAAATGTTTCTCAGGTTGCAATAAAGGCAAGATCAATCCATACATGAGAAAACAAAAAGAAGACAAATATTCTTGCAAAAAGAAAAAATATATATAGTTAGTAGAAACTGCTCTACTGAAATTCAGTATAGCAAAGAGTTTGCTTATAGACCAATCCATTGCTAAAACATTAAAGAAATTCAATATTGTAGTTACAGGGCAAATGTAAATGGATATGAAATACACTATTTCCAATGTATAAGAGTAGAAATCTGCATCTTTAAAAATGCATCTTTCAAAAAGCTTCCACACCTTTCCTGAGGCCAAGAAAAATCTGTGGAGCTAATGAAGAAGGGAATGAAATCTGTAAGATATTAGTCTAGTATTTATCATCAACAGAAATTAAACCAGGGTAGAAAAAATAAGAATTTAAAAATGATATGAAACATGGCTAAAGAAAATTATTTATAGTGAACTCAAAAATAAGAGCTGAAGACGCAAAAAGATGATATATATTAAAGTGATTTGTAAACTCTACAGTGTATGCTAACACTGAGCTTTTGTTTTTTTCAAATAGACCAATCAACAGTGAGAGGAAACAAGAAATAAATAACTCTAAAAGTGGATTCATTCTTTTACCTTTAGTAATAAAATATTAATTGTGAGAGCTGGGAAATTATGTAGTATTTTTGTTTGTTTTTGCAGAAAACAAGAAAAAGAAAAATACCAATTAACATTTAAAAATCATTAAATTAAATGTCAAAACTTGATATCAGATCAACAATCTGTCAACATCTATTTATGGATTATCTATTCTGAGTCCTATATTCTGCTTTGTGATGTGAAAAATGTTATAAAAACCCCTCCCAAAAATGGAAAAGAACTGACAGATGAAAGGATATGGATGGCTGAGAACAATTCCTGATGCTTCATTTGAGGGCTGTGGGGAGAGCAGTAACCCTTGCTGTCATACCAGGATGATAGGATTGGTGTCCCTCTGCCAGTCACAGCTACTGTCTGGGCTCTGAGAACAGCTCCCTCTACTTGCCCCCTCAAGCCAGGGTACTTGCAATACATTCCCCTTTTGTTATAGCCCCAGGATGCAGTGCCATCCCTTTGAGTTTGTTGCCCACACCTTTGCAAAGAGCCGCTTCATGAAAATCTAACATTTTCCCAGTATGAATGACTGACTATTTCTTTCTGGGGCCTTGACTGACACAGGATTTAACAACCTCTGTTGTCAAGGAGTTTATGATTCTGAGAAAGCAGGAATCGTTTCTGCAGAACAGTGGGAAAGCAATATAAGACTTCTTTAATGAAGTACTATGTGATGCAACAGGGACTAAATTTTTAAGAGAGGAGGTGTGAACCAAACAGTTAGGAAAGCATTAGGGAGGATTTCTTATTCCGGAAAATTAGGATGGAGAGAGAGAGAGAGACAGAGACAGAGAGAGACAGAGAGAGACAGAGAGAGAAGATGGCAGGGATGAATTCCAAGCGAGGAGAAAAGTCGTTGATAAAGAAAATCCTGCAGATAATCATAGATTAAAAGCAAGGGTGACCATATATATCTCACGTTGTCCAAGACATCCCCCACTTCATGCCTATTTTCTCAGTGTAATTCATTATTAGTAATAAATTATATGGCAATGCTTTTCTGAATGCATTACACAGTACAAAGTCATTTTGAATTCCTGAACAAGGAATTACTATAATAAAAGAGGTATTTTACTAAAATACATTTGGCATTGGAATGAATTATGAACTCAGATAGAATGGGAATTTCAGAAAATAATAGTTTAGAGAGAAGAAGAATCATTTGATAAAAATAATGATAATGTGAATGTAAGGAGAAATGTTAAGAAAATAAATTGAGAGAAAATAAATTGAGAAAAAATAAATTCATAACAAAATATGTGTATTCAAAATATAACCAGTGGTTCTTTGTAATCTTGGCTCTGCTGAATCTCATTCAAAGAAACAGTCTTAACAACCCAAAGATGTTAAAAGGAATTAAATCTTTACTTCATGTATTTATTCATCAAGTTAGTTTATCACCTTCTCTCGCTAGCAGTCTCTTACCCTCTATATTGCATTCTCACTCTCATTTCACATGTTCCCTCTGTCAGAGACATAAAGAATCTTGTCCCTCCTTAAGTCTCCTCTTCACTCCAATCCCAGAATCCTTTTGGCTCAAGCTTGATATTAAAACAGAAAAGTTTTAGCTTGCTTTATTGAAGTTATCACATGAGAAAGCTATGGTATCTTCAGATGGTATTTTTATGGATACTTTTAAATTGTTATTAAAATGACATAAGCACAAGGTGATAAAATAATCAGAATTTACATAGAGACCCAAATTTCTCCTTCCTTATTCCTTATCCATCCCACCTCACCCTGCAGAGTAAACCTCTCTCAATTATTTTTGGTTTGAATTCCTCATACAGCTACTGCGTGACTTTAGATAATATGCTTATGCCATTCGTATTTTATAACTTCATGTAATATCTAATGAATTCCTGTTATAAAATAGAAGGATCAAATGCACTTGCAATGTCTCCATTCCTCCTCCTCTTATCCTGCAATATCTGATAGACAAATTATTATTTTAAAACTTTTGGTTAGGTAACGTGGTAAATTTAATAATGCATTTAGACTTCTTTAAAATTCCAGTATCATTTGAGTCTTTTCTATGTAAAATGATGATGTAGTACATAAATCCTTCCTTCCCCACATTCCCTCTCTATTTTCCTCCTTCTGCAAGTTATACTTTCACTTTTGACTTTTACACTGTCCATTTTTTTTGTATTTAAATGAATTTTTAAACCATGATGGGCTTTCATCATGCTTTCGTTATAGGCTGATTATAAAAATTCAAAACCAATGAACTATATGTACTTAACATTAGCTTTCTTCACTGTAGGGCCACATGGTATGTGAACATTATAATTCTTCTCTATGTGTGAAATATCAGGTTTCTCGACACCTTGAAGAATATTCCTAACATCAATGACAAATAAATGTCCTGTTCTTGCATTCCTCCAAGTGATTAAAATCATTCCATATTTTAGTCTATTTTGAACCATAACTTTATTTCAGAGGTAGAATACTTCATTGTGATATATTAATTTTCTCATACAAAAACTGATGTGTCTTTAGCACATCCTCAAGATTATTCAGACTCTCAATATATCATTTCTCACATGGGAACCCATATTCTCCTGAAGACTACCCTCCCCAGCATGTACACAGTTGCCAACAAAGCCTCGGGAAATTACAGCATAGAACTGACTTCAAATCAGTCAACTCCATCATGTTTCTCTTCCCAAACCACTTACACCAAGCTCCCTTTTCAATTCCTATACATGAATGAAATACTATAAATTTGCTGACTATTGTGATAACAAAAATATAGTCCCACTTCCAGTTATGATAGAGCAGCTTAGAGTTAGCCCACCAATCTCCTGCCAATACCCCCACCCAACTGTAGAGAAATATTGAAATCATAGCTGATTAAAGGTACAGGACATCAACCAAGGCAGGCAGAATTTGAGTATCTGAGACATGCTCTGTTGATTTTCCAACAGACACTGTGGAAGCCAGAAAACAATAAAAGGCTCTAACATGCTGACAGAAGATAACTGTTAACCAAAATTTTATACACTACAAAAATATCCAGCAACAGAGAAGTTAAAATTAAAATATTTTCAGACCAAAATAGAGAATTTTTTCATCAGCAAACACAAAAAGATTAATAACTTGACCTAATTGGCATGCAGTAGAAAACAACTGAATATACATTCTTTCCAAATCATATGGAGCATTCACCAAAATTGACTGTGTGCTGCACAAAAAACATGACTCATTTTAAAGTATTAAAATCACTGAGAAGATGTTTTTAATTTTAAAATGAATTTGAAAAGATACATGCACCCCAGTGTTCACAGAAGCATTATTTATACTTGCCAAAATATGGAAGCAACCTGTCCATCAACAGATGAATGGATAAAGAAGATATGGTATACATACATACAATGGAATACTATTGAGCCATAAAAAAGAATGAAATTTTGCCATTTGTAACAACACAAATGGGCTTGGAGGCCATTATGCTAAGTGAAATAAGCCAGACAGAGAAAGACAAATACTGTATGTAATCACTTATATGTGGAATCCAAAAAATACAACAAACTACGGAATATAACAGAAAAGAAGCAGACTCACAGATATAGAGAACAAACTAGTAGTTATCAGTGGGGGGGGCAACATAGAGGTGGGGGAGTGGGAGGTACAAACTACCAGATGTGCTCAAAGATAGGCTCAAGGATGTATTGCACAACACAGGGAATAGAGCTACTATTTTGTAATACCTGTAAATGGAAAGTAACCTTTAAATATTGTATACAATTTTTAAAAATAAAAAAATTTAATTAAAAATAAAAACTAGTAAATATCCAAATATTCAGAAATAAGGAAATTACTTTTCTGTATCCTCTACTTCTGCTCACTGCCTAAATGTTGAAATTCCCCCAAGACTTCTCATTACTTTGCTCTTGATTCACTATTCTTTTAATCCTTCGTGAGCTTTACCCATCCACAGTTTGAGCCAGATATTGATGATTCCCCCCATCTGTATTTGTAGCCAGACTTCTTTCCTGAGCTCCAGGCTACCTCTCAAAGAAACCAAAATTCTTTCTTCTCAGAGAAAACCTCAAAGGAATAGGCTAAAACACATCTCCTATACATCTTTAGCTGCCTTAAGCTCTGGTGAAAGAGTATGATCACAGTACTCGAAACCAGAAACCTGGAGCTCTAGAATCCACTGACTATTACAACTTGGGCATGACTGTGATGTGAAACTGGTTAAAGGAAATTGTGATGGATGATATTTTCCATTTAATTGTGGAATAATATCCCAAGGGAATTTGCAAATGGTTTAGGACCAGGAAGTTGGCGTGTGGGAAAAATAGGATGGAGAGAAAGGGTATTTATATACTAGCAAAAGCCAAAAAGTTCTCTAGTGGGTACAAATTGCTAGTCTGAATACCAGTGCTAGATCTCCTGGTTAACCTAAAATGGTTAATATATATGTATTAGGGCTCCGCAAGCAGAGACTATAATTTCAATGTGTCTAGGGTAGAAGAAAAACTCTATACGTTTTATAATCTCCCCAAGCAATTCTGATATGTTGTATGTTTTAGAACCAGCAGATTAGAGTAGCATTTCCCAATCTGTGGCCCATACACCACTGGAAGTTACTACCAAGTACAATTTTTTTAAAGTATTCTCTAGGGGCTAAAATAATGAATGTCTTGCAAAAAATTTTTAGTATTTTTAAATAAGTTACTAAATTTATAGTAGATTTTACCACCTGCCCTACCAATCAAAAACTAAAACTGGGCTTCCCTGGTGGCGCAGGGGTTGAGAGTCCGCCTGCCCATGCAGGGGGCACGGGTTCATGACCCGGTCCAGGAAGATCCCACATGCCGTGTAGCGGCTGGGCCCTTGAGCCATGGCCGCTGAGCCTGCGCATCTGGAGCCTGCGCATCTGGAGCCTGCGCATCTGGAGCCTGTGCTCCGAAACGGGTGAGGCCACAACAGTGAGA
>NW_020185325.1:8428665-8436807 GCF_003031525.2 Neophocaena asiaeorientalis asiaeorientalis | reverse complement strand
AAAAGCCCCCAAAAAAAAAAAAAAAAAAAAAAACTAAACTAAAACTGCTTTTTTTCTTTTAAATTGGAAGGAGCCCTTGAACTTGAAAATTTTAGAAATTACTATCTACAACACTTGACTTCAAATATTTTGGAAATCTGTTCACATTTGTTAAAATTTCCGATTTGTCCATTTCACAGATAGGAACTTTTGTCCCCATTATTGCAAAACAGTTATATTTTAAAAGAGAAACAAAGTAAGAAATTAATGTATTATTACTTTTGAGGGAAATTACAAGAAAATCATGGAAAACACACTGAAAAATGAAAATCCATTAGTCATGTTTTGAAATTTTTTAAATATTTTGTTTTTTAAAAAAATTTACCTAATCTGGCTTCAAAATCTAATTAACCGAATGTTTATTTCAGAACCAATTTGTAAAGAAAGACTACACGAAAGTTAAATGTTGTGTGGTTACAAATCGTTACATATTTATAACTAAGTCAAGGCTGTATAAAATCTAAGCAAATGTTAATCTCTTACAAGCAATTTATTATCTAGAAATGTATATAAAGATTGATTAGAAGGCATGGAAGCTCTGTGCCCCTTCCCACATACCTGCCCTGTGCATCTCTTCCATCTGGCTGTTCCTGAGGTGTTTCCTTTTATAATAAACTGGTAATCTCGTTTAAAAAAAAAAAAAAGATTGATTAAATTCTGCATGCCTAAATTTCATCTAATTTAAATCACAAAGCATAATGTTAGCTCTTTTAAAATGAATAGTATTCCTTAATACTGAACATTCTAATTCGGCACATACGTCTTGATAGATTGATAAGCCTTCAGTGATCATAATTATAATGGGTAATCTCTTAGGCATAGCATCAGCATTTGGAAGGATGCTCAGATATAGTTCATAATCAATAAGAAATAAGCCTGAGTTATTAGAAGATTGAGAATATGCTGGTGTCTAGAAGACAGTTCAACATAGTTATGCTTTTTCCATTAAGTGATTACTATTGATATTTAGTTTTAGTTCCCCCAAGGCAGACTTTAGGATGAGGGTTGGGATGCAAGTAGTTTATCTGGCATATAATCTCAGGAAGCACAGTTAGAGAGTGAGGGAATGAGACAGGGAAAGGAAGAAAGCCAATAAAGAGTGTGTTGATAAATAGTTACCATGGGACACTGAGGCTCAATCCTGCAGCGTATCATCACAAACAATGTAGAACATGCCACAGAACTGTCCCACTGAAGAGAGAAGAACATGAGATATTTGTCTGTGAACTTCTATTCTTCCTTCTTAAGTCCCTGGCACTTCCCTCCTGCCCAATGCCCAGGCTGAGCATGCTCCTTAGCTGAGAAAATGCCTTTAGGTAGAAAGATTCCAGAAGCCTTAAAGATGTATAGAAACTGTCTGCAGGTGACTTCTTGGGTAGACAGAGGAGGTATGAGCAGGAAACCACAGTGACAGCCTCAGTCACCATTCTCTTGATACTATGTCCACCTCAGCTGGGCAACCAGTCATTCTTCTTGTCTGTGGTCTCCACTTCCCTCATGCTGCAATCCATCTTTTCCATCTCTCTCTCTTTTCTGATGAACTCAGCGGGACAAGAAAACTACGCAGGCATTATAACATGCATTTTTATTGCCCTGAGATTATTTTGTTAATTCTAAGTGGTTTAATGACCATATTTAACAATTATTCACTACCAGGAAATATAACATACAAAAAATCATAAGTGGTATTAATATAAGTGTGTAAAAGTCAGAAAAAACCCAGTATTTTTTTTTTAACCTAATCTGCCCCAGCCAATCTTTGGTCATCTTTACACAGAGTTGCTGTGTTAAAATCCAGCTTCAAGAATAACTCTTTCACCTGCTCTTGACCAGATCCCTCATTTTATCTACAGACATGTCAACTTAAATACCCATGACCTCAGCAGGTAAAGATGTTGCTCACTAAAACAGATGATATTTTAGAGTCAAGTTCATATTACTGTCCTCTAGTTGCAGGTTCCTAGATCAGACTTCTCTATCTCTTGGAATTCAAATTTTACTATCTTGACCACAACTGTCAGTCTAACTTTCACCTCTTTACTTATCTACCTGGATTTTTGCCATCCCAATTCTTCCTGAACTTGGTAATTAAATAATCCTCAAGTCTTATTTTCCCTGTCTAGGATCTGCTCTCCTATAAGTATTCCAGTATACCATCTAGTCCTGGCTTCCATGTCATGATGACTGCCTCATTGCACCCATATAACTATTGCTTAGTAATTCAAACAAGTATTTACTGAGTACCTACTATGTGCCATACATTGTTGTGGAGCTGAAACATGGCAATGAATAACAGATCAACTTCTAGCTCTCAAAGAACTTAAATTATCGTGGGACGGTTGGTCAGGTCAAATGCCCTGTTTAAACATGTATATACCATTTAACACTGGAGAAAGCAACTAAAAAACAATTTGCAAGACTTGAAATGCAAGCCTTCTGGATAAAGTATGGAAAATAGTCATTAATTTTCAGATTATTCCAAAATAACCTTTGCCAAAAATCTTTGAGAAACAAACAAAAAAATGAGAAAAATATTTGGCCTGCCTGTGGTTGATAATTTTTTAAAACCATTATCAAATACCTCAAATTGTACCACCTTAATTTTTTTTAGTTTGGAAATGGAGTGATTTGCTTATTTGTTCATCCATTTACTCATTCAACATATATATTTTGAATGTTTGTTATGTATCAGAAGAGAAGAGGCCACTGCTTCATGGAGCTAATTTTCCAAGTAGAAGGACCCAGACTAAGTAAGTGAACAAATAATGTGTGATAGGAAATAACCTGTGTGCACTGACACAGAAAGACGGGTTGGGGTGGAGAACAATTATTCACATAAACAGAGAATGTCTCCTGAATAGTTGAACATCAAGGAGTGAGACTCTTCAGCCATTCAAAATGCAAACATAATATAATGTGTGTAAAATATTCTCATGTGCATTAACAGCAATTATAATATCCCTGCCCTTTATTTCTCACTATCTCCCACAAAATTCACCTTTGTTCTACAAATGTGACCAAAATTCCCAAAGCTTAAACCAAGAGAAAGTTTGAATGGATGTGAAACAAGGACTTGGAATATAATCGTTCCTTCAACATTAATTATACTGTACCTTTTGAGAAGCTATAATCAAGAATTGAAAGCTGCTTTTTGTCTTAGGTTCAAAATCATGAAGCAACAATTTTACACAATGAATGTATCTTTGTAAGAAATTCTGAAACAGAATGTAATGACCTGGCTACAATTTCCTAAATGAAAGTAAGTCGAGATAAGGGATACTGCCTACATGCTCTTTTTCTAGGTTTATTTTTTTGATGCTCTTCTGGGGACATGGGAGGTTAGAGGGCAAATAGACAAAGGTACAATAATATAAGCATTCAGCACAAAAAAAAATTTTTTTTTTTTTTGTGGTACGCGGGCCTCTCACTGTTGTGGCCTCTCCCGTTGCGGAGCACAGGCTCCGGACGCGCAGGCTCCGGACGCGCAGGCTCAGCAGCCATGGCTCACGGGCCTAGCCGCTCCGCAGCATGTGGGATCTTCCCGGACAGTGGCACGAACCCGTGTCCCCTGCATCGGCAGGCGGATCCTCAACCACTGCGCCACCAGGGAAGCCCAGCATAAATAAATTTTAAAGGAGCTTTTGAAAAACCAAATATGGCTTTAAAGCATGCGAACAAAAAATAATTGTTAGCCAAGACAATGTTCAAGAAAATCATTTTGTTTTTATCCACCAAAAACTAAACAAGCTATCTATTACTATCTCTGTTGACCTTATTGATGTATATAAATGCAGATGTTGTTATTACTTGGTGTCATCTTCGTATTTTTATATTTTTTTAGTAATCCTATCTACCTGTATTTTCCAAGTATCATTTTGGTTCCTTTTCCTACTTCCTGGTGCTTAGAGGAAAACACAGGGACATAGAGACCAGAGACCATGTCTTTTTTATCTTTGTTTCATTAGCATTCATCAAAATATTTAATTCACAATAGGTCAATAGTGAACATATAATTGAATGAATGAATAGGTCAATAGTGAACAAATAATTGAATGAATGAATGAATAAAGGAATGAATGAATAAAAAGTCAAAGGAGCATTTGACCCCCAAAGGAAATTATGTCTTGAGCAACTACTATGGGATCATTATAGACTATATATTAGTACTCAGGCACTAGGAAATATTTAATTGTAGTGGCATAAATTCAGATGAAATTACCTTGGGAAATTAAGTCATACTGAATAAATATATTTTATTTAAACAAACTGCAAAGGATGGCATTTTTCCAACAAATACTTTTATTATTTTATTCCCACTTTTTAAAAAATCTTCACTGACCTAATGTTTCAGATGAAGAAGTTAGTTTTAATAAATTTTCTTTTGTTTTTCAGTATGTATTATGAAAACCAGCAAATTTACACAGTGCCATTGATATGATCCTCTACCTTATCCCCAATTGTAATGATAATGAACATAGATTTCATTTCTTATTCAAAGAATTAATAGTTTACATATTTTTTACCAAGAATAGAGTACCCCTGATTAACTAATTTCCCTGTCTCTTTTCTTGGAAACCTAATGGTTCTAATTACCCAACTATACAATATGGATCTCACTTTGCTATAAGACCCTCAAAATTATTCTGGAAATAATCCTTAGCAAGAGAGTGCAAAACATTATGAGAAATGTCAGCCTATAGGTAGAGAAAACATCATTTTGATGTTCAGATGGCTTTTATTTATACATACACATGCACATACCACACGAGGATTATTAAGAATCTGCTCTTTTAAAAATACGCTTTAATTACTAAAGTTACATATTTTAAAACCAAATTTTTCCTTAAACTTATAAGCCTAACTTACAAATATCATGATTGTATTTAAGTGTAGCAAATTTTAGTGATCCATTTTAAGGAAGGCTTTAATTAATATGTGTTCCCATTTATAAATTTTGTTAATTTAACTTCATTAGTCACTTAAACTGAATTCATAAATATATCTTATTACCCTTTAAATACTTTTTAATTCTCTGGCTGAATAAATTTTCCCAAGTATATAAGTAATTCTTTAAAATCCAGTAGGGCTTACGTAATATTCTACTAAATGTTCTGATACTATTTATAAATTGGTGAGATTTCAATTTAAAGTCACAAATTTAAATCAATTACTCAATAGCACATTTTAAGTTGGATGTGTAAGACTGACTTACTACTCTAAAAGGTGAAAAGCTGTTAAATATTTCAAGTAACTAAAGTACCAAATATGCTTAGATTTCTCAACACAAAAAAACCCATAAATAATGTATGATTTTCTTGAACATTTTTCTCCTTAACTACATATAAATTTTGCCATGGTTAAAAGATGCTGTAGGGCTTCCCTGGTGGCGCATTGGTTGAGAATCTGCCTGCCAATGCAGGGGACACGGGTTCGTGCTCCGGTCTGGGAAGATCCCACATGCCACGGAGCAACTGGGCCCGTGAGCCACAACTACTGAGCCTGCGTGTCTAGAGCTTGTGCTCCACAACAAGAGAGGACGCGATAGTAAGAGGCCTGCACACCATGATGAAGAGTGGCCCCCACTTGCTGCAACTAGAGAAAGCCCTCGCACAGAAAACGAAGACCCAACACAGCCAAAAATAAACTAATTAATTAATAATTTTAAAAAAGATGTTGTAATAAGTTATATAATGGTCTCCAAAGATGGCCACATCCTAATCTCTGGACCCTATGAATATATTACCCTACATGGCAAAGAAACTTTGCAGGTATGACTAAATTAAGGCTTTGAGCTAGAAGATTATTCTGGATTAACCAGGTGGGCCCAATTTTATCACAAGCGTCCTTAGAAGGGATAGATAAAAGTGGGAGAATCAGAGAAGGAGACGTGATTACTGAAGCAGAGGTTACAGTGATGAGATGACTGGCTTTGAACATGAAAGGGGACCACAAGTGAAGAAATGCTGGCAGCCTCTAGAGGCTGGAAAAGGTAAGGAAAGGGATTCTCCCCTGCAACTTCCAGGAGGAATTTAATCCTATTAACACTTTGCTTTTAGCCCAATGAAACTTACCTTGAACTTCTGACTTCTAAAACTATAAGATAATAAATTCGTGTTGTTTTCAGCAACTGACTCTGTAGAAACTTGTCACAGCACCAATAGTACACTGATACAGATGCTTACCCACCAAGGAAACAATTACGCTATTTCAAACAAATTGAAGGCTTACCTTCTTAGTTGTTGAGGTTGCATCATACCAGAGAGTTTGTCTAGTATGCTGATTTCCTTCCTTTTGCTGAAAATGATGAAACATACTGAGTCTTAGTTATAGTCCATAAAAGGAGCTGAGTTATTTTTTAAGAAAACAAAAAGAAGAAGTTTTTTAGCTCATATCCCTTACTGTCACTGAATGTTGTAGCTCATCTATAACAGAGGTCTATAAAACCTGCCCGGGTTGCTACATCAATTGATTTTATATCACATTACTTCACTTACCTGATATTTAAATATCTCCCACTCTAAATCTAAAGACTATTGAATTTGATGGAATATTGTGTTTTTTTCTCCCTTCCTGTCTGATCAAATAATACAATTCCTAAAGACAATAAAATAACATCTAGTTGAATAATTCATGATTTTGTCTGCTTTTATGACCACAGAATAATTAGAAATGAAGAAGGGGAAATCATACTATTTATTGATTACACTCAGAAGCTGTTCTATTGAACTTCGGGATCATTTCTACTTTTTGGTTATTGTCAATAAAGTTACTGTGAATATTTGTGTACAAGTCTTTGTGTGGATATACTTCTTCTTTTCTAACACCTAGGAGAAAAATCATAGGGTCACTTGAACTTCGGGATCATTTCTACTTTTTGGTTATTGTCAATAAAGTTACTGTGAATATTTGTGTACAAGTCTTTGTTTGGATATACTTCTTTTCTAACACCTAGGAGAAAAATCATAGGGTCATATAGTAAGAGTATATCTAAATTTCTAAGAAACGTCAAAACTTTTCAAAAGTTGCTGTACAATTTTACACTTCCACCAGCCACCTATGAGAGTTTTCATTGTTCTACATCCTCTCCCACACTTACCGTGGTTAGTTATTTTAACTTTATCCACTCTAGTGGATGTGCAATAGTATCTCATATGGATTTAATTTGCATTTCTCTGATTTCTGATGATGTTAAGCATCTCTTCAGATTATGTGTCTTCATTTATAAAGTGTCTTTTTCAAGCTTTTGCTCATTTTTAGTTAGGTTATTTGTTCTATTATTGAGTTATAAAAGCTCTTTGTATATTCTGGATACCAGTCTTTTGTCAGATATACATAGTGCAAATATTTTCTCTAACTTTTCATTTTCTCAGTGGTAACTTCTGAAGAGCAAGAGTTTTAATTTGATTAAGTCCAATTTTTAATGTTTTCCTTAACAGTATTGCTTGTTTCTCCCTAGGAAATCTTTATGTAACACAAGATCACAATGATTTTCTTCTATTTTTTTTTCTGGATGTTTTCTACTTTTAGCTGTTGACTTTTTGTTCATTTTGAGCTAATTTTTATATAAGGCATGAAGTAAGGGTCAAAGTCAAAGACCATAGATCTATATTTGGTGTAGGTTACAAGGAGAATATATTTGTCACAACTTACAAACTGTACAACAAAAATAAGTGCAATTTAATGTAAATTATCACTCAATACAGTTGATTCAAAAATGTGTCATACTGGGAGACCTTCAAGATGGCGGAGGAGTAAGACGTGGAGGTCACCTTCCTCCCCACAAATACATCAGAAACACATCTACGTGTGGAGCAACTCCTATAGAACACCTATTGAACGCTAGCAGAAGACCTCAGACCTCTGAAAAGGCAAGAAACTCCTGTCCAGGAAAAAGTCTGGACCTGCCTAAGAGGCAAGGGACCATTGTTTTGTGGTGCGCGAGGAGAGGGGATTCAGAGCACAGCATAAACGAGCTCCAGAGATGGGCGCGAGCCACGGCTTTCAGCACGGACACCAGAGACGGGCATGAGATGCTAAGGCTGCTGCTGCTGCAGCCACCAAAAAGCCTGTGTGCAAGCACAGGTCACTATCCACACCTCCCCT
>NW_020185325.1:8411025-8428551 GCF_003031525.2 Neophocaena asiaeorientalis asiaeorientalis | reverse complement strand
TTTATTTTTAATAATTTTTTTTATTTTAATAAAGCTTTATTTCTTTTTATTTTATTTATTTATTTATTTTTTCTCCCTTTTCTTCTAAGCCACGTGGCTGACAGGGTCTTCGTGCTCTGGCTGGGTGTCAGGACCATGCCTCTGAGGTGGGAGGGCCGAGTTCAGGACATTGGTCCACCAGCGAACTCCCGGCTCCATGTAATATCAAATGGTTAAAGCTATCCCAGAGATGTCCTTCCCAATGCTAAGACCCAGCTCCCCTCAACAACCAGCAAGCTCCAGTGCTGGACACCCCATGCCAAACAACTAACAAGGCAGGGACACAACCCCACCCATTAGTAGAGAGGCCTAAAATCATAATAAGGTCACAGACACACCAAACCACAACACCAGATGCAGTCCTGCCCACCAGAAAGACAAGATCCAGCCTCATCCACCAGAACACAGGCACTAGTCCCTTCCACCAAGAAGCCTACAAAACCCACTAGCCAGTGGGGGGCGGAAACCAAAAACAACAGTAACTACAAACTTGCAGTCTGCAAAAAGGAGACCCCCAGAAAAGAAGGTAAGAAACATAAGAAGACAGAGAAACACATAGCAGATGAAGGAGCAATGTAAACACCCACCAGACCAAACAAATGAAGAGGAAATAGGCAGTCTACCTGAAAAAGAACTCAGAGTGATGATAGTAAAGATGATCCAAAATCCTGGATAATAGAATGGAGAAAATACAAGAAACATTTTGACAAGAACCTAGAAGAACTAAAGAGCAAACAAACAATGATGAACAACACAATACATGAAATTTAAAATTCTCTACAAGGAATAAATAGCAGAATAACTGAGGCAGAAGAACGGATAAGAGACCTGGAAGATAAAATACTGGAAATAACTACTGCAGAGCAGAGTAAAAAAAAAAAGAATGAAAAGAATTGAGGACAGTTATAGAGACCTCTAGGACAACATTAAATGCACCAACATTCAAATTATAGGGGTACCAGAAGAAGATGAGAAAAAGAAAGGGACTGAGAAAATATTTGAAGTGATTATAATTGAAACTTCCCTAATATGGGAAAGGAAATAGTCAATCAACTCCAGAAAGTGTAGAGAGTCCCATACAGGATAAATCCAAGGAGAAAACACCAAGACACATATTAATCAAACTAACAAAAATAAATACAAAGAAAAAATATTAAAAGCAGCAAGGGAAAAACAACAAATAACACACAAGGGAATCACCATAAGGTTAACAGCTGATCTTTCAGCAGAAACTCTGTAAGCCAGAAGGGAGTGGCAGGACATATTTAAAGAGATGAAAGGGAAAAACCTACAACCCAGATTACCCTACCCAGCAAGGATATCATTCAGATTCGACAGAAAAATTAAAACCTTTACAGATAAGAAAAAGCTAAGAAAATTCAGCACCACCAAACCAGCTTTACAACAAATGCTAAAGGAACTTCTCTAGGCAGGAAACACAAGAGAAGGAAAAGACCTACAATAACAAACCCAAAACAATTAAGAAAATGGTAAGAGAAATATACATATCGATAAGTACCTTAAATGTAAATGGATTAAAAGCTCCCACCAAAAGACAAAGACTGGCTGAATGGATACAAAAACAAGACCCATATATATGCTGTCTACAGGAGACCCACTGCAGACCTAGGGACACATACAGACTGAAAGGGAGGGGATGGAAGAAGATATTCCATGCAAATGGAAATCAAAAGAAAGCTGGAGTAGAAATTCTCATATCAAACAAAATAGACTTTAAAATAAAGACTATTACAAGAGACAAAGAACGACACCATATAGTGATCAAAGGATAAATACAAGAAGATATAACAATTGTAAATATTTATGCACCCAATCTAGGAGCACCTCAATACATAAGGCAAATGCTAACAGCCATAAAAGGGGAAATAGACAGTAACACAATCACAGTACGTGATTTTTAACACAACACTTTCACCAATGGACAGATCATCCAAAATGAAAATAAATGAGGACACACAAGCTTTAAATGATATATTAAACAGGATGGACTTATTTGATATTTATAGGACATTCCATCCAAAAACAACAGAATACACTTTCTTCTCAAGTTCTCATGGAACATTCTCCAGGATAGATCAAGCCTTGGTAAATTGTTTAAAAAATTGAAATTATGGGTTTCTGTGGTGGCGCAGTGGTTGAGAATCTGCCTGCTAAGCAGGGGACACCGGTTCGAGCCCTGGTCTGGGAGGATCCCACATGCCGCGGAGCAACTAGGCCCGTGAGCCACAACTACTGAGCCTGCACATCTGGAGCCTGTGCTCCACAAGAGAGGCCATGATAGTGAGAGGCCCGTGCACCGTGATGAAGAGTGGCCCCCACTTGCCACAACTGGAGAAAGCTTTCACACAGAAACGAAGACCCAACACAGTAAAAATAAATTAATTAATTAATAAACTCCTACCCCCAACATCTTCAAAAAAAAGAAAAGAAAACCACAGCTTTTCTTCTTTAAAAAAAAAAATTGATATTGTATCACATATCTTTTCCGACCACAATGCTATGAGACTAGATATCAATTACAGGAAAAAATTCTATGAAAAATACAAACACATTGAGGCTAAACAATATACTACTTAATAACCAAGAGATCACTGAAGAAATCAAAAAATACCTACAAACTAGAAAATATGAACAGACCAATCACAAGCACTGAAATTGAAGCTGTGATTAAAATTTTTCGAACCAACACATACCCAGGACCAGATGGCTTCACAGGTGAATTCTATCAAACATTTAGTGAAGAGCTAACACCTATCCTTCTCAAACTCTTCCAAAATATACCAGAGGGAGGAACACTCCCAAATGCATTCTATGAGGCCAACATCACCCTGACACCAAAACTAGAAAAAGATGTCACAAAGAAAGAAAACTACAGGCCAATAACACTGATGAACATAGATGCAAAAATCCTCACCAAAATACTAGCAAACAGAATCCAACAGCACATTAAAAGGATCATACACCATGATCAAGTGGGGTTTATCCCAGGAATGCAAGGATTCTTCAATATATGCAAATCAATCAATGTGATACACCATATTAACAAATTGAAGGAGAAAAACCATATGATCATCTCAATAGATGATGTGTTGACAAAATTCAACACCCATTGAGGATAAAAACCTTCCAGAAACAGGCATACAGGGAACTTACCTAAACATAATAAAGACCATATATGACAAACCCAAAGCCAACATCATTCTCAATGGTGAAAACCTGA
This sequence comes from Neophocaena asiaeorientalis asiaeorientalis, assembly GCF_003031525.2. Classification (NCBI taxonomy): domain Eukaryota; kingdom Metazoa; phylum Chordata; class Mammalia; order Artiodactyla; family Phocoenidae; genus Neophocaena; species Neophocaena asiaeorientalis. The sequence continues at coordinate 8,425,271 of NW_020185325.1, read as the reverse complement.
AAGCATTTCCTCTAAGATCAGGAACAAGACAAGGCTGTCCACTCTCACCACTCTATTTCAACATAGTTTTGGAAGTTTTAGCCACAGCAATCAGAGAAGAAAAAGAAATAAAAGGAATCCAAACAAGAAAAGAAGTAAAGCTATCACTGTTTGCAGATGACATGATACTATACATAGAGAATCCTAAAGATGCTACCAGAAAACTACTAGAGCTAATCAATGAATCTGGTAAAGCAGCAAGATACAAAATCAATGCACAGAAATCCTTTGCATTCCTATATTGGCACATATATACAATGGAATATTACTCAGCCATAAAAAGAAACGAATTTGAGTTACTTGTAGTGAGGTGGATCGACCTAGAGACTGTCATAAAGAGTCAAGTAAGTCAGAAAGAGAAAAATAATTACCATATGCTAACACATATATATGGAATCTAAAAAAAAAAACAAAGTTTCTGCACAACCAAGGGGCAGGACAGGAATAAAGACGCAGACATAGAGAATGGACTTGAGGACACGGGGTGGGGAAGGGTAAACTGGGACGAAGTGAGTGAGTGGCATGGACTCATATATACTACCAAATGTAAAATAGATAGCTAGTGGGAAGCAGCTGTATAGCACAGGGAGATCAGCTCGGTGCTTTGTGACCACCTAGACGGGTGGCATAGGGAGGGTGGGAGGGAGACACAAGAGGAAGGAGATATGGGCGTATATGTATATGTATAGCTGATTCACTTTGTTATAAAGCAGAAACTAACCCACCATTGTAAAGCAATTATACTCCAATAAAGATGTTAAAAAAATGTATCATAAAATTGTCTTACAAATGTTAAGAGCTGTGACTAATATAAAGATCAATAAAGAACAGAAATTTCTCAAAGACCTTTTCTAATCTAATAATTTAACGATATTGTTTTGTGCGTTTGAAAGTCACTAAGAGAGCAGATTTTAAGAGTTTTCATCACATGAAAAAAGAAATTATAAATCCGTGTATTGATGGATGTTAACTAAACCTACTGTGGTAATCAATTCACAATAGTTGCATATATCAAATCATTATGTTGTACACCTAAAACTAATACAATGTATGTCAATAAAAAAGATGGGGAGGGACTTCCCTGATGGTCCAGCCTTCCAATGCAGGGGACGCGGGTTCAATCCCTTGTCGGGGAACTAAGGTCCCACATGCCACGGGGCAACTAAACCTGCGTGCCGCAACTACTGAGCCCGTGCCTCAACTAGAGAAGCCCACACGCCACAACTAGAGAGAAGCCTGCAACGAAGAGCCCGCGTGCCACAATGAAGACCCAATGCAGCCAAAAAGAAAAAGGGAGGGGGGGAAATCTAATAGGAAAGAGTAAAAATATACATAAAACAAAAAACAATGTGTACATTTATCAAAAATTATAGCCTATACTCCTAAATATTTTGGTTAATCAATCTTTTTCTTAGGGAGTACGTTGCATAAGAAAAAACAATATACTCAAAAGAGCCATAGTCAATTTTTAATTATCCACTTTATAATCTGTACACTCCAATTTTTATTTGCCCCATCATCCATATTTCCATCATCTTCCATATGTCGATCAGTTACATATTTTAGGCAATATGAACATATTTTATTTTTAGCATAAGCAAACCTAAATAAAATACGCATTCCAATGCCTCAATAATACTTTAGGGAATTATCTGCTAATCTATTAGTAGATATAATTAGAAGTTTAGTTTACCTTATATAATGTTCTCTATATTATTAATATTATTATATTTTGGTAATAAACAGCAGCTATAATTTTAGTCCTTTATGTATAATTTGGATATGTCCTATCATCTAGTATTTCTCCTATTATTATTTTGAAAAAACACTGAAATACAGAAAGCTTCAATAGATAATATAAAAAGCATTCATCTAATCCATATCAAAAAAGAACAAAAGCTACCATTTATTTCATCTATGCTTCAAATTAAAATATATAAACTTCCAGATAAAGTCATAGTTCCAATATCATTCTCTTCTCTCCCATCCGTCACAGAAATAATCATTATTATGTAATTGGTGTTAATTTGACTATTCATGTTTTGAGAGAGGGAGAGAAACAGAGAAAGACGAACAATTCACAAACACACACGCTCACAGAGTTCAGTAATTTTTGTCATTGCTTTTAATTTGTGTAAATAGGATTCTACTCTATATAACACTCAGAAAGTTGCTTTTTTCACTTATATATTTTCTAGAGTTATTAATGTTAAGTTACATCTGGTTCATTTATTTTAGCTACTATTTAATAATCCATTGTATGAATACATCCTAATTGATTTTTCCGTTCCACCACTAATGGACATATAGATTGATATTATAAATAACATTGTAACGAACAACTTTTCACTTCTCCTTCTTTTGTACATGGGAAGGATTTTCTTAAGGGTAGCACTGTCCAAGATAACTTTTTTCAGTGATGGCAATTCTCTGTGCCGTGGCTAGAGAGCAACTTGAAATGTGTCTAATGTGACTGACGAACTGAATTTTTCATTCTTTTAAACTCTAATTAGTTTAAATGTAAATTTAAATAGCTGTATGTGACTAGTGGCTACCATAGCGGACAGGAGAGCTTTAGAACCTATGCCCAGAAGGAAAACTGCTAGGCCCTGTGGTATATCCATTTACAAAAGTTTACTGATTTTTGCTCTCCAAAGTGACTGTGCCAGTTGATGCTCCCACCAGCAGGGTTACCACTGTCCCACCCTCTGGACAACATTTGTGCTTTTCAGACTTTTCCCTTTTTCTCAATCTGAAAAGGTCAAAATTGTACCTTGTTTTTGCTTTAATTGGCATTAATCCTGTTAGTAGTAAAAAATGAAAACTTTTCATAATTTTTATTGACCATCTGGGTTTCTGCTTCTCTGAAGCAGATATTGTCTGCATATCTGTATACTTTTTCCAACAGGTAATGTCTTTTTTCCTTGTTAATTTATAAAAGTGTTTATAATTCCTACTCCTTCCCATTCCTACCCTGACAACTCTCTCCAAAATAATCTCCTGGATTTAAAGTATTTTTCATCACCTTGTTTAACCCCTTTTTATACAGCATAGAGCTGGGCACGTACTAATGCTGACAGTAATCATTTCCCAATCTCACCGAAGGTCCAACATGGAGGTTTGGCACCTTGCCTTCCAATGTGGAAGATATAGTACCTAGTCTGTTCTTGGTACTGGGGTCTCAGGTGGAACTAAGTAAACAGAAAAAGTTCCACTTTTGTATCTTATTTACATTTCCACAAGCATTTGAGTATACTCTTTAGATCTGCTTTGAGATGAGTGTATTTATAGGATATTTATCAGAAATGCTGAGCAAATTTGGGAATTCAGCATATTAATGAGCAAAATTTTATAGGTCTATACATACACGAATAAAGGCATATATAATGAGTTCTTGAATAAATGATTTTTCTGTATTTAATCTGTTGAATATCACAATCTTGCTGGGACCATCTTTTGGACTCATAAAGAACAACAGCGTAAACACATCCTCATCCTCAGAGACATACTGCAAACCAAAATGCAGAAGCAACAATAAATAGCTCCTTTACAGTCAGTAACATAGAGAAAGGGGGATCAAAGCAGCAACTCCACCAACCATGTGTTACATTATGGGAAGTTTGAATATGGAGAAATGCATTTCTCCTTTATTTATTTTTTTGGAGGAGGCAGCCATAGGAATTTCAATTCATAGCCATTGATGATCACTTCTATTTAGAATAATTGGCGAAAGAGTGAAGCAGTGACTGAGAATAGGCAGGAGATAAGATAGGTCTATTCAGTGCAAGAGGAGTTCAATTTCTCCAACAAATCTTTGGGAGAATAAGCTGAATAAAATGAATTATCCTTCACTGGTGACTGGAGATATGGCCAGAGCTCATGGGACTGACATGGGCCTAACCAGGACCCTAGAACTATGGATACCAGGGGAACTTTCTGAAAAACAAGTTATCCAATACATTTCCTATTATCAAGGGTCAGGATTTTCTGCATCTCTGGGGACACAGGAATCTAGAAAATGGGATCTAGGAGGCAGAATACAGGAGGCAGAAGGCAAAGATTCTGCTTTCTCAAGTTAGAAAGGTATTGAACTTTGCATGCAGTACCAAAAATGTTTGTCTGTTGATGTGTTCGAAAAACAATTCCAAGTAGCAAATTGAATTTACAAAATTTTCTTTGAATTTAAAGGAAAGATAAATTCTACAAAAGTTCTAGCTTTGAGGGTGATTTTTTTAATGTTTTCTTCGATTAGCGTACAAACTCGATTTATTTTAGATCAGGTGAATAAATCCCCTCACCCCCAGAGTCTCTACCGACTTCAGTCACTGTAACGCTCTTTTTTCCATTAATGTCTGTTTATTAAATACAAATTCTTCTACCTTGGCACTTTTCCAAAAACAATGCCAAAGGACCCACTCTTCTGATGTCGTCCAGGGATTCTGTAATTGAGTATCCTGGTACCAAACCCACCCATCCACTTCCCCCCACCCCCACCCTCATCACCACAAATATCAGCAATCCTGTAGCTGACTAGAAATTTTCCAAACACCACTGGGAAGGCCAATTGCCTGTTTACGGAAAAGAATTCCAAGTGATGGAAAGAAGAAAGGGAATTGTGTTGCAGTTGATTAGGTAATATAAACTACTTGCTAATAATAAATCAGTTCTATAATTTCCTTCTTGTCCTCCAAGTAATTCTATGCTCTTGATTCTAAATATACTTTCATAAAATATTTTAAAGCCTATTGAAGTTTCTTTGCCATCACATAAAGATAAAATCGAAAGAGTAAAACTCAGCTTCCAGATGAACCCTCCCACCACCAGTACAGTGTTATTTTGACTGAGGCATGCATTTGAAATTGTTTTGCTTGGCTCCTCCAGTTCTCTTCATCTGGGACAAACATTGGTAAGTTTCTTTTGTGTCTTCTTGATATTTTCCTCTAAATATTTTAAACCTACAGAAGGATGTTATCTCACATACTGTTCTATGACACTTTTTCTCTTTTAACTTAACCAATGTATCTCAGGCAATTTTTCATTTGACTACATATATGTAGGTTTACCACATTTTTTAGTGGTTGTATAATTCCACCTTCTTAACAGCCACTTGGAGCAACACCTAGGCATGTGTAAGAAAAGAAAAAAATGTTCACAGACTCTAATCAGCATAAAAGTTATACACACACATATAAAAAGTTGAATACACACATACACACACACACACACCCTTATATATCTGCTGTTGTCAGCTAACCATATACTATTTTAGGTGGATGCTCAGTATTTACAGAAGGCCCAAAGGATGCACATTATTGCTAAATAGATAGATAAAGCACTGAAATGGATATTGCCTTCCTTTTATGTTTTGTCTGCCAAGAATTTGATAGTTTCCTTAAGGGTAAGATGAGAAAATATTTAAGAAGGCATTAAAGGAAAGCAGAGAAACTTGAGTAGTAATAGTGAAATGCCAGTAAAAGGACTGCACAAGGTAGCCCCAGCCCTTTAGGCAAAGGTCAGAAGAATATAGAACAGGTCTATCAGAAATAATGGTTTAAAAAAACTGCACAGAAGTCTAACATAACATAGGAAGCTATGACTATTCAAAGCCAAAATACTCCTGGTTGTAGAGGAGGCTGACAAAAAATTATCAGATAGGAAAAATATTTGAGCAGATGATCCATCCTTTCTAGCTGCCTCTAATCTAAAGAACAGGCAAATCAATAATTCAGCCTTTAACACTGTCTAAAAACGTACAGCAGAGTTGGTACAATTTAGTAAATGCCATCCATCGCAAAGCCCATACCAAGCCAATTTCCAACAGCCAACATTTTCCATCTTATTTTCTCTATAATATTTAGCTTTTTGCTTTAATTACACTTGATATTTGTAAAGAGAAAGCTGGCGTTGTAATAATTGGATAGATTTTTTTTATCTATGTTGGCAGAAACAGATTTTCTCTTATATTTGAAGAGCAATACAAAAGCAAAACTTCCCTTTCTCACAAACTCAATGCCAAAACTATCCTCTGAGTCACACAGTTTCTTTAAATCATGTTATTCTGAAAGTTGAGATGTGCTATCTTAAAGCTGCTGCCAGGACCACACTGTTCGTTAGTACCAGAAAACTACCAGTGACAGTTCATCAAAATGCATACACCTCTCCAAGACATTCTTTTTCTCCTTCTTTTTTTTCTACTTCCTTCTGACATTCCCACATTTTTCTTTCCTTCTATCCTTTCTTTCTTGCTTTTTTTCTCCTTCTATTCTTTTTTTCTCTCTCCCTCTCTATCCCTCCCTTTGTGTTTCTTATTTAGGATCCAAGAGAGAGAAAAGTAAGGACAACCTTTCAAAATCAGAGAGCCAAAAGAAATTTGGGGGACCCCAATATAACAAGCAAATTCTCCTCTTAGTCATATTTTCTTCCTACAAAATAATTCCAGACTGAGCTTCAGAAACTGAGGATGACACCTTCACCGTTGAAGAAAAAAATAAATCTCCTAATAGGAAAAAAAATTTTTGTGTTGAATTAAAGATTTTAATAGCTATAAAACATTTTAATTATTGGCGATAAAGTTTTATTTATTAATATTAATCAAATATAAATGTATTCCTAAACCTTTTCATCATTAAATAAGTACTCAGAATTACATTATGAAATCTTGGAAAGGAATGCTTTTTAATATGTACTAATGGCATTGTGAGTTGACTGACCAGATAAAAGTCAAATATACATATATCTGTAAACAGTTGTTACAAGCAGGTCTCCTAAGTTCTCATTCTCTTAAGTTGTTCTCAGTATTTTTTAAATACCAGAAACATTTCTTTAAATTTTTAAATTCACTTTACAGGCAAAATAGACAAGCACACAAGCACACAGCTACCAAAATTTCTATTCATGTATTCAAAATACCTGTTTTGAAAGGACAATTACCTGTTTTCAGTCACAACTTAGGTGTAAATCTCTAAAATTTTAGCTGACAGGTTTTACTATGTAATAAAACATGTCAAATTCAAACTGACAAGTGGATTTCATTTTTGGAGGGTTTTTCCTAACACCTTTTCCCATTATAATACAAGTACTACTTAGCCATATGATTTTCTGCAAAACTTAACCAAAAATGTAAAACATAATGCATGTCTCAACAACACTCTTATGGAAGCCTCTGGGGGGAGGGGAAGAGTCTTGCTAAATTCAGAAAAGTGTGCTGTCTGTAAATGAAGAGGCTGCCAGCTTTCATCTGTTCTTGCTCTGGGTATTTGCCTGCTTGCCTTCTAAACCAGAATGAGGACAGTTAGCCCATCTCTTGTTGCATCTCTGAAATTCTTCATCTACTCAGTTTGTGGACTTAGAATATCACATTGTCCAGCCACATTTATTCTAAACAGATGATCTGCACACAGAGAGATGTCGGCTAATAAGCTTAACCATTGTGTTTGCGTCTTATCTTTTACCGGAGATCTGGAGAGATGTAAATTGCAATCATCCCATTAAGTATGCACACGGACCATTCGTTTAACCAAACTGGAAATTATAAATTAACAAACCATGTTAATTTATTTTAAGTCACAATTGACATTGGAAATAAATACTGATAAAGCAAGTTACATTAATACTAAAGTGCTTTTATTGTGGGTATTGGCTCCAGTTTGGTGAGTGGTGAGAGATTAAAATATAATTCACTAAAATTGTATTTATGTGTGTGTGTGTAAAATCTATTCCACCACCCAGTCATTAGTATGGGTATTAAACAATAAAATTGGTACTCTAGTCCAGCTTCAACAAAACTTAATTTTGTGCCATATTTTTTAGATGAAAAGGAAAAGGCATAAGACTATATTTGCATACCAACTTTTAATCATTTAACTTTTTAACCAAGCAATAGATATTTACAATCTTAATTGTTCATACGATTGCCTCAATGTTAAATACAAAATGATATTTATGTATTACCAAATGTCGTATAACAAAAGAAAAGCTTTCTTGTTATTAAAAGTGGACCACTAGTGCCCCCTTCTGATATGAAAAATGAAGAACAATTATTCTCAGGACTTGAAAAGACACTCTACGCTAATCCCCTAAACAGCTGTTTCAAGTCAGATTTATGCCAATTCTTTGCTGATTTACTAATAAATTCCTCATTTTTCTCCCAAAATATTGAATATTCTAATGTTTTACTATTGTGAGCTACCTTCCTAGGAAACATTATAAAGTCATGGAATCCTGTTAATTCTTAATCAAACACGTTTATTCAAACTGAGCTTTAAATTAAATCGTGGGGGAAAAAACCATCTCGTAAAAAATATTTGAGGTTTCATCATCACTTGCTTTATATTTGATCATGTGAAAGCTAATAAACCTGAATCTATACCTGCCTTAATCACATTAAATGTCATGTTGCCTAGCTTTTCACCAAATTCAAGCTGATACTCACAGACACACTCATTCATTACGTTCCTTTATGACATAATATAAAGGGCAAAAGTCAGTATGATAGATTAAAAAGATATTATGGTACAATATTTAGTATCGGCAACTTTTTCAAGGTCAGACTGTATATAAATGTCTATTTTCATTTTTACATTCAGAATATACTTTGAGGGAGAATGAATCGATTGCATAGACAAAGTAAATGGGAATTCTGGTTGAATATTCTCATGTCAGGATGGCACCATGCATGACCAAAGTAAAAATTTGGAATCTCTGTCTTTAGCTCAATTTGGTTATTGTGCAATTATTTTAAGAATGTGAGATTGGGAGATATTATACAAATCATAATGTGACCAAATACAATAAAATAGAAACATTTAATTTAAAAATTCTTCTCCATAAAACTAAAACTCTAATATCCTTTTCCCAAAGAATTTTATAGAAGTATAATAAAATAATCATTTTCAGAAGTGAAATATTAAAATAATTGTACTGTATTCTTAAATTACAATAGTTTTCTTAGTGTTGGGCATTTTACAGTAAACTTATGAAACCTTCCATTAGTAAAATTGCACACAAATCAACAATATCTTATAATACCACTTAAATATGTCAAAATAAAAATATTCAATATTTAGATCATATTTCATCAAGCTATGAATTTGTATTTAAGATCAACCTCAGAAAAAAAAATTCAGCTTCTATCAGGAATGTCATGCTGAACCTTCAAATAAGCTTGTTAAATGTTCCTGTTACCTATTAGGCTCAATTCATATTTTACTGCTAAAGGACTCTTATTCCATGTAATTATTACCCATATCTCATTTCAAAATAATTTTGCTTTCTGAAAAATATAATCACTTCGTATTTTTTCAGTCTTTCCTTCTGCCTACTTTAGGGTTGTGTTTCCTTTCCACTGATGCAATTTAACTTTCACACATTGAAAATGACAACCACTCCAATTTGGTGATGCAAAAGAACAGAATACATCAGGCATAACTGGATTTAATGACATGTTTCTCAACGCTATATCTCAAAATGGAAAGTCCTTCTCTGGGAAAGTATGGGCAACCTAGGAAGTAGTACCGGGGGATAATTTCTGAATGGATATGTTTTTATCTATCAAATTAGTGACTCTCCTATAGCTCATCCTTTTGACCAGGAGTTAGCAGTAGGGTGAGGATTGCTGACTTGGCTAGTTATTCTCCTTTCCTGGGGCTCTCTAACAGAATCACTTCTAGCTACTAAAAATCTGTGGCGTGATCCAGATGTTTCCATTCCACTTTTTCTCTTCAGATTTTCAAAAATATACAAAGAAATCTCTCTATATTCAGAATAATAAATCAAATGAGAAAGCAATTTAAATTATAATCCTATTTTTAAGAAGCAATAATGATGGCATCATATCACAGAAAAACTAAAATGTATTTGATTTCTAGCTTTAACTCCTCGACTGCATTTAATTATAGCCCTCATTTTATTATCACTACCAACAGCCATATGTGGGGCACCTTTTTGAATACATTCTCTCTGACACTCAGAGGCCAATTCTCTCTGAATGCAAACTACACACAGTACAGCTGCAGAGTGCTGCTGCTGGTATGGGGACACTACAGAAATGCAATTGTTGCTAAGTTGGATGTCTACCTAAAAAAGAGCCAGGCATTAAGGTGTCAGGCATATGAAGGCTTTAAGGCATATTATATATTATATTCAGAAATTTCTGATTTGCTTCTTGCAATTCGGAAGGAAGATCCCAAATATTTCAGTCGTAAATGAAACAGCAATATGTACAGTTAAAATATCACTATTATAATCAAAAGGACTGCCAAAGAGAGATCAAATTTATGGTCTATGTAGATGGGAGGAAAAGACTAAAAAATTCAAACTTTAATTCTAATTTTTAATCCATAGGTACCAATTATCTAAATGTTTAAAATATTTGGGAAAGGAAATAGGCTTTCCCTATTCTGTGAATATTTTAGTATTTGGGCAGAGCTTGCTTCTTATGGGTTTTATGATATATTCTCGAACCCATATTCTAAACTTGGTAGACTTGTATACTAAGTATGAGGATCATAAAATGTGTTCAAACAGGAAAAAAAACTGAGGTAGAAAAAGGTGCTTCAAAAAATTACAGATACAGCTGTTATACTTGTTACTGATGAATTCCAAATATAAGTAAAGATTTTTTTCCACAGTAGATCGTGGGAGTTCATGATAACTATATAGGTATGATCAAGGCTTATTTCAATGCTTTGAAATGTCAAATGAGTAATTTTACTCTCTTTTATTTTTAAACTATTTGCAGAGACAACACAAAATTATATAATGTTACATTTATTTTAACCTACACTTCTTCCTTCATAAGGTTACTTGTCTAAACATTTCACTAACATTGTGCAATTTTAAACTGAGAAAAAGAACAGAGTTACAAGTGTGACAATTTATCAGGAATAGATTAAGTGACAGCTGTAACTAGAATCAGAATTAGATTATTTTAATAGTTCCAGGAAGAGTATAATTTACAAAAGTACATTTGAATGATGTTAGGAAGATAGCAGGAGAAATTATTTGCTTAGTCAAAATGATTTCTTTAAATTAAACTTTGGTAATATTCTCTCCCCTAGAATTTTTTTTTTTTAAGTATAGAGATGTGTCTCTTGACTCAACAATTCAATTCATCAATTGGTTTATTGACATAAAGGAAAAATGAGTATTTCCCCAAAATTTTGCTCATGTCATGGAATCTATCTGCAAATTTATGATTTTTTAATACCAACTTTTGGTAAATTGCCCTCTCTCTTATCATAATTCTAAAAAAATTATATATGCTTCCAAATTTTTTGATGTCAAACTGACTGCATCTCATCTTTCTCATAATCTAACTTCTAAGAAAGAATTTATTTAAGCAAAACTTCATTATGTTCCCATTACCAAGTCCCCAAGATCTAGAAAGCTTTCCTTTTTTTCCTTCAAAAATTGCCTGAAACACTACTCCTCCAAGAAGTCCTGACCATTTAAGAGACATTAACCCAAACTCTCCTCAAATCTGATATCTTAACAGTCAACACTTACTCTACTACCAGAAATTAACAACCCACTTGACTTCAATGTAAATATATATGTGTTCCTTGATATGCTATCTGTGAAACATCTTTCATTATTTCTATCAGTAGGTTCTTTTGTAAGTCTGCCCATTTGTATGCTGTTTCTTTAGATGAAAAAGGGAAAAACCTTCCAGAAGAACCATTTATCCTCTGTACAGTGATGTGTATATTTAGGCACTTATTACATGATGATGAGTATGATGATGAGGATAATGATAAAAAACATTATTATTATTTTCACAAATGTTCCTGAAAAAGGAGAACTTCAATTTGGGAACTGGACTGAATGCTAATAAACTGTTCAACTCCAAATTTTATAATTTTTAAATTTCTCTTTCCAAACACTCCTTCGGAAAGAATAATCTGATAACTACTTGTTATCCTATTTGACTTTTATAAATTTTATGTATTGCAAGGCTGAATATATATAGCAAGTCAGTGAATGCTTCAATACTCATTATAAGCCAAATCATGACTATACAGGAACTAAAAGGAAAGAAATTACATGATACCTTTACCCTCACAGAGATTACCTTCTCTTTTAAAGCAAAATAACTTAAATATAACACAAAGTCTCTAGGCTATGGAGATTCTTATAATCTCTTTTAAGTTAAAACTATGCACTTAGTACTGTATCTAGTAGAATAAAGGTAAAAATATTTTCTCCATTAACTGATGCAAATGTTTCCTGAATAGAGCCAAGGAAAAAGAACAGCAAAGGAGTTTTAAACACACAGATTGAGCAATAGGTAGAGAGGTAAACAGATAAATGCTAGAAATGCAAACAAACAAAGATTTGAGCTGTGTTACATTACGGATTTTGGTTAAATGGGAGAAAGAATTCTTTAGTATAGTAATACCCATATTTGTGATACATTTAATTTACTCTCCAGTTTGCTGCACGTTTTGAAGTTTCCTAAAAAGAGAGCAAAGGAGTCCTACCATCTCTGGACAAAACCATTATGAATTTGACACCAACCAACCAATTCTTTCTAATCCTAAATTGTAATTGGAGAGTCAGGACCTATCACAGTTCTATCATAGAACTCAATAAATGGGCACATGTAAACTCAATAAATGACCATGTAAAAAATAAACGAATAAAAAGAAAACCGAACATCAGTCCATGCATGGACTAAGGCACAGTCAGAGAAGAATACATTTATAACTGAAAAAACTAAAAGAAAATGTAACTTGAAAATATTTACTAACATAAATCTTCAGGTCAGCATTTAAACTGCAGTTCTATAAATGCAAGCATTGTATACAGGAAAACAGTTATCAACAGAAATTAACATTTGATCATTTTCATAGTTTCACCTGGAGAAAAGTTCTTAATTTTACCCATGTCTAAGCAGTGCCTTTCTAAATGGATTTTGAATAAACTCAGAAATGACATCATAAAACAATTAGCCTAGTTCATTAAGGACATTTATTCCAAGTACATCAAGGCCTGGAAAGGAATGACAGCTTTTTAATGGCAGCTCGTCCCCTTGAAATGAATTGTTTTCTTGTATTTCCTCTGTTGGAACTTGTACAGTTGGACACATGCAGTTGATCGTTCCTAGTATTTGCATGAATGTGTATGTGCTTGTGAGTGGCCACTATGTGTGAAGTCTAAGGGGACAGCTCCATGTTAATGAGAAACCAAGGAATTCCTCTAGCAGCATCTGGCATAAGTGTGAATCACATAATTTAAAGCTGTCTTACATTCCTGGTTTCAAATTTTAAGTCTTCTTTCTTTAGAAGCACTTTAGTCACTATAATATTAAAAGGGGAAAAGTGTTTTCCCTCGTGTTGCAAGTAGCAGTTATGGATTGGGAATACCACCACACCATGTATTCTGATGGTACAGAATGAACATCACATAGTGTTGCTTGCAGTAAAACTTGAAAAGGCAAGACATCCCACAGTCAGGTGTGTCCCAATCTGACAGTCAGTCTCTCATGAGTACAGGCCTGCAATCTCTGGGCAAAATGACCAGTCAACCCAATTCTCTCTAATGCTGAACCCTCTAAAGTCCACCTTGTCTTATCAGGCTTGGAGCCTTATTTTTTTTATACCATTTGTGTAAAGATTATAATGTAGATACTTATCAAAACTTTAAGAATATGTTATCAGCAATTTTCATGACAAAACCAAGAATAAAGTGAAAATTTGAAATCAAAGTTTCTTTTATTTGAATTAAATAAAAATAATTGGCAGTATATTTTAATGATCTCACTCAGTTAAACCCATATCAAGCCTTTAGTTTGATAACTGTGATTTTTAAATCAGGTTCACGTACAAGTGAACAACTTCACAACATTGAAGACACATTTTCAGAGCAAAGCAAGTTTGCAATTAACATTAAAAAATAAATGATTTAAACTGTCTTCCTCTGGTACCCCAAATCTTAACAGATTTTTTTAATCCCCTGTTTTTGGTTAAGATTTTACAGAAATGCCAAGCTATGGACAGATTAAAAATAGCAATAATTTGGATGTCTCAAATTTCTCATATGTATACACTACTGTATATTTCATATCAAATTAATATGCAAACTAGAAATATATGACAGGCCTAAGAATTAGGAGCTCTCATTTAAAGTACATTATTTCACCAGAATTATGGTATGGCATGAAGACGTGAAAAACCATGGAAATAATATGTTTTATCTCAGATAGCAAA
>NW_020185325.1:8341025-8406025 GCF_003031525.2 Neophocaena asiaeorientalis asiaeorientalis | reverse complement strand
CAGGCCATTAATTACACTGTGAATATATAAGATACAGTAAAATTTATTTACTTATTTATTTGTTTATTTAACCTGTGTGTGTGTGTGTGTGTGTACCACCTATAGCTTAATTAGGACTATAGGAGGCAATGTTTGACCAATAAGCTGTGTCACTTATTAGCTATAGTAACTTTAGATAAATCACACACAATAAAAATGAAGTCTTCTATTTTATCTTTTAAATGGAGCTAATATTACCACATTTGAAGGGTTATTTGTGCCACTAAATGAAACTGGTTTTGAAAAGTGTATTTCTTAACACATGGTAGATGCTCAATAAAAGTTTCTTCTTTTTTTCTTTTCCATTCAGCCTGTTCTCTAAAGATTAAACTTGCCTCCAACATATATACCAGATGGCTCTGCCTGGCATGCCCTTACTTCCTGTTCCAGCCTGCCTAAATCCTACCTATTCTTCAAGAATGAAGAGTTCCAATGACACCTCTTTTAATCCTCTCTTCCCAATTCCTACTGGTCAATAGTGACCTTTCCAATAACACTTCATCTGTTCCACTTTGGGGCATTTATCTCATTTCCATTCTTATAGTCTGAGACTGATGGCAAATTCATATCTGGCTCATTTTTTAATGACTCCTCTCTCTCTAATATCTAACACAGTGCCCTACAAATAAGCATAAAAGTAATTAATGAATACATAATGTTATCTGAACATAACTTATTGCCAACAAGGAAAATCAGAATCGTAGAAGCTAACTGAAAGTCATAAGTGCTACAGTTAACACAGGGTAGCAGCAGAACTGGAGACCTGTTTTCCTGCATCTTATAAAGGGAGCGTGGGATGTGCCATTTTCTTAGATTTGAAATATAGCCCTAGTTCCTAAGGCAAAATCTAAATAGACTGAATGTTCTTTACTTTGGATATGTACAAGTTGTTCCTATAGTCCAAATAGAAGCAATCAAAAATTTCATGCTTGGACTTACACTCACTGACTTTTCTTAGACCCATGAGAAAACATAAGTTGCAAGAAAAACTGCCACTCCAAAATCTGGAGAGATAGGAGAATCCAGAAAGTTACACAAGAACTGTCTACTGGTGATGCAAGCCACTGGAATATAAAGTGGTAATAACACTTAAATGGTAATTTTGATGAACTGCTGTAGACTGACTGTTGACTAGCATGAAAGTGAGAAACTTCTGGGGGGCATCAGTCTTAGGAGAGCCCCCGGAGTTTTGTGAGATTTACCTCTGGAAATGTCACGAGGTTCTCATGGTGAAAATCCAAGAAAAATCCTCTCATGGTTGCAGCAGAAGAAGAGGATGAGTAATTATTGTGAGATATTCCCAAAGCATTCTGCATAACAAAGATCTTCTTTCCAGGGGAAAAGACTTAACCTTATTCTTATTCGTTACCTTATCACAGCTGGAGGGAAGAGCATTCCTATAATTGCAGCCCCTCCAACCTTTCTGTCTCACCTAAAGAGATAACAAAAAGTTATACCTAATGATAAAAAGTGCTCAGCAAACTAGGAATAGAAAGGAACTTCCTAACTTGATGAAGAACATCTACAATAAACCTACAGCTAACATACATTATGGTGAGAAACCAGATGCTTTCTTTCCCTCTAAGATCAGGAACAAGGCAAAGATGCCACTACCACCACTCTTCTTCAACATTGTACAGCAAATCCTAGCTAACGCAGTAAGACAAAAAAAATGGAAATAAGAGGTATACAGATTGGAAAGGAAGAAATAAAACTGTCTTTGTTCACAGATGACATGATTGTGTATGTAAAAAATCCCAAAAAATCAACAGAAAAAAACTCCTGGAATTAATATGTGATTATAGCAATGCTGTAGGATATAAAGTTAATATACTTTCTTATATACCAACATTCAATAATTGGAATGTGAAATTAAAAACACAATGTCATTACATTAGCACCACAAAAATAAATAAAACACATAGGTATAAAGCTAACAAAATATAACAAGATCTATAGGAGAATTATAAAATGCTTATGAAAAATACAAAGATCTTAATAAGTGGAGAGATGGTTCATGTTCATGGATAAGAAGATAATATTATTAAGATGTCAGTTCTTTCCAACTTGATCTATAGGCTCAACACAACCCCAAGCAAAAACACAGCAAGTTATTTCGTGAATATCTACAAACTGATTCTAACATTTACAAGGAAAGGTAAAAGACCTATATTAGCCAACATAATACTTCAGAGGAACAAAGATGAAAGACTCACACTACTCAATTTGAAGACTTCTAAAACTATGATAATCAAGACATCATGGTATTAACCAAAAAACAGACACATCGATCAATAAAACAGAATAGAAAACCCAGAGATAAACCTATACAAATATAGTCAACTGACCTTTGACAAAGAAACAAATGCAATACAATTTAATGGAAAAAGGATAGCCTTTTCAACCAATAGTGCTGAAGCAACTGGATGTCCAAATACAAATAAACAAACAAACAAACAAACCTGGGCACAGATCTTACACCTTTCACAAAAAGTAATTCAAAACAGTAATAGAACTAAACTTAAAATGCAAATTATAGGGCTTCCCTGGTGGCGCAGTGGTTGAGAGTCCGCCTGCCGATGCAGGGGACACGGGTTCGTGCCCCGGTCCGGGAAGATCCCGCATGCTGTGGAGCGGCTGGGCCCGTGAGCCATGGCCGCTGAGCCTGCGTGTCCGGAGCCTGTGCTCCGCAACGGGAGAGGCCACAACAGTAAGAGGCCCACGTACCACACACACACAAAAAAATGCAAATTATAAAACTTCTAAAACATAGAAGAAAAATTCATGCCACCTGAAGTTTCATAATGAATTTTTAGATATATATATACATATAGCTGTTTCACTTCATTGTACAGCTGAAGCTAACACATCATGGTAAAGCAACAGAGGCTCAATTAAATATATATATATATATATATACACACACACACACACACACACACACACACATCACAAGGCCAAGAAGACAAAACAAAAGCATGATTTATGAAAGAAAAATTGGTAAGTTTGAAGATTAAAACTTCTGTTCTGCAAAAGACACTGTTAAGAGAATGAAAAGACAAGCAAATCACTATGAGAGAATATTTTCAAAACATGTATCTGATAAAGGACTTGTATTCAAAATATAAAAAGATCTCTTAAAACTCAATAATAATAAGGAAACAAAAACCCTATTTAAAAATGGGCACAAGATCTGAACAGACACACATCTCATCAAAGAAGATAAACAGATGATAAATAAACATAGGAAAAGATGCTCAACATCATTTGTCATTAGGGCACTGCAAATTAAAATAATGAGATACAACTACACATCTGTTAGATGCCTAAAATCCAAAAATGTGATAATACTAATGGCTGGTCTGAAGCACTCTCATTCATTGCTGGTGAGAGTGCATAATGGTAAAGCCACTTTGGAAGACAGTTTAGCAGTTTCTAACAAAGCTTAAAATAGTCTTACCATACAAACTAGCAATCATGATCTTAATTATTTACCCAACTGATTGGAAAACATATGCCCACACAAAAACCTGCACATAAACAGTAGCAGCTTTATTTGCAAATGCCAAAAACCAGAAGAAACTAAGATGACCTTCAACAGCTGAGTGGATAAACAACCTGTGGTACATATGTACAATGGAATATTATTTAGTGATAAAAAGAAATGAGCTATCAAGCCATAAAAAGATGTAGGTGGATCGTAAACACATTGCTAAGTAAAAGAAGCCATTCTGATTCCAGTTATATGAAATTCTGGAATAGCAAAACTACAGAGTTGGTAAAAAAGATCAGTGATTTCAGGATTTGAGGAGGGAAGGGTTGAATAGGTAAAGCACAGGGGATTTGGGGGGAGCAGGGAAACTATTCTGAATGATACTATAACAGTAAATACATGATACTAGCCATTTGTCAAAAGTCATAGAATGTATAACACAGAGAACAAACCTCAATGTATGCAGGGTTTTTAAAATTATTTAAGAGGTCAGGGGATGGAATGCAGAATGTACAAAATATCTAACTGTATTACAAATGTATACAGCAACCTCACTTTGGAAATGAGTGGAACCTGTAAGACTAAAGATAAAGGAAACTATACGTAAGCACTGTACTCTAGTTGATAAGGGTCTTTTCTAAGGTGGTATGTTTTCTAAGGTGGTATGTTTTTATAATTCTGATATCTCAATACATGTATACCGGACTTGAACAATTAAGGGAATGGAAGGTGGATGGAGGAAGCTAGGCTTCTTACTATAGTAGTAGGAGGTTACAGATGAACAAGGGGAAGAGGCTAAAATGATCCATGTAGTAATAGGTTAGAGTTGCATCTGTCTAAATATAGATACAGATGGCTACATATAGAAATATTTACCTACATGTATAAATGTGTATGGTTAGTACACACACATGTACTTCCTTGCTCTGTCAACTAAGAGGGCCTAGAAGTATTAAGAAGACCTCATTTAATAACGTGCATGCCTAGTACCCAGATTTTAGTTTCTAATAGCATCATTCAAAAAAAGGAACCAGGGCTCCTTAGAGAAAGCTACTTCTAAGACTGGGGCAAGAAATATACAAGATAAGCCTGGAGCTCCCAGTGGCCAAGCTGGAACACTGAGAACCACAATAGAAGAACGAATATTGGATTATAACACAAAGTATACAATAAATATACTGATATAAATAGATGATTTAATAAATACACAAATAGGAAAGAAAAGGCAAATCTCCAATGCAGAAGAATTCCAAGTAATTTATGTAGATAACTCACCCTCAAAAAGGTGAAGCATAATTCCCACTCCTTAAGTGTGGGCTGTGCATAGTGATTTCTTTCTAGAGAATACAGTGGAGAATTCCAACAGTCACCGCCTTATTCAGGCAACTGAGGTTAACTTCAAAATCAACTCATGTTGATAGTATATACTCTTGATACGATACGATGTCATAAAAACGGCACTTGACTTCTGTCGTCTGCCTCCCAAAAACTTATAACACCAGTCTAATCATGAGAAAAACATCAGAAAATTCTTAGTTGAGGAACATTCTACAAAATACCCAACCAGCACTCCTCAAAGCTAAGTCACGACAAAACTAGGAAAGTCTGGGAAAAGGTCACAGCCGAGATTAACCAAAGGAAACCGGAGGACTAAATACAATGTGGCATCCTGGATGAGGCCCTGGAACAGAAAAAGTTAATCTGAATAAAGTATGCAGATACTAATAATTATCAAGATTACTAATTAATGAAATGTATCATATATGGCTAATATAAAAAGTTAAAAATAGGAAAACCTGGTTACCGTGTATATGGGAATTCTTTTTACTACCTTCATAATTTCTCAATAAATCTAAAGCTGCTCTAAAATTAAAAGATTATTCAAAAATGGTAGGCTTGGAAATAGATAAAATTATGCCCGAAATGTTGGCAGGGGGCACACTTCCTTAAGAGTCCTCTGCTGAACAATGGGAACCAGTGTAGCCCAGCAAAGACTGGGGAAGAGCCTCGCCACAGCATCCTATTGTTCTGATTGGCTTCAAGGCTGGGGTTCTTAATACAGGGAGAAAAGGTCAGAGCATGGAGGCCAATCCCCAAGATCCAAAATGTTGGGGTTTAAGGCTACATCTAGGCAGGATCTTTGGCTGAGTTTCTTCATAGGCAGAAACAGACCAAATTCCAACTAAGATCTGTAGGGAACTGAACTACGAAATAAACCAGCTGGCTGAGAACTACTTGTGACTACGCAATTGGCAAAGGAATTTCCAGGCCTCCAGATCTGCACCACAGGAAGTGGGAGGAAAGGTGCATAACTACCAAGGGGGCTCACCCTAAAACGTAGATCAGATGTGGCCTTCGTGACATTGGGTAGCAAAGCTCCTCGCAAAGATAAAACAGGACTAGGAGCTGTACGACAGGAAGGCCCACTGCTACTTCCAATGAGACTCAAACATTGCAGAACCATGTGACTGCCATGTGCTCCCTTCTCCCCATTCCAAACAGGACTTTTCCATTGAGCAAATATTCTAGCAGCAGGATTCAACTGTACATAGAGTTGGATTAAGTCAGTGAGCCCCTCCATATGTATCTAAACACAGAACTATACAAAATCTCATGCCTAGAGTGCCATTTCAAAGGGAATGGGAAGCAAATAGAAAGGTAAGGCTACTGAAGTCACTAGATTCTTAGACACTATTCATGCAAGGACAGAGGTAAGTGTGAACATTTCTAGACAGTCCACATATCTTAAAGATCGCTTATTTCATGAATGAATGAATGACTTTAGACTTCATTTCTAAAGTCAACTATTCATAAATCCTTTGTTGGTGGTGAGGTAAAAAAAATCCAAGGGCTTATCATAGCTTCAGCGGTGGAGCTAAGTTTTAGTGAATGCAAGCACAAATAAAGTGCTTCAAATGTTAACCAATTACTCATAGGATATATATTTAAATGACACACACACACAGATCTTCCTCGAGTTACAATGGGGTTATGTCCAGATAAAGCCATCGTAAGTCAAAAATATAAATTGAAAATGCATTTAATATACCTAAATCAACAAACATCATAGCTTAGACTAGCCTACCTTAACTATGCTCAGAACCCTTACGTTAGCCTATAGTTGGGCAAAATCTTCTAACACAAAGACTATTTTATAATGAAGTGCTGAACGGTTCATGTAATTTACTGAATACTGTACTGAAATTGAAAAACAGAAGTTGTATGGGTACTTAACAGTGTAACTGTTATCAGCTGTTTACCCTCTTGATGGAGTGGCTAACTAGGACCTGTAGTTCACTACCTCTACCCAGCATCTAGAGTATGTGCCACATAACACTGACCAAGGAAAAGGCTGAAACTCAAAATTTAAAGTATGTTTTTTACTGAAGGAATATTGCTTTCACATCATTGTAAAGTCAAAAAATTGTAAGTTGAATCATCATAAATTGGGGACTACCTATATAGCACCATGCTTAAAATAAAGTATTTCCAATCAAATTACAGATTTGATTTTTCTCTGCCATTGTGTATTGGGCATGTAGGGGGCAGATAAGTTTTGGTTTTAAAAATCTCCGTCATGGGAAACCACATCTTGACCAATGAAGAGAACTGTTTACCACCTAGAAATTCTAAACTTTGAGTTGGATGCAATAAGGAGATGAGATTTAGAGACTGTTTACTTTGGAGAAAAGAGGAGTTCTCTAGTTTTCTGGCAATATGCATTCTTTTGATAGGAAAAAAACCCGTAGTCTGAGATCCTGTCTTATATCCCAATATTCTACAGTCAACATATTGAATGGCAAGGATACTACTTTTCTCAATATTTAACCAATTGCCTCTAAATTCTTCAGGCACTAGTAAAAATAAATAAATAAATAAAACAAAAGCAAAAAAAAAAACCACACCAAGTGAGCCTAAGGAATGTACACAAATACACACACATAGAGAGTATCATTTAAAAATTATTAAAATTGGGCTGAGAGCAAGACACTTAAACACTAATGTCACTATAGTAGTTACATAAGGCCAAGTAAACAAGACGCCTACATTAACTTATAAGATATTTTGTAGAACAAAAATTTTAAAAAGAAGATTGTGTGATTTGCTACTTCACGCATCTTTCCAGTCTTTACTTAAATGACACCATCGCATTTAGGCCCTCCTTGGCCACCCTATCTAAAACTGACCATCCCCAATACTCCCTCTACCTCTTTTCTTTATTATTTTCTTAGCACTCATTACTATGTATCATACTATATACTTATCACTCTTGTTTATTGTCATATAATTTCCTTGAGAGCAGGACTTTTTGTCTATTTGGTTCACTGTTATATTCCCAGTGCCAGATCAGCGCCTAACACATAGTAGTAACTGCTCCGTGTTTGAATGGATCAATTAAATAAAATTAAAAATGCTTTTCTCTGATCCTGCAGTCCCACTCCCGGGCATATATCTGGAGAAAACCATAATTCAAAAAGATACATGCACCTCAATGTTCACTGCAGCACTATTTACAATAGCCAGGACGTGGAAGCAACCTAAGTGTCCATCGACAGATGAACGGCTAAAGAAGATGTCATACATATATACAATGGAATACTACTGAGCCATAAAAAAAGAATGAAATAATGCCATTTGCAGCAACATGGATGGACCTAGAGATTATCATACTGAGGGAAGTAAGCCAGACAGAGAAAGATAAATATCATATGATAGTGCTTATATATGGAAACAAAAAAAAAATGACACAAATGACCTTATATACAAAACAGAAACAGACTCACAGTCATAGAAAACAAATTTATGATTACCAAACGGGAATGGGGGGAGGGATAAATTAGGTAAATTAGGAGTTTGGGATTAATATATGCATACTATAAACTAACACAATATTGTAAATCAACTATACTTCAATAAAAAAATAAAATTTTTTAAATGATTTTCTCTTGTGGGGAAATTGTAGATCATAATTGTGATAAGTTGCTTGTTTATTTCAGTGACAAAATTAGGAAAAATAATACAAGGATTTCTTTAATTCAAAAAACCAATACCTTGAAATTTTATCGAAATGACAAATGGTGACAGAGAAGAAAATATACAAGGTCTGGGCGAGTACGCTCAGGTATAAAAGTCCTAGTGTTACTGTAGATCCATTATTTTCCTTCTTTATCTTGAAAATATGTACTAGCCTTAAATCAAATTAGTTTACATGTGTACCTTTTATAGTGAAAATTTATATTTTAGCCTTTTTTAAAAGAAAATAATTTTTTTTTTTTTTTTGCGGTACACGGGCCTCTCACTGTTGTGGCCTCTCCCGTTGCAGAGCACAGGCTCCGGACGCGCAGGCTCAGCGGCCATGGCTCACGGGCCTAGCCGCTCCGCGGCATGTGGGATCTTCCCGGACCAGGGCACGAACCCGTGTCCCCTGCATCGGCAGGCGGACTCTCAACCACTATGCCACCAGGGAAGCCCTAAAAATTAATTTTAAATTACTATATTAGCATTCTATAATGAATTTTCTCCCATTATATATAGAGAAGTATATTATCAAAAAGCTGCTAAGGATTATTCATTATATTAATGAATAATAAGATACTGACTCAAAGCTGAGAGTGATACAGAAAGGGCATTTTTAGTAAAATAAGAAGAGAAGATAAACTATGATTTTGACCAAAGCACTATGTAAGCAAACATGTTCCAAACCAAGAAATGGAAAAGCTCTTTAATTCTGTTTCCCAGCAATATTTTCACTACTATGCACAGACACAGAAAATATAAACATAAAACCTTAATTCTATTTATGAAATAAGCATTTGTCTTATCATAAAAAGTGATGGGAAGGAAGAATAATGTGACTAAAAAGTGGAATTATCTTGGAATTATATCCTGGGTCTGTCACTTATTAGCTTTGTGGTTTGGGGAAAGTTACTTAACATCTTTGAGCTAGAGTCTTAGTTTATTCCTCCTCTGCAAACGGAGTGAAGAGATTGGGTATAATACTTTCCTCTCCAGGTAACTGTAAAAAGTAATGTTATAACGTCCATCAAGTGCTTGGCATAATGCCTGTATACATTATTTCCTTAACAAACTGTAGCTCTATTTAACCAATCTGCAGCTAAACCACAAATACCCTTATTAATGTATACCCTTTGCTGTACTGAAGACAAAGGTTAACTAGGAAGTGTTAGTGTTCTAGTCAAAAGACTTCCATATTAGTAAACTTCATGGCATGAATGAGATTATTTACGAAAACTTGTTTTAAGATATCTATAATGAAACAAGATGTTCCATTAATAGCCAGTGGTACATTCCCAAGGGAAGAAAAAAGTTTGTTCTAAAGACGAGAAGATATAAATGAAAACAGAGTACCTAGATTTTAAATTACACAGAAAACAGAAAATAAAATGTTGATATCAGCAAATTATATATAGGGACACTTAAAATGAGTTAAAGTGCAAATACTAGGATGGAGTGCTAGTATAAGTTTATTTTCTTGAAGGTAGATCCATCTAGAAATATCTCGTAAGCTATCTGACCCTTCACACGCAATCTAGGATTCTACATCGAATAATAATTCACAAAGGATCCCTTAGTACTGATGAACAATCAACTCACCTGGGACAAACACTGTGGATGCCTTAAGGAATACAACTTCACTTGTTTAAAAACTATATTTGTAGTTTGTGATAATAAATTGGATTAGAGTCACATACATTGTTAACCTATGTTTTATTTTTTGTTAGTAGGAAGTTACTACTTCGATGAATGTCTTTAAAAAGAGATCTAACTTGATTGAGACTTAACAATGACTCTGGGAAAAAAACTAGCTGAGAATGTTGAAGGTATTTTAAAAAGAAAGTCTCAATGTCACACCTGCACATTTAAATTAGGTCTAATGTTCTGGGGCTCCCTTTGCCCAGTTTGCTAGAAGTTTCAGGACCCCTTCAAAGATGCTAAGGGTATATACAAACATCCAATTTCTGAGACTAGAATTCAATTACACTGACAGACCGACTCCTCTTTTCTCTCATGGAGTCACAGCCTAGTGGGAGAGATGGAAAGCAATTATAATCAAGTACGATATGGGCTAAGATATGGATTGTACATCTGCTATAGGGTCCCCTTCGATGGATAAAATAACCTCTCAGATAGATGAAAATGCCATTTGACAGTGAGGTTTCAATTTCCTTCCAAAAGGTGAACCGCCCAAACTTATCTTGAAGGCTGTCTCTCACACGAAATCCCAAGACATTTTTTTTACTTAAAGTTCTTTATAACATGTTGATAAGCATCAGATATCCCTTTGCACTGAATATCTTGTGATAAGTTCTTTGCCAGGAATGGTTTCATATTCCTTATCACTTATACTCACGACAATGATACATCCCAGAAGTATCTTCTAGAATAGATATTATAGATCAGGAAGGATGTTACCTCACATTAATTCTAAATAGATAATGCTATCGCCTAATTTAATAATATTTGGTAACCTGATTTGAGAATCATGGCCATTCTAAAAATCATAAAAGGAAATTTTTTTACCGTACCAGGAAACAAATGGATTCAAAGAACATTAAATGTAGTAGCTTGAACACTGGAGAAATGGAAGAATAACTGTTCTTTGATAAAGTCAGTCTCTAGGTTCTTTTCTCAGAGAAGACCTTAAATATGTTTCAAAGTTCTCTGAAAGTTTTAATTCTTCCCTGGGTATCAGATATCATTCCTTTCATTATGGTATAAAACTTTTCCCTTAACAAGAGTCACAGTTGATTATTATGTAACCGCCTGTTAAAAATATTCCCTTGCGTCAATATATTACAGCCACTGTTTTGGTTCCTGGGTGCTCTCTAACCTACTTATTAAACTAATCTGGAGGTAATGGTGAATGACTCATCAGTCTTTATTTACACTCAAGTAGACCATTTTTAGACCCAACCAGAAAGTATTTTTTTAAACACCCACCTTTATAGTAAAATTGAAAACAAAACAAGGAAAAAGAAATAATCTAAAGAAAAATGTGAAAGAAACCAAGATTTTTTAAATATTTGCTTATTTAAGCACTGTACTGTATTATTATTAATTTTAGAACTAGGATAGTTATTATTTATTATTAGTAGGATAACATGTGAAAAGAAATCATGACTGTAAATATTAATTCTTAAACAGAGCTACATTGTTGATTAAAGCTGCCATTGTGTGTGTGTGTGTGTTTTCACATAAAGGATGTGCAATGTGCAAAGTGGAAAGTATTTCATAGAGTTGCTGGATGGATGGATGTGCTAATAATCTGGGTCAGCACACATGCCCCCACTCAGCAGCTCTGGGTGCGCTGTGATGTTTAGGAATGCTATTTTGAAAGGTGGAGCAAGAGGTCTGCCCTTGCATACACAAAAGTACAGTCTTAAGCAGCTAGAGGATAATTACTCATTCCCATTACCATTCTTTATAAAATAAGCTATTAGTTGTAGAAAAATTACATACATGTACTGGGAGAAATGACTGAGGCCCATAAATATTACTAAGTGCTTAGACTCCCTTAGTGTCATGAAATTACAGATGCATATAGTGAAAGCTTAGCAACTGAAATCAACTCTGCCCACATAAAAGACACTTAACACAGTTTTTTTATTATGCACTTTATATTTTGCTACCTATGTATTGGTGAAGCTTAACTTCATATATCCAGTCTACAGATTCTAAGTGATGTGGGAGGGTCAGGATGGAGAACAGGACTCGTAACCTTCTATACTAGATCTCATGCCCATAGCTTCCTGGTTGTCTTATTCTTTTTTCTAACCAGTTTTTCATGTCCTCATGGCCCTGTGTTTCCTCTTCCTTTCTGTCAGCTATCCTGGTTCTATATCTCAGGTGGGGAGTGGCAGCTGTTTGCCATCCAGGAAACTGAAATATTTAAGGGACTCTCAATAAATATGTGTGTAGCATAATTGAAAAACTGCATCAATGAATTAAAATTTCCCCTTGTAAAATCCTTGTTTTAAAAAATAATTGGGGAATAAATAAATGTGGGGGCGAGAGTGAAAAGTTTTTTCAAGCTGTTGAGAGGTTCTAAGAAGAGTCTCTAAAGTTCAGCATTGACAATGCAGTGTGCACCATCATTATTTTCTTTTATCTTGCTCTACAGTGGTTGAGGGGATACATTTTTCTTTCCTTCTTTTAAAGACATTTAAAAGCAGTGTTCCAGTTTCACAGCCAGCATCTTCACACCATTCAAAAGACATACAGTCAATCATAACCCCGAACAGGACGAAGAGGGTTCGTTTTCACTTAAGTAAAGTTCAGTGAAAAGCCAACAGATCAGTGTGATTATAGCTAGATCAATGATGCATAGTTCTGAAAGGTTTTACACAAGCAGCAGTCTTAGGATGCAGCTCTAAGGAGCAGGTAGGTCAAGAAAAATACAAACGCAATGCCCAGCATATGTACCTCCCTTTGGTCCATCAAGAATCTGATCAGATTGTCTAACGGGAAGCCATTCTTGCCACAGGGGCAGGGTTGGAGTGTTTCCATTTCCGCTGACTGCATTTCAGCCTTGAGTGTGTCAGCTAAGGTTTCTGCTGGTCAAAGTCACAAACATTCTGGTCAATATCTTTTATGAGGAATGACAAATGTAAAAAGACAAACTCTACTGTGTCAGATAAACTATATGGGGTTTTACTAGATCCCAAGCAAAGATGTAACAAATGTAGTCAATTTCAAAGTCTTCTGCTAATTCAAGGAAACAAAAAATTCGCACTAAAAAGATTCCTGACCGGGCTAGAGAAAGACTGTTATGCTCAGAGCTATGGACATCTTGAGAGTTACCCTTTTTAGCTATGAACGGTTATAGAGAACTTTTAAAAAGAAGTTTCTCATGAGGTAGCAGATAAAAATGGGAATCGCAACAAACCTCAGAAAAGATCAATTTTGAATAATCTACCTGTGGCAGAATACTTTTGGAGCTTTTACTATCTCAACTTTTCCAAAACCGCCATAGGAACTTTTGTTTTTAATATAGAAACAACAGACTTTCATGAATAATTGGTCCTGGACCTCACCTCTAAACAGTAGAAAGAGTTGCTCTTCACTTTATGGAAGTGTGTTCTAAACAATCTCTGGATTATTTTTAAGAACAGGGATGGCAGGTTGGGGGGCATTAATCCAGCAGAAGTTTGAATGAGGACATACTTACTCTTCTGAGCATTAAAAAAAATTACAAACTCCTCACCCCTGTTAGCATAAACACTATTTCTGCATATGTCTCAAGTGAGATGCTTATCTGATCTTTTCTTTTGAAATCGGTATGGTAAAGCCAAAGGTGTTTTCCTTTTTCTTCTTTCTCTTTCTCTTCTCTTTCCTCTTTCTCTCTTTTGCTTCCTTATTCTTCCAATTTTAACCTGTAATATTCTAATATTTCTGTTATAATCAATTATAATTATCATTTTATTGTATCTCACCAACCTCATTTACAATAATTTCCATTTAGAAGTCCCACACAGACACCAAAGAGATTATAAATGGGTTTGCAGTATGTGCTTCATGGATTCTAATCACAGCTATGTCACAAACTGACTGTGTGACCTTGACCCAGCCACTTCTCTACTCAGTCTGATTAGTCTAAAATATCACAAAAATATCTCCTTCACTGGCATGTGCAGCAGAATAAAAAACAATTATTTGGGCTTCCCTGGTGGCGCAGTGGTTTAAAAAAAAAAAAAAAAAAAAAAAAAAAAAAAAAACAATTATTTGGTACTTCAAAGCAGCAAATTCTAGTTAAACGTTTTCATTAAATATAACCTTAAAAATATTAGAATTGTATATTTGTCATGCACGAAGCATGGTACTGTATTATATCAGTCAAGTAAATTGTACGTAGGTACCCTCAAGTCAAGTTCAAGGTTCTTGTGTACATATAGCATGTCTGTGCTCAAAGTAATAGTGAAGTAAAAATGACTTCTATACAAATGTCCTTAGGAATAAAGAAAACAATATATGACATAGAATGTTTTTCATATTTTTCACAGCTTCAGTAGCTTTCAAAGAAAGATTTCAGGGACTACACATCCTGTAGAAAGCATCAAATCAAAAGGATTGACTATTAAGTTTAGCTGCATGATTCATCTTATCAACTTTCCCCAGCCTTCTGATACTCCTTTTCAAAAACTGTGCAAACTGTGTGAGACTGCGAGTATATTACACCATTATGTCCTCAGAGGAAATATTTTCTATTATTCAGCCAAGGAATGATCTTAGCTCAACCATGACAGATTCGCAGCTACCTGATCTAGAATTCTTGGTGTTGAACACAAGCCAGTCAGCAATGAAAACAATTATTTATAAAGAGTTTTACTGGTGCAATATCCTGGGTCCAAAAGAATATGAAACTTTGGAGAAAGAAGAAAACCCTTGTAGCTAATATGTTGCTTCCTACAGTAAAGTAATTCCAGTTATATGAGCACAAAGAAACTATTTAAATTTAAAATAAAAATGACTTTTTCAACTGTGGGTAAAGTTTTAAAATTTAACTTTAGTTCCCTGAATTGAATTATCTGTCCATAAGACACGTTCTCCTTCTGGTTAAAATAGGTCTACAAAGAAGCTGTCAAACTGCTGTCAATAGTGCAAGACAAGGAATGGATCAGAAGGTAATTAGCTTGAGATTTCTGGTAAAATATCATAGGTATTGCTACACTCTATTAGCAATGCCTTATGCTCATAGGTATTGCTACACTCTATTCCAAAGCTTTTGCTTTCTTCTAACTTGAAAAATTTATTTAACTATAATGTTTCTCTTTCCCAAATAACATAAATCATAAATCCTAAAATGTACTTTTTTATGATTTCTAATAATGTCAAGTTATAGAAAATTCAACATCTGCAAAAACGTTATTAAACCAAAGAATTTTAGAAAAATCATGTATTTTACTAATGCAAACAAATCAATTGCCAAAATAATGACTCATAAGCAAGAAATAAAATAAAACAAATTGCTTTTTCAAAGAGATATTGAAGTCAGGAAACAATTCATGCTTAGAACTATTAGTCACAGCACTGTGACCTTTCACCTTAGGTGATAAAATACACAGGTCAGAATTGAGAATACATACTCATGGCTGATCATGGCTGCTAGTTATTGATCAAAAGAGAAAAAAAGTACTTTGCAGGAAAAACATTGCTCTGAATTACAAACATCCATTCTCGTGAGACTCAGCAACTCTCTGGGTTTCTCCCTCTGGAATTGGAAGCAAGAAGTGAGTTCAGCCAGTATTTAATATCAAGTGAATGTGGTGTTTAATCAATAGTCTTCTGCTTTGTTCCTCGATGTGGAAAGCAGTGTCTATTCATTCAGCAAAGGTTAATGCCAAGGGTCAAGTGATTTCACACTCTCAGTAGGATCCACAACATTGCAGTAGTTCAGATGCCTTGGACAATAATGACTCAGTTGGACTGATTTATTGCCACTCGAAGGCCCTGCTTAATACTAAAGTGCTCTCTTATGATAATACCTCAGAAAAGAGCACTGATAAAACAGGAGGCAATAATTACCTACATTTTGAGGTAATGTCTTCATTTCTAACAACCTATGAAGATGTAAGGTTCATTTTAAATGATCTGCTTCTTGTATTAGCAAGCCATTTAAACAAGATCTTACCAGCATCATCTCTTTTATGAAATACACCATGAACGAAATTTAGTAACCCTATGACACAAATGTAAATTATAAGTAATACATGATTTAACATATGTTTTAGATAATGCTTTTTAATATTTACTTAATGCAATATTTTTCATATCAGACAAATAAAGGAAAAATATTTACAGATGGCAGGAAAAATATGAATTAATATAGTCAACTCTACTAAACAATGAAGACACAGTTTGCAATTTGATTTCTTTCTTTTTCACCAATTCTAGCACAAGACAGGGAAGCTGAACAGATATCCCTATATATTCTTTCTAAATATGATTCACTTAAAGCAGCATTAGTTGAGGTCACTGTTTTAAACCAGAACACATTTGACTATGTCAGGGGTTCAATCTTTAACATGTTAGCATCCATGATTATTATTCAGTAATGTCTCATTCCAGATGTGTTTTATACAATGAAAGAAGTTCAAATGTCACTAGGAAAACAGTGTGAGAAGAATTAATTGGAAAGCTTATATAGGAAAGTCATTTAGAATCCAGCTTTCACTAATATATCTGTGGATGAATTATATATACCAATTGATTAGTAAAATAAAATAAATTCTGTGAATTTATCTAAAGACATCCTATCATTACAAGTGGAAGGATATTTGAAACAGTTTATTACATCCCATTCTAGATGATTAGTATGTAAAGCACTCCAACATAAATTTTCTGCCTTCCACTCCCTCTTTTCATAGGAGATACAGTTTTCAGAACTCTTAATCTAAACTATTCAAAACAATGATTAATTCAGAAATCCTACTTCAAACTATTTTAAACAATTATTTTAAAGTATATATAAAATGTTATGCATTAAAAATAACTTTTGCATTTGTATAATTCAAGAAAACTTATTTTGAGTCCTCAACATCAGGGTTCGCCTTACAAATAAACAGAATGGGTAACAATCAGTAATTCTGATGTGAACAACAATTTCATTGCACAGCAATCACCTATATGACGTCCAGAGGTCTGAATTTACCTTTTAATTAAACTTGTCTTCAAAGGATGATGACTTTTCTGCAATTCTTTCCCAATGGACATGATTTTATAGGCCATATAATAGAAAATGACCTATAACAGAGAAAAAAGAAAGGTAATTAAGAACAAAGCTTTTGAAAACAAGACAAAAAGAGTAACAGACTAAATACATTGGCTTATTTTTAGCAAAAATAGCATTAGTGACCTAACCACCTGAAAGAAAAGACTGTGAGTAGATAAGATGGGATGTTTCAAGAATCTTCCAAAGGTGTTTTTACTCAATAAGTTTCCCATACACTGTACTTCAGGCTAAAGATAATTACTGGGAAATATAGGTCAATTAATTCCGAAATGGATAAACAAGTAGCCTAAAAGGAAAATATGCACATGTCTAATTTTGCATTTCAAATACTGCTAAATAAATTACAAATAATGTGATCATTTTGAATGGCTAATAAAATATTTGCATATTTTGAGTTTTACAATTGCATTTAACATGTATATAATGACCAGAATAAAATGTGCTACATTGTTTTTTGCCTATAGTCATAATTATGAAATATAAACAATTGTTCAGGTTTAAGTAAGGTTTAAGACTGAGAAAAAACATTTTTAAGAGTGTACTTTTTATATTTCAATAGTAATCGTCTCTTCAGATCCTAACAGTATAAAAAAACGTGTGGTCATTGTCTTTTCTACTCTTCTTTTATGTGTTCATATGTGCAAAAAAAAGGAAGAAAAACGTACCTATGAATCTCTATTAATGCATCTCTTAGAAATGTTTTTTTAACACAACAAAAGTTTATTTCTTATTCCTACAAAGTCTATTATAGGTCTGGGGGACACCCCTGAACAGATACATCTCTCCAACGTGGGGGGCTGGGCATTCCAGGCTGTTCTGACTTGTGGCTCCTCTCTCTGTATGTGCTTATATGACTGAGGCAGGAAAAGACAGCACTAGAGAGTCCTGCACCAACAAATAAATGCTTAAGCCGAGAAGTTAAAAACTGTTAAGAACTTTTAAAAAATTAATGTCTCTTTTCAGCCTTGCACACTCATTAGCCATAATTCAAAACCCTTTAATGCTGATTTTAGTGCCTTATATGGGAATTATCTTCAGTACTGTGCTTCCTTCGATAAAAACATCACCTAGGTCAGGACAGCAAGCTTAATAGGCTGATTTTTTGATAATTGTTGTGGAACACATCTGTAGCTAAGTTCCTTTAGTATATCAATTTCAAAATACCTAAATAGGAAAAAGGAAAAAAAAAAAACCTTTCCTTTATATTTTCAAAATTATTAGTCAAAAGTATTCACAAAACCTTTATTCAAAGGTTCAAACTATTATTGTAATGAAGTTGCCAGATATTCTAATAAATGAATTTTCTTTTTTTTTAAACATCTTTATTGGAGGATAATTGCTTTACAATGGTGTGTTACTTTCTGCTTTATATCAAAGTGAATCAGTTATACATATACATATGTTCCCATATCTCTTCCCTCTTGCATCTCCCTCCCTCCCACCCTCCCTATCCCACCCCTCTAGGTGGTCACAAAGCACCAAGCTATCTCCCTGTGCTATGCAGCTGCTTCCCACTATAAAATGAATTTTCTATAACAATGTTCACTAATGAGTCACAAAATGATAATAAAGTATATTTTTTTACTCAATACAAAGACAATACTTGTTCATTTTACAAAATTAAGAAAATTAAGTACAGCATGGTGACTATAATAAACAATATGGTATTATACACTTGAAATTTGCTAAGAGAATAGATCTTGTGTGTTCTCACTACAAAAAAAGAAATTGTCATTATGTGAGGTGATACAGGTGTTAACTAATGCTACTGTGGTAACCATTTAGCAATACATAAGTATTTCAAATCATCACCGTATATACCTTAAACTTACATAATGTTATGTCTGTTTTATCTCAATAAAGCTGGAAAAATATTTTAAAAATTCTAAACACTAAATTCAAATAAGCAAAAAATAAAATTAAAAGACCTTTAACCTTATGTATTTATCCATACATCCAGTGTTTTGTACATATGTGCACAAAGATATAGACATATATACACTATACGTATGTATATGTAACAAATATCTAAAATATAATGTGTTCATAATGGGGTCAGAGTGGTACATATCATTTTTTAACTTAATTTTTCTCCTAGGAATACACTATGAATATCTTTGCACATACTTATGTATTCTTAGGTATGATATTAATGATTATATTAAATTTTACTTTATTGATCTACCACAGTAATTTGGTTAGCCATTTTTTCTCCTCTTAAGCATTAAAATCATTTTCCTTTTATTACTATTACAGATGAAGCTGTGATAAACATATTTTCAACTAAGTTTACTTAGGAAAAATATACTAGAAAAAGAATCAGAGGCACGAAGGATATAAAAACTCATAAAACTTCAGACAGGGTGGAGGAGTAATGTCTTAAATTATGAAAATTTTCATTGTTAACTTCATGAAGCAAATAAGGAAGGAAACATTTTTGACCATTTTAAACACATAATTTCCCTGATACTGTAATATGCTCCACAGTAGGCTTTATATGTTCTAATATTTTTCTTAGTAGTCAATAACTAATAAGTTTCCACTCACTGTTTTGTGCAAAAATTTATTTTTAATAGGCAATACTGGATATAACCTTCCTCAGTCACACAATGGGAAATTATGAAAGTTTCATCAGCTTTTAAAGGTTGAATAGAGTATAACAAGCGTATACCCTTCTAGAATGTCCTAGATTCTTAAGTTTGTAGCCATTTTAAAGACACAGTTTGACTCTATTACTGAGATTATGTATTATTCAGTACAATGTACAGTAATAAAATGAATAAGTACCAAACCACAAATCTTATTTAGATGAGTTAAAGTCAACTTTGTTAGGAAATTCGACATAAAAAATCATTATTTCCAAATCCCAACAGAAAACAAAATCCAAATTAAAGGTATTTTTGGTATAATTTCCTTTCTATAGTATGGAATTAAATGAAAAAAATTAAGTATTTATATATTGCCCTTTGCTTGTTTATCAATAATCATTAACTTAAAATTAACTTTAAATATTTTTGTTATTATATACATGTGGAAATTAAAGTTGCCCTTTAATCCAAAGACATTAAAAAATAACTCAAATATTCTCACATTAACTCATCAGTAGTTAGTCAACATTTTTCAGATGCCAAGTTTGAAAATAATTGTATTAAAGTGATATTTGATTGATTTTGATCGTGCAAAAATCAATAGGATAAAAGTTTTTAGATCATATTACTAATTATGAAAACTTTAATTCAGAACTGTTAATATCAATAAACACTATATACCAAAAATAGTCAAAGGATAAAGTTGACAGAACTCACTGTGAAGTAAATTTTATTTATAACCAAACCTAATGTTGTTTGTGAGTTTTATTTGCTCATTTTTAGATTAACAATTATCCAAATATATTGAAAAGGACTACTAGATAGATCAACTAAATGAAAAGTAAGATATGTCATTTTTTCTTTTGACCCAGTTTTACAACTTAGACATGCCATTCACAGAATTAGGTAAATCACAATCTTGTTGGGGTTTAGGAAGAGTCATTGATAGCACTTTTTTGGTTAACTAAAAATAAAAAATTGTCACAGCATAGTTTAAATGTTAGTACATAGGCTACTATTTTTATGTACAATCTAAAAATCACGACAAATGTGGATACTCCACCAAATTTTATTATATGGAGCTAAAATGTTTTTGAATATACATTTCAAAGATTTTCCTTTATCTTAGCATGATTTTCAGGTATTGCATTCAAGAAGAAAACTTACATCTACAATGATTGTACAGATTAGGATAGATAAGATTACATAGCAGAAACAAACAATACCCAACTATTAGTGGCTTATGCTAACAAAATTTTATTTCTAGCTCACACAATTAGTCCTAGTCAACAGGTGGATAAAAGGTTCTATTCATTGTAAAGGCCCCAGGACCCAGATTGATGAAGATTATCTCGACACAGATTCCATAATCACAATGCCAGGGAGCAGAGAATGTGACAAATCACACACTTCTCACAACCCATTTGCCAAAGCTACACTTCATATACCCAAGTCTGAGGAGGCAAAGAAGAACTGGACATATTGGGTGATTGGCTTTAATGCTAGCACAAAAAGTTAACAAGCTAGGTAGGTGATAAAAATGCATTTTATTGGACAATTAATGAAAAAGCAATGTATACCAAAATAGGGAAATAGTAAAAAAAAAAAAAAAATAATAAAAAAAAAAAAAAAAAAAAAAAAACTCTCAATGCATTTGTGAATTGAGTTATTGCCATAACATAGGCCTTTCTTAAATGTTAGAGAATTAATGAATGAGTGAATGAATGAATGAGTTGGTTAATGAGTAAACAATCACAAACCTTTCTCACTGAGAAAAAGACAATGACATCATAAAGGTAATTCTAATATTGTATGAGAAATTGGCCAGGCAGAAAATTTAATGGAAGATTCAAAATTTTGTATTTGCTAGCGCAATAAATTACTGCTTTGACATTATGTGAATTAAGCATGAGGAAATAAAATATTTTCCTAACTTGCCTTCCTTTTATGGTAATTGTCCATCCACTTAAACAGTGTTCCCCTCAGTACCACCCAAATATGTAATACTGTTCTTGATTCTGCAGAAAAAAAATTTTTTTTAAGTATAATGCCATATTTAGACCTGTCCCAGCATTAGAGGACTTTTCAGTTGAGATAGGAAACAAGCACAGAAACATCTGATTGCAATATAGAGCAGAATGAGATAAGTACAATTACACAGATCTGAACTGGCCCCAAAACATGAGTATTTTGTGCCACAGGGATTTTACTTCACCATGTTTTTCAAAATAAATGTTCACAGCTCAAGTAATTTCTGCAGAGCAAATATTTCTTCTAATTATAGAAGGAAAAATAATCCCAAGTGGTATCCTTTAACAAAAATGCATTCTTAACATTCCCTGTGTAAACCTGCAGAAAGTTTTCTCAGTTTATAAGAAAAAAATCAGAGATGTTAATGTAGTTTTATGATTATGTTTGTTGGTCTTCTTAAAAGTGCTCAAGGTACCTCTTCATACATATGTGTGTACACATACACACAAACACACAATTAACTTCTTTGATATTTAGCAGTTTATATAGGGACTAATTTCACTAATTTAAATGTTACTGACACTGGTAAGTATAATAATTTCTCCATGTAGCAAATGACCCTCATCAACTGTTCAAACAAATTATCCTATTCTTGAAGTAATTTCACATTCAGGTTTTTAGTTTTCCGATCTGCATTAACTAAAAAAAAGGGGAAAAAAGCATTTAATGTTTTCATTTGTGTATAAGATGTAATGACACTTATTCTAAAGAACACATTTGTTAATCACCTCATAACTTAACAATACAGCCAGTTCACAAAACAGTGTGAATCATCCTTAATCATTTTTAGAAAAAAACATTAGGTTAAGGACTGTTTCAAATATTCAACACTTTGGATTATTCTTAGACCACGAGTAAGACTGTGTGCCCTTCTAGAAATCTTGGCAGCACAGCTGAAATCTCTTTCTGTATATTTCATAAGGCTCCTTCCAGCTCTACAATTCCATGATACTATGCTGAATACTGCAAAGATAAAGATACTCTCTGCCTCAGGCAATTGTGAGCAAGGATTACATAAAAAAGAAAGTAAAGAGAGAATGCTGCAAACACAATGCAACATTTAATACTGGAGGAGGGGGACTAGCTGAATTTTAAGACATAGAAAGACATATACGAAAGCTTATTTCTGAGATCATGATGAAACTATCTGTTTCAATCCATATGCATGTTTGAACTGGGTTCAGATTCGGGAATGAAGCTATTATTGATTCTGTGGAACATGACTTCAGATCTGAGCAAATACTGAACAAACTAAGAGGAGCTCTTAAACTCTGGACGTATGTACCTAGACATCTCAATTCAACAACCAGGCATACATTAAACAGCATTAATAGCCAGGCACTTGATGGATCAATTCCCACTGTTTGTGTAATGTGGAAATAAAAAAGGCTTATTAAATGACAAGCTTTCCCTGGTTTGTGCTAATTAATTATACACCGCATCTGACTGCTAATTTAGTGGGAAAATGCAGCCCCAAACCACGGTTTCGGCTTGAACTTTGCCTCGGCATCACCCAGTTCAGCAGAGTGCTGCCGCAGCCTGCCACTGAACGACATCAGTATTAAATTAGAGCACAAGGCCGTCAATTTAATAAGTGCTGCAGCAGGTAATTTGAATAAGGACATATTAGTATTCTACCAGTGCACAACTAAAAGCAGCTGACCTTTCAGACCAAAGATCCTTGAGCACATTCAGCTGAATTTGAGAACGCAGTAATAATCTGACAGTGGTAAGAGTGCCAAGAGAGACGTTTACGATCCTGGACCCATTACTCTACATCAGGCTGTCTGTGGTGTTCTTCACATAGTTTATATACCTCTGCCTTTCATTTTGCTCTTGCTCCCCACCATGAAAGAAAAGAATCTGAAATAAAGCTTCTTAAAAAAATCATATATTCAGTGATATGTTTTGAAACTCTTCTTACTATTCGGATTTATGGTACAAAGAACACAAAACTAACCAATGCACATGTAAATTAGATGTGAGAATCCACACAAGAAATCATCAAGTTCCTAAACTATAAGGAAAATTTAACATTAACAAACATAAATTTGTGTCTACCAGATGTGAAACCATTAGAAAACACCCCATATTATAGTGGGTAAGAGCTTGGACCCAGGAGTGAGAAGAGAACTGGGTTGGAATCCCTGCTCTGTCAAGTACTCACCATCAAACCTGCAGGAACCGAATTCATTGAATTCAGTTCAACAACATTTATGGAGTTCCATCGTGTACAGTGTTGTAAACCCTGAGGTCATAAAGTTGAAAAAGATTTGATCCCTGTTTTCAAGGAGATCAAAATCTAGCAATGGTGACAGAAACATACTATTAATCACAACACAGAGTGAGAAGTGCTTTCAAGCACAGAGAACGGTGATCAATTTTGCCTGATGGTTTCCAGGAAAGGTTCTCAGACATGGCAATAACCGTGCTGGGTGTTGTGAGCATTTCACCAACAGACAAAATGGAATGTGATCTGATGGGAAGTATTAATCAAATGGAAATCTATTGTATTGGGAGAGGAAGATACACTGAGTTAGGATATAAACACAGTGGATGTAAATATTTGGTTGAAGGTATGTCAAGTTGCAATTACCTGATCATGTATGCTTAAAAATGGTTTCTATGTAAGTAGAAATAGAATGTATTAGTGGATTTAAGAACAAAATGTCTTAGTAAAATTAGGACTCTAGATTTGGAGGAATGTTTACTTTCATGGCCTCACAAGAATGCTGTAGGCCAAAAACACACCTGGCGTTCAACCCAATAGACAGGAGCCAAGAGTATGCAATTGCCACACTCTGGTTACTGGGTGCCCCTCCTCAGCTGATGCCTATGCCATCCTCTTTCTCTATGACTTAAGTAGCACATTGGAGTAGGAAAGCTGGTATCACAGATCTTGAATCCACTTTCTTTAAAAATTGTGAACTCTGACACATTACCTACTAGTACTTACAAAATACTTCTTCAACACTGCACAAACAGCACTGATATTTACACAGTATATACTGGTGTCACCTTCCTGATTATTTACAGCTGCATCTGTTCTAACTAGTTGTTGCCCTTGCCTTACAAGTTATTAAATATTTTGAGCATCACCTGTATTAGTCACAGTCCCAGCACAAAACATATGAGATATTCAAACAAGGTAACTGAAGAGAAGAACTATTCAGAAAGTGCAGGTAGGAGTAAGAGAAACCATCAAGGTATAGTGCAATGCCTTGGGGCCAGTACTTGTGGGACTGCAAGCACCCCTAAAACTGAAGAGGCGAGAAGAGCCACAAGAGAGAGACACAGACAACACTTTGGTGAATGTGGCAGGACAAAACTTGGTGAATAAATACCCTGAACCTCACTGAGTTGTCACACTTTGATCTTCTGCCAGTGTCTCTCACTGGCCATGCCCAACCGGAAGCTAAAGTCCAAGAAAAACCCACTGATGCAGAAATCAAGGTTCTTTGCACCTACGGGGCAGAAAGCAGAGAAGAGGAGGGTGGAGAGCGTCTCTGGAAGGGCAAAGAAAAATTACCTAGTACATTATGCCTGCTAATGTCAACTGAGTTACACCAGCATTTGAAACTCAGTGGAGAACGTCTTCCCAAGTCCAAATCAGTCTTCTAGGTTTCTAGGGTTCCAGATAGTTTATACTCCAGGAATCCCATTTCTAATCTTGCCTTTGTCCAGAAATAGCCCACTGTCAACAGCTTTCTGAAAATCTGAGTTGCCTATTAAAGCATATCCCTCTAGGCTACTCTCTTTGTAAATGATAGCCAAAGCCAAAAGTGGTTTTGTACCAATAGCTGCTGATGATAAATTCATGTGTGCTCTTTCCAGTTAACTTTTGAAAATTGCCTTCTTTGTAGTGCAAAGCTGAACCATAAGCGCTATCAGTAATGAGACTCTTCTTTGAAAACTACAAAATCATGTAGCCGCCTTCTATTGCAGTCAATAAAAGTAAAATGAGAAGCAATGAAGGCTTGGACTAGGATAGTGACGTGGAGAGAAGATGGGGAGGAGATGACATATTCACAAGATAGGACTTCATGACAACTGAATTTGGAGGATAACGTAGGAATCATGAATAACTGATTTAAATGACTGACTCATTGCATAAAAATTCAATTAATCAAGATGAAGAAGAAAGGGAAATGTGTAGGCTTAATAAACTTCATGAACCATTCAAGACAAATTCTCGATTTACCAAGTTTATTTTTTCCTTATTCACTAAAACATAACAATAAGAAAACAATTAAGTTTTCAATGATTTTCCAGTGGTATATTTTAGCAGAACTGCAAGAGGTAAGCAAGAGATATTTGGGCATCCCTTAAGGAAACTTTCCATATTTTGAGTGGTATTAGATCAGAATGAATCTACCCCATAAAAGTGATCTAAAGCCTCTTTACAACATTCTAAATAGGAGGTATCATAGTACAAACATCAGGATATCTTAAATAGCAGTCATTATTATATTTAGTTATAAGTTACAAGGTGAGGAAGGAAAACAACTCACTCAAGCATTAATTTTCAGTAATATGCAAGGAAATGAGGGATAAAACATAAACACAGTTGAAGTAGCATAGATAACAAATACGTTCAATGTTATACCCAATTATTTTTTAAATCTTGATAACACTCTTATCATCAAGATACTTAATTATAGGCAGTTTCGGTGCTTTCTTACAAAACTAAACATACCATACAATCCAACAATCATGCTTCTTGGCATTTACCCAAAAAAGCTGAAAACTTACATCCACCCAACAACCTGCACACAAATGTTTGTAGTTGCTTTATTCATAATTACCAAAACTTTGTTTAAACAAACAAGATGTCTTTCAGTAGGTGAACAGATAAGTAAACTGGTACATCCAGACAGGTGAATCTTATTCTGCACTAGAAAGAAATGAGCCACCAAGTCATGAGACGACATGGAGGAATCTTAAATACATTTTATTAAGTGAAAGAAGCCTACCTGAAAAAGCTATACACTGTGTGATTCCAACTATATGATATTCTGAAAAAGGCAAAACTGTGGAGACGGCAAGGAGATCAAGGTGGTTACTAAGGTTGGGAGGGAGGACGGAATCAGTGGCAGAGAAAAGAGGATTTTTAGGGCAGTGAAACAATTCTATACAATACTGTAATTGCAGATAAATGTCATTGTACATTTGTTGAAACCCATTGAATGTACAGCACCAGGAGTGACCCCTAGTATAAACTCTGGACTTTAGGTGATAATGATATGTCAATATAGGTTCATAAATTGTAATAAATGTACCACGCTGGTGTAGGATGTTGATAGAGGCTGCGGAGGGGGGTA
The DNA here is from genome assembly GCF_003031525.2 of Neophocaena asiaeorientalis asiaeorientalis. Classification (NCBI taxonomy): domain Eukaryota; kingdom Metazoa; phylum Chordata; class Mammalia; order Artiodactyla; family Phocoenidae; genus Neophocaena; species Neophocaena asiaeorientalis. The sequence continues at coordinate 8,378,803 of NW_020185325.1, read as the reverse complement.
CAGAAGGTATGTGGAAACTCTTTGTAGTCTCTGCTCAATTTTGCTGTGAACCTAAAGCTGCTCTAAAAAAATTAAGTCTACTTTAAAAATCGCAAGGTAATAGGTTTAAATCTGATCATATAGATAATTCTATTAAATACAAATGGTCTGAAAGCCTAAATTAAAAGGCAGAGTTGTCAAATTATTGAATATATTTAAAAAGAAGAAAATCCAACTATATACTACATACAAGAAATCTACTTTAAATATAATGACACAGATAAGATAAAGGGATGAAAAATGAATCCTAAGTAAGCTAGAGTGACTACGTTAATTTCAGACAAAGTACTTTTCAGAACAAGGAATATTACCAGATAAAGAACATTTCAGAGTGACAAAATGGACCAGAGGACAAGATAATACTAAATGTGTACATATCTAATAATAAAGCTTCAATATATTAAAGCAAAGACTGATAGAACTGAAAGGAGAAATAGAAAATATCTAATTTAGTTGGAAATTTCAACATTCTTCTCTCAGTAGTTAATAAAACAAATAGCAAAATCAGTGAGGATATAATCTACTTGACCTAGCTGACACTTTTTATACTCCAACTCAAATCAGCAGAAAACAAGTGTACATGGAGCATTCATCAAGATCCACCATATTCCCGTCCATAAAACACATTTCAAAAAATTTGAAGGATTAAAATCATACAATGTATGTTTTCTGAGTGGGGTGGGCAGAACAATAAACCCCCCACGCCAATGATATCCACATCCTAATCCCTGCAGCCTGTAAATATACTGGGTTACACAAAAAAATAGAAAATAAGGTTGCCAATGGAATTAAGATTGCTAAATAACTGACCTTAGAAGAGGGACAGCATCTTGGATTTTCTAGGTGTACCCAGTGTTGTCTACAAGGTTCTTAAAAGTAGGAGGAAACAGACGAGGGTGAATCAGAAAGAAAGCAACATGAGAAGGACTCTGCCCAACATTGCTGGCTCTAAAGATGGAGGAAGAGGCCCATGAGCCAATAACTGTGGGCAGCCTAAAAAAGCTGGAAAGAGCAAGGAAATGGATTCTCCCCTAGAGCCTCCAGAAAGAAATGTAGCTCTGCTGTCCTCTTGATCTTAGCCCAGTGAGACCCACTTTGGAATCCTGAACTACTAACTTGAAAGATAATGGCTTAACACAGATTTATTAAGTTTGTTGTCATTTGTTACAGCAGCCATAGAAAACTAAACAATGACTATGGTAGAATTAAACTAAAAATCAATATCAAAAAGTTCTCTAAAAATAATTCCTAAATATTTGGAAATTAAGCAACATACTTCTAAATAACCCACAGGTCAAAGAAGAAAATTCCAGGAAAATTGGAAACTATTTTTAACAGAATCATAGTGAAAATAGAGCATATCAAAATTTGGGAAAACAGATATTAACCAGAAATTCTACTCCCAGTTATTTACCCAAGAGAACTGAAAATATATGCTCACAGAGGATATCTGTAAGAATGATTATGATGCCACCAATAATAGAATAGTTACATGAATTGTAGCATATTTATACAATTAAGTACTAGCCAGAGACAAAAAGAAATGAACTATGGAAAGGCACAGCATCCTGGATGAATCTCAAAGCAAAAGAAGCCAGACACAAAAGAATATTTACTTTAGGATTCCATTTATATGAAGCCCATGAATAGGCAAAACTAATTTATGGTAGCAGAAATGAGAAACTGCTTTTCTTTCGTGAGAAGATCAGGTTGTATTGACTAGAAAGGAGCACAGGATGATGTAACATTCTATATCTTTTAGGGGGTTGTGGTCTCCAGGTATATAAAGCTGTCAAAACTGATCAAAGTAAACACTTAAGATGTATGCAATTTAACATATATAAATTATACCTCAGTTTCAAGTACCCATAGAATTTTTGCAAGGGCTGCAGACCAAGTCAAAAACTCAACAGTCAACAGTACTTCCCCGTTTGTCCCGTGGCTAAGACTCCACACTCCCAATGCAGGGGGCCCAGGTTTGATCCCTGGTCAGGGAACTAGATACCACATGCCACAACTAAAAGAGTCCGCATGCCACAACTAAAAGATCCCACATGCCTCAACGAAATCCCGCACATGGCAACGAAGATCCCACATACTGTAACTAAGACCTGGCACAGAAAAATAAATAAATAAATATTTTAAAAAAAAACTCAACAGCCAAGAACAATGCTCACAACTTCTACTTCACACAATATGTCACAGATTGGATCATCGATAACGACCATCACTGGACTGTGGATGCAGCCACTGGGGACACCATGAAGGCTGCCTCTATAAACTGGACATAGTGACACAATTGTAGTCATCACCTCCTGAGTAGGTTCTACAAGGTCCATCCTTTGTCCCTTCACAGGCTTCTTGTCAAAGACTCTGGGGAAGGGATCTGATTGACAGCACCCAGGTTATGTGTCCACAGAAGGGAAGCTTAGAAAGTGAATAACTGGCATTTTCAGGAAGTAAACTCTACCTCTTGCAAGTAATCCTTCACACATAGGAGGAGACTTCAGACACTGTAAGGTCAAAAAGACTTAACAAATATCCTCCAAACTCACTTATAACTGTGTCATATATCAGGGTGAAAACACTAACCACCAAAATTTTTTTTAAAGTTTTAAAACGAGAATTTGTTCAGAGATCAAATGGTAAATGTGAACACTACTGTTATCAAGAGTTCCTGTATCAGACTTGCCTACAGCCCTGGCTCCTGCCTGTGGTGCACCGTGAACAATTCAGGAACTAAGAATACGGTCAAACCGTTTTCCCATTGTGCACTTTCATCTTACCCCCTGCGATTTCCATATAAACCTGCTTCAGGCTACCAGACCACCCTGGCTCAGAGGTAGCTAAATTCCTCAGTACGTCTTTTTCATACTCATTATTCACAAGTCTTACCTGGTTTCTAGCATCTTGAATATATTCAGTCCTGCTCAGTCCTTGTGACCAATCCTGACCTGGGATGAATGTGTAAAAATTTACCTTGTCTGCCCCAATACTCAGTAGTGTGTCATGCTCTCTGCTAGGGACTGTTCTGAACCTCATATCCCATATCTAAGAGCTGCAGCGAAGGCTTTTTAATGAAAATGAGGGCATTCTACCTTGTGCATAGTTCTGGTAACTTTATCCCTTCTATAACCCTGGCTAACTCTTCTAGGGACTGGGGTTCAGCTTTGGCTTTGGACTGTTAAAACCCTCCCGTTTCTGACTATGATCATAAAATACACATAGTTGCCAGCAATACCTTGAGGACACTATGTAGTTTTTATAAAAGCAGTTGAGCCTCTCAAGTCTGGAAGTAGTCCTACCTTTTGGTCCCTTCCATAGCCCTACTCCTGCTAAGAGAGCCAAGCATAGTCAGATTCAAAGATATGATGACTATACAACTAATTGGGCCTTTCCTTTTTTTTGTCTGTTTTAACTTTTTATTCTTTGACCATGTAACTACAGCAATGATTCTCCCCCAGCAGGGCTTTATTGGGACCCTACCTTCTCCAGGGGATGTTTGGAAATGTGGAGGTATTTACTGGTACACATTGATGGGGGTGATGCGACTATCATTTAGAGAGTGGACCAAAGATCCTAACTGTCCTGCAACACTCAACAAAGAGTTAAACAATGAAGAACTGTCCTACACCAGAGGCCAAGAATCACTGTGTAAGTTAAGGATATGAGCTCTTTATTCAGAAAAATCCCATTCAAATTGAATCTTGAGAAAGATATTAGATCTCTCTCTCTCTCTCTGTTTGTTTTTTTAACTCTGCTTAAGAGTAAAATAATATTTAACTTACAAGTTTGGGGGGGAAATTGAGCAACTATATGTAAGTTACTTAGCAGAATGCCCACCATGTAGAAAACAGTAAATATTGGTCATCACTAATAGCAGTATTAGCAACATTGGTAGAAGACAGAGTGTTAAGTCTAAAGGGTAGAAAAGTATCAAAATACTTTGCATCTAAGATTCAGTTTAGAAAGACAGAAGAGAGTCTGGATGTCAAATATCAATGCATGTTGCTCCAGTCTGTGAAACATATATAGCTGTTTTTTGAATTTAAAGTAAAGAGGAATGTAATCTGAATATTATCCTTTAGGATTCAAAGAAATATTCTTCATAATCCATATTACTAGTTAAATTAATTAAAGAGGATTACTATTTGGTCTTCTGTCTTTCACAAAATGTTCAAAATCAATAAGACCATCTCCGGAAACAAAGAACTGTAGCTTCCACTGCACTCACCACTTTGCCTACCCAGGTCAGAAAGCCATCACAATGATTCAGATATACTGGGGAACATCAGATCCCTGTAATATGCAAATTGAGATCTAAGAAAATGCTATTATACGTATTGATTCAAAAAGAGAAGTTGAGAGTAAACCCTATTGTAAACTATAGTCTTTGGATGATTATGAGGTGTCAGTGTAGGTTCATCAATGGTAATAAATGTACCACTTTGGTGGGGGATGTTGATAAAGGGGACATGTGGAGGCAGGGAGTACATGGGAAAGCTCTGTACCTCCCTCTAATTTTGCTTTGAACCTAAAACTGCTCTAAATAACAAAGCCTACTTTTTAAAAAGTTATATTAAAAAATAAAGCTCAATAGAGCTGTTATATTAAAATAAACTGAATGCTGCTTTCATAACGTGGGAAAGAGCTTGAAAAAATCTGTCATTATTAAAAAAAAAAAATGGTTCTGAAGAACCTCGGGGCAGGAGAGGAATAAAGACACAAACATAGAGAATGGACTTGAGGACATGGGAAAGGGGAAGAGTAAGCTGGAAAAAAGTGAGAGAGTGACATGGACATATATACACTACCAAATGTAAAATAGGTAGCTAGTGTGAAGCAGCCGCATAGCACAGGGAGATCAGCTCGGTGCTTTGTGACCACCTAGAGGGGTGGGATAGGGAGGGTGGGAGGGAGACGCAAGAGGGAGGAGATATGGGGATATATGTATACATATAGCTGATTCACTTTGTTATACAGCAGAAACTAACACAACATTGTAAAGCAATTATACTCCAATAAAGAGGTAAAAACAAAATCTGTCATTATACTGATAGAGAACACCACTTAATGTTGGAGTATGCCCTTTTCATGTTGTATGTTCTTAAAAGAAAAAGGCACATTACTTGATTTTTCAGTAAAACTTGCATGTACTACATGAAAAAGAAGCATGAACAGAGAATGACTCATTCATGAATGGCACCCTTAGCCTAATATGGGGCAGCAAGCATGATGTTATAGGTATAACTTATTAGTAGAAATGGATAAAATTTCCTTTTCTACAATTACTAAAATTTCTTCTCTGCCTTCCGAGTGAACTTGATTCCAAGCATCAAGAATTTCCTCAAATTTCAGCATCAGATGTTTCATAATTAAAACATTAAATACATTTGCTAAAAGAGGACAAGTAAAAGTATGATCTTTTTTATATTTAAGAGGCATCAAAGATCAGAAAATACTACAACTTATAAGTACCTAGTTTAAAATATAGTACTGCATAATGCTACACCCTGCTAGTCCTGGCTGAACAGAGACAGTAGAGACATAATGCACAGTATCATTTAAGGCAAAAGATCACATATCTCAAACTCAAATATGCGAAACATCATTCTGCAGTTATAACAATAGATTAATATTTTTCATATGAAATACGATACCTAGTTAAAATGGAATAAACTTAGTATCCAGAATATTTAAACCTTATTAGGAGATAAAACACTTATTTCAATTACCTATTTTTTTCCTACGTTCAGTTAAGTTTTTCTAATAAAAAAGAGCTTCCTGACACACTTATGTTCATGAATAGTAATTTTCTAGGAACTTCTCCCTTAACTATTTACTTTCTCTTTCACATTTAAGTCTTTCAACACCACTAACTTGCTCTTGATCAGTTTGTAAAAAATTATTATTGAGAACAAATTGACTCATTATTACAGTGTAAAAATGTATACATAAAATATGCACATGCATGTATATTTGCCATCATTTTCTTTATAGAAAGAAGCAGATTTGAAATTTCCTTTACCAGGATTTCATTGCCTCTTAGATACTCTTACTGTGGTAATTTGACTTTAATCTTGTATCCTAGAGAGCACAACACGAGCCTGACAAAATCTAATATGATCTAAAAAAATCAAAGCTAAGTATTTCCAAAACTTCAAAAACCAGAATTAAAAATAATTCTATAATAAACTCTGAACTAGAGTGCTAGGATATCTGATGGACCCCATGGCAAAGTATAAGCAACAGAACTTTTTCCTGCTGAGTATCTGAATAGCAGGTTCAAAAAAAAAGTTTGTTTTCTCTCTACTTCTTCTTAATACTCAATCTATTCAATTAATATTTGTTAATAATTATTACATATGGCCCTAGACAAACTGCTGTGGTTGCCACAAAGGCCCCTCAAGAGAAAAACTGATTGTATCAATATGTGCAACATGAAGAAACTGGTGCTAAGAAGTTAAGTCAATCTAGTGCAATATTCCTAAGAATTGAGCACACGCTGATATTGCTACAAACTAAGCCACACCGCTGTACATTTATTTTAATATCACTACCAAATACATAGAATCTGATATGGAAAATCATTTCTAGTTCTACTATTCTTTTTGTAGAAAGAAATACTACATGAAGTGTTACATACAAGAAATACTTGTATGGAAATACCTCAGTGCGTTATAGTCAAATTTACCATGTAACATTTGGAAGGAAAGAAGAAAGAAAGTAGAAGGGAAAGGAAGGAAAGAGAAGAGGAGACAAAGAAGAAAGCCTGGAAGGAACTGAGCATTCTGCAGACATCACCTCTATCAGTTCACATCAGACTCTTATAAGGGAGAGATGTTATTGTCTATATTTTATATATGAAAAAACTAGCTTGGAAATACATTTTATTCAAGGTAAATACATAACAGAATTGGTATTTAAAACCAGGTCTTTGCTGAATCCAAAGTCCATGTCCCCTTTTCTCATCCCCAGGATACCTTCTCCTGCCACCTACTTTTTGATTTAGGAATAATATCACACGTGCTTAAAGCCAAGTTCTGTCCTGTGGGGAAGGTTCAACTCCTTCCGATAAATCCTGCAATAGACAGTCAGTTGAGTACTGAATGTGCCTAAGCATTCAACAAATATCTTTTCCTTCTCTGACCACAGTAAATGACAGAGAGATTTCTCACCTTCTAGTTGGTATTGATTAGCAAGCAAGCAACACTCTGGAAGCCTAGTCTTCAAAAAACCGCAATGCAACAAATGTGTTGAGGGTAATGCACAGAAAGACTGTAGAATGCCTCACCTCCTGCTTTTTTCTCCCTCCGGGTTTGTCACCCACTGTTATTTTTTATTTATGTGTAGTATTGTAAATGTGAAGCTCTATTGATGGGGGTAAAGCCTGTGCCAGAAAGGTCAGAGACTTAGTTCACTTCCTGTGCCTTAAACAGTTCTTTGATTCATTAGCTTTTTAAAAAATTAATCAGTAAGTTTTTGTTGAGTGCCTAATTGAGGGGAAAACCCATCAACCTTCAATGAATTGTTGGAATATACTAATACATACAAGAAATATATAAACCTAATTAATGTTTGGCTAAGAGCCCAGGTTTGAACATTTATTTGTTTATTTATTTGTTTATTTATTTATTTTTGGCTGCATTGGGTCTTCGTTGCTGTGCATGGGCTTTCTCTAGCTGCGGCGAGTGGGGGCTACTCTTGGTTTTGGTGCATGGGCTTCTCATTGTGGTGGCTTCTCTTGTTGTGGAGCATGGGCTCTAGGCACGCAGGCTTCAGTAGTTGTGGCACACGGGCTTAGTTGCTCCGCGGCATGTGGGATCTTCCCGGACCAGGGCTCGAACCCGTGTCCCCTGCATTGGCAGGTGGATTCTTAACCACTGTGCCACCAGGGAAGCCCTAAACTTTAACATTTTTAAAAGACTTTTGTCCATGTAAGAGGTAATGTCTCCACTGAAAGATGAGTCAATGTCACTGAATGTCACAGACCTCAACAGCAAAGGCAAAACTAAATTACTTGTTCAACATTTCAGATTTGGTCTAGTTGAAACAACACACATTACTACAAAATTACATTATTCATTTCCTAATCCTAACACTAGGCCCATAACCCAGGGTGGACCTGTCCCCCTAGCAGGAGTACTAAAATGTAGAGAAAAGTGCTTGTTGTAATATCCAGAGCTGGGAGATGGGGGTGAAAGTGGGGTGCTACATGCATACAGTTGCAAAACCCAGTGAGGGGACACAATGATAATCATCTTGCAATGTGCAGGACAGTCCTTTACAAGGAAGAATTGTCCAAAATGTCAGTAGTACATGGACCCATTAAAGTTAAAAATGAACATTTTAAGCCCAATCTATAACACTTTATTTGGTTTTCATGGCGTTATAAAATAAATTTGAATGGAGCATGTGCACTCCAGGATGACAGACACCTGAGGCTGTTTCTTAAGCCTATCTTTTGGACTCAGTTACCTAACAGCCCCCCTAAACGTTCTTAAAGTTGAAAACCTCTAAATCCTGATCATTGTCCAACCATGTAAATGGGTGGCTTCAACCAGCTTAGGTAAATGGTACATTCTCTAAAACTCTTTTAGTTCTGGGAATGTATATCAATCACAGTTCCTGAAATCCTGAGCAGGTCTTTTTCCTGGTTAGAACTGAGGAAAGAAAAGAGAAAGGCAACATATGCTTGAATAATATGCAGATTTAATAAAGTTATTTTTCAAATAGGTCTTTCCATGGATAATCTTGCTGTCGTTTAGTCTCAAAAGTCCATAGACAAGAGATACAACTGTACTTGAATTGTTGATGTTGGTAGCTTTCTCTTTGTTATGTCTTAAGATAAACACTATCAAAACTGATCAGAAAGCAGTGCAGCCCCTAAGGTTCCCTCGTGGAGAGAGTAAAGATATATTCATTTTCTTCTGTGTCAATTCAGGTTTAGTATTTACAAATATGAAACTATTATTTTCTTATTTAAACTTCTAATATAAGAATCATTTTGTTAATGTCCAGTTTTATTGCAAGTTCTCAATTACATGCTGCAATTCCTTGGTCTGGATTGTAAAATAATTTCTTTGTAAAAGAAACAAATTGTAAAATAATTATCTTTGATAATTCATAAATTCTTTGGTTTAACCATATTTTACTTCTTTAAATAAAAATCAAATTTTAACTCTAATACATACTCTTTGAAGCCAGTAAAATTATAAAATACAAAAATATTTTAAGGCAAAGCTAAACAACATCCCCTTCCAACAACACCCATACCCTCCACTAAGTCACTTATTCCCACTTATCATACCAAGTGAGTGGCAATAACAATAATCCCCTAGAACAGCTTAGTGTGGTAATTTTCATATACTTCTCCTTGTTCACAGACATATACAAATTGATATGTATATATAAAGCATATATATGATGCTAAAGAGTTTTGATTTTTTTTGTTTCATTGTTTATACTGAAATAGAATCATTAAATACATATTGCTCCAAACATGCATGTTTTCACTCATAATATATCCTGGACATATCTCTCCCCCCCTCCATATTGCCCCTATATCTCCTCTAAAGTTGTCCTAATCTAGTTTACCAATGACCTCCAAAATCATTACAGAAGTAATCAATTCTCAGTCTTCACCTTAATTAACCTATCCATGGCACTTAATCCTGTTTATCAATTCCTTCTCCTCGATACATTTTCTTCACTTTTTTTTTCCAAGTTTTCCTTTTTCCTCACTTTGTTTGGTTTTCCCTTCTACCTCACTGTTTGCTCCTACTCTGTCTCCTTTACTGGCTCCTATTCTTTTCCCCAAATTCTTAATATTTGAGTACTCCAGGATGCAGTCCTAGGACCCAGTTCTCCAGAGCTTTGCACTCCATTGATGATACCACTCCGTCTCATGGGTGGTGCCGTTTTCTACTATGATGTTTGTTTGATGTATCTCCTACACTTCTCTTCATTGTTCATAGTACTTCCTCATACAAATCATATCAGAGATGTTTCTTTCTCAAGGCATTTGCTCTACCTAATCCCTCTGTCTGGAATATTCTTCTGATAATGCCTTGCATTTTTTTGCTAAAACGTCACCCTCCCAAATAAGCCATCATGACACACTATTTAAAATGTTAACCTGCGTCACCATCTCATTTGATTATACTACACACTTACTTACGTCACACTATATGATTCATTTATTTTTCTCCCCCATACTATAATGTAAGCTCCATCTTCAACTGTTTTGTCCACTAGTGTATTCCAAGTACCTAAAGCAGTTCCTGGCACAGAACTGCACAGAACTAGAAAGTACCTAATAAATATTTGTTGAATTAATTAATTAACAATTTTCCTATGAAATAAGTATTCAACTTGTTACAGATTATATATTCTATTAAAATAATGCTACAATAAACAGCTAATAGATCCTTATATACTGAAGCTTTCATTTCTGTGGGCTAGACTACTATAAGTGGGGATTATTATGTCAAAGGTGTATGTATCTTTACTTTTAATAGATGTCATATTGCTTTCAAGACATCTGTAACAGTATAAATTTCCACTCCTATGGTAGGTGACTATATATATCCTCATATTCCAGTCAACAATAGATTTTCTTGTACTTATAAACAATTCCCTCTATTATGGATATAAAGTATCATCTTATAGTTAAAGCAGTTAGCATATCTATGACTACTAACTGGTTTGAGCATCAGCAGACAAGGTCTTTGAAAGTAAATCAGAAATATCATTTATTTAAATTTCCTGCCCTCATTTTCCTTATTTACACAATTAGCATTCAAAATCAGGTGATCTCCCCTACAAATCTAAAAGTTTATGAATTGATGAAAGCAAGGTCCAGTTTAGAATTTAACACGGAACTAGAAATGGTACTTGGAAGCCTGTCAGTATCTTCACATAAGCTAACTTATCAACTCGGTTAATTTCAGAAATAAGGATTCTGAGGAAGTGAAACCACAGGTACTCTTTAACTGGGGAATGGGTTTAAAACATGGGGCACAACTCTGGTTTATGTAACAATTAGGTAGTTAGAACATGGGGCTACGATCCCCTAGAAAAGTGGGGGTTCAATGTGATAATATTTGGAGGCAGCACCTTTGGGGAGTGATTAGGTTATGAAGGTGGAGCCCTCATGAATGGAATTAATGTCCTTACAAAAGAAACTCCAGAGTGTTCTGGCCCCTTCCAACATGTAAGAACATAAGGAGAATGCAGCATCTATGAGCCAGGAAGCAGATCCGCACCAGACAGTGAATCTGCCAGCACCTTGATCTTGGGCTTCCCAGCCTCCAGAACTTAGAGAAATAAATTTCTGCTGTTTATAAGCCACCCAGTTTATGATATTATGTTAAAGCAGCTGAACAGACGAAGACACAACCCTTACTCTTTTCACCAATGGAAAAGCAGCCATGAAGGCTGGACTTCCAGTTAGGCGTGTCCCATGAATTAGAGGTGAGGTTATTTTGTCTCAAGAGCAGATAACACATTCCATTACTTTGCCCTTGCTCTACTCAGCAATTTCACTCAGTATCTATGGGAAGGAAATGAAGGGAAATGAAGAAAATGGACCTTGCAGGACCAGCTAAATCTCTGTCCTTGCTCTTACAATGTCTATATCTGTCACTAGATGTGTAAGTCACTTTAATCCTTTGCAGAAGGGTTCATCATCTTCAGAGTAGAAGGAAACTGTAAAAATGTTTACTTTTAAGTCTTGAACTTCTCAATTACAAATACGGAGATAATGCCTCAAATGATAATTTGTAAAGAATAAATGAGATGATATAAAGTGTTATGTAAACAGTAAGCACTATAAGAATACATGCCTCCTAGGAATAATTTTCCTCATCTATAAAATAATGAGGTAGGATGAAACTTTTTCTAAGGATCCATTAAATTCTAATATTACCTCCAGCCCAGACCCATCTTCTGAATCTCAAACCCTTAATCTAACTGTCTAATTATGGACACACATTAGGTAACTATATAAATACTTAAGTCACTTGGCTACATTAAAGAGGTCTAAATTCAACATGTCTGAAAATAAACTTGTCTTTCTTCCTTTTTTTTCTGTCAGTGTTCCCTGTCTTGGTAAAGTGTCATGTCATCTACCCACTGACACAACCCAGAAAACAGGAAATTATTCTTGATTCCTCTCTTACCCTCTTTTCAAATTAATCGTAAAATGTTGATAATTCTTCCCTAAAATATCTTTCAAATTGATCCTCAGGTCTCTATAGACAGTGCCATCACCCTAGTCCAAATCACCATGATCTCTCACCTTGACTACTGACATCATTTCCAAACGAGACTCACTGTCATTATTTCCCTTCTCTAAATCCCTCACTTCACTGGAAACAGAGTGATCACTTTAAAATACAAATCTCGGGGCTTCCCTGGTGGCGCAGTGGTTGAGAATCTGCCTGCCAATGCAGGGGACACGGATTCGAGCCCTGGTCTGGGAAGATCCCACATACTGCGAAGCAACTAGGCCCGTGAGACACAACTACTGAGCCTGCACATCTGGATCCTGTGCTCCGCAACAACAGATGTCGTGACAGTGAGAGGCCCGCGCACCGCGATGAAGAGTGGCCCCCGCTTGCCGCAACTAGAGAAAGCCCTCATACAGAAACTAAGACCCAACACAGTCAAAAATAAATAAATAAATAAAATTCAAAATAAAATAAAATAAAATACAAACCTTGGAGAGAGGGGGAAGATGGCAGAAGACGTGGAGATCACCTTCCTCCCCACAGATACATCAGAAATACATCTACACATGGAACAACTCCTACAGAACACCTACTGAACACTGGCAGAAGACCTCAGACCTCCCAAAAGGCAAGAAACTCCCCACGTACCTGGGTAGGGAAAAAAAAAAAAAGAAAAAACAGAGACAAAAGAATAGGGACGGGCCCTGCACCAGTGGGAGGGAGCTGTGAAGGAGGAAAGGTTTCCACACATTAGGAAGCCCCTTCGCGGGCAGAGACTGCGAGTGGCGGAGCGGGGGAAGCTTCGGAGTCGTGGCGGAGAGCACAGCAGCAGGGGTGCGGAGGGCAAAGCGGAGAGATTCCTGCATGGAGGATCCGTGCCGACCAGCACTCACCAGCCCAAGAGGCTTGTCTGCTCACCCGCCAGGGCGGGAGGGGGCTGGGAGCAGAGGCTCAGGCTTCGGTGGGAGCGCAGGGAGAGGACTGGGGTTGGAGGCGTGAAAACAGCCTGCAGGGGGTTAGTGCACCACGGCTAGCCGGTACGGAGTCCGTGGAAAAGTCTGGACCTGCCGAAGAAGCAAGAGACTTTTTCTTCCCTCTTTGTTTCCTAGTGCGAGAGGAGAGGGGATTAAGAGCGCTGCTTAAAGGAGCTCCAGAGACTGGCACGAGCCACGGCTAACAGCGTGGACCCCAGAGATGGGCATAAGACGCTAAGGCTGCTGCTGCCGCCAACAAGAACCCTGTGTGCGAGCACAGGTCACGTTGGGAACATATGTATATGTATAACTGATTCACTTTGTTATAAAGCAGAAACTAACACACCATTGTAAAGCAATTATACTCCAATAAAGATGTAAAAAAATAAAATAAAATACAAATCTCCTCATGCTATATATCTGCTTAAAAAGACCGAGTAGCCTGCTACTATTAATATAAAGACCAAGTCTTCAAGATACCTAATGAAGCCCCTGCCTCATCCAATGCCTATCTCTTCCGCAACTTCTCCTCATACCTTGCTGATGGATGATTTCCATTCTCCGACCCTTCTGGCTTCCTAGTTCCTTGAATGGTCCCAGTCCACTTCCCTCACTTACTTGCCTGGATAGCTCATACTCATTCTTTCGTTCTCAGCTTCAGTGTTAACTTCTCATATAAGACTTCTCTGATTCCCCCTAACCCTCTCTTCAGATAGAATCTCTCATTCTATGCTCACTTAATACTATGTAATTCTCCTGTGCATGTCATATGTCATTAAGCAATTATTGGGGTTTTTTAATAATAAACTTAGTTTTTGTAAGCAGAAAGTGTGTTTGTCTCAAAATGGCTGTATCCCAACCATCCTGTGCTTGCCTGGCATACTCTGTGTGTTAAGGAAGGAAGAAAGGAAAGAAGGGAGGGAGAGAAGGGAGAGAAGGAGGAAGGCAGGGAGGGAAATCGTACACATACTGCTGAATATGAAGATAACATACACAATCCAAACACAACATCAACAATGAAGAAATCAACACGTTTCTCATGGTGTTTGTTTTTTTTTTCTTTTTAAGAATCAGTGCATACAATAAAGACCTATGACTTTTGCTTCTATACAATTTTAAAGTCCCCTTACACGTCAAAGATTTCCCGACTTTTGTTGCCACCTACTAATAAAAGAGTCCCTACAAATAATAACTGCTTGTGTCATTACAATAAAGTCTTTCACAAATAAAAAAAAAAGATATCTTTTTGAGGCCATGTACAGTTTTGATGGATTTAATAACATACTAAAACTTAAGAAAGAATTACCTAGAAATTCTTTGTTTCCACTTGTATGCATTAAGGTAATACTAGCTATAGTAACAAACTAAAAAATGTATGATGGCTCAAATGCAATAGAAGTTAATTTCTCATATAAAATCCAACTTATTTTTTTTTCTGAGCAGCAAGGAAACTTCACCTAAGTAGCCATTCAGGGAGGCTATTTGTGACTTCTTATCTCCAGCATGTGGTTTCCAAGGACCCTGGGCCTACCTATGCCATGTTGGTGGAAGAAGAATCTACAAGCCAAAGCTAGAAATGGAACTTGTCACTGCTATTCACATAACAATGGATAGATCTCCAACACATGGCTATACCTGAGTGCAAAGGAGACTAGAAAACGTGGTTTAACTGTGTGGTCAAGGAGAAGAGAGGGCTTCCCTGGTGGCGCCACGGTTAAGAATCCGCCTGCCAATGCAGGGGACATGGGTTCTAGCCCTGGTCCGGGAAGATCCCACATGTCGCAGAGCAGCTAAGCCCGTGCGCCGCAACTACTCAGCCTGCGTTCTAGAGCCCGTGAGCCACAAATACTGAAGCCTGCGTGCCACAACTACTGAAGCCCGCACGCCTAGAGCCCGTGCTCCACAACAAGAGAAGCCACCACAGTGAGAAGCCCACGCACTGCAACGAAGAGTAGCCCCCGCTCGCTGCAACTAGAGAAAGCCCATGCACAGCAACAAAGACCCAATACAGCCAAAAATAATAAATTAATTTTTTTTTTAATTTTTTTAAAAAAGAAGAGAAACTGGTTTGGTGAATAGCTAGTCGTTCTCTACCACACCACTACCTCTCCAGTAAGATTTCTTACTGATCTACCCTAACCGTTTCCCTTAACTTATTTTTCCTCAAAGGTTATTCTTAAAAGTTGACAATTATGACCAATAACAGAATATTTAAAGTATAATAACATAATCATTATGTACTGCATGCAATCTCAACATTACAATACTTGTAATTTTCTCCTTAACAATAATTTTATGCAAATGAGTGCACATCCTTCCCATTGTTAATTTTCTACTTACAATTCTTCCTTTCTAAAAAATAGGAAAGGAAAATAGTTTTCATAGGTATATTTATAAAGAAGTGTAAAAACAAAGTTAGTAGAGAATGACTTTAGCTTAGGAAGTATTCATTTCATAACAATTGTATAAAGAAACTTGAACAACACAACTTAATTTATGCACATGCTAAATCTGAATAATAAAATTAGCATTCAGTGAATGTCAGCTACGCTTATCTGTACAGTAATATTCATTTGCATGAATTGAGAATCATTCTCCATTACTGATAGAAAAAAAAGTGAAACAAAAAAGGAAGATAAAGAGACTAATAAATCTGTCAGAGTGACGATAATGGAGGAAACATGGATATTCGAGAAAAGCTTGATGTACCCACCTCATTTTTAAGCCATCTCTTTGATTGTACCAAAACATTGAAACTTGCTTTAAGGAAATTGCCAAACAAATATTTTTGCCTCTCTTTAAATCTCCTTTTTTCACATGGCCTACCCAAATTCCAGAAACATTTCCAAGGACCAGAAATATCTGAAAGTACTGTGGAGTATGATATCTTATTATAATATGTTTGGGCAATGATAAAGTGTCTCCCTGTCCAAGAATTAGATCATGATCTGAAAAATAAACTATTAAAATATTAAGCATTTAAATACACACAAACCTGTATGTACACAGTCACAAACACACAGAGCAGAAGTGGTTATTCAAATGTAAGAGTGAATCAAGATATTGTCTGTGATACATGACTACAGAGTTCAGGTACCATAAACACATCAATTGAGACAGAGATATAATGACAAGTGAGCCAATCTGAAACATAACTAATTGCACAGTAGCCTAAAAAGGATGGTAGAAATAGAAGGTACATAGATGGTCAACTCTGGAGCACAATTAAAAGAAGATTAAACACCAGAGGTTGATTTTTGAACAAGCATAACATGGAGAGAGGATGTCCTGAACCACTGATTTATGCACTATTTCAGATGTTTATCACACAATTAACTCTGCTTGTAATGATTCTGTCCTAATCATGTGGTCTTCTGATTATAATTTAGTTTCCCATGTAGCTCTGCCTAAAATGAAAGAATGTGTTTCATGCCAACATGAGTAGGTCAGTCCATTTGACAGTCACATTTCTCATTGTTCATTAACAATTTGGTCTTGGGTCCTTGACTAACGTAACTCTGATCCTGAGAAATAGATCCACTTTTAGTGCAACAAAATCAAATTTCTGATCTTAAAGAACAAGACAAAAGACGCTGAATTGAGGTTCATACACAAAGTAAATTCCACCTCGACATCACCAGGACAGCCAGCCATTCATGCAATCAGTATCATTTCTTTACTACTGTTTTTTCATTCAAATTACAACAGTCTACGGGACTTGCCAGGCAACAAACTGGTGTACCTAAATGAGCAGCATCCCCGAACACACTCAACAACAACAAGAATATAAATCTTCTGATCTATAACTTCTACTTTGACAGAGTGGCTCCAGATAAAACTTGTAAAAAGGTTCATTTTTCACATTCTCCTTGCCACCCTTTGATTAGTCCTTTACTCTGGTCCCACTTATTTTCTTATTTTTGGTGGGGCCCTGAAACATGTCTTTTTTTATACTATGACTTGGAAGAATTTCTAATATGGTTTTAATTTCTTTTTGGAAAAATTAACATCTCAATTGTACATCAGGTCATTTTAACATCATATGGTTCTATTATTTTCCCGGGTCTTCCCAACTGACTGTCACTGCACCTTATGGCAACAGCCCCACAATCCAAACCTCTGGAGACTGGCCAAGAATACAAAGTCAAGCATGCTGAGGAGGGAACTGACACTTACAGAAAATATATGGGCATTCTGTCTCTGATCTCTTAACCATGGAGAAGCAGTAGATTTTGTGGTAAGATATAAGGCAAAATTGATATTAAGACTATTACTTTATATACTAATGACAAGAAAAATGCTAATTAAACTATGACATATTATTAATATATTATGATTGCAAGATGCATTCTCATTTCAAGGAGTTAATATGTGAACAAAATATGTACAACTTAGAATTAATGAACAACAGTATTGACTTTTATTGCCTCTTACTGAGCTCCAGACTCACAAAGGTTGGCATCAAAACCAAGACACCATTTATTGACTAGATGTGGTTCAGGGAAAGGATTTCAACAGGTCAGAATGAGTCTCTGAAATCTAGCTCAATGGTCTGCCTGGTGCTTCTGATTTAGCTGCTATAAATTATATAAATTTCCACCAACTCACTGACCTTTTTGGCCAGAATTCTTTAAATTCTCTACAATAGACTTCTCTTCTAGAGCTTCATTTGAATATATCTCATCTACATGAGGGAACTTTCGGGGATGATGGATATGTTTGCTCTCCTGTTGTGATGGTCCAATGAGTGCATACCTATGTCAAAACTTATCAGATTGTACACTTTAAATATAAGCATTTTATTTTATGTCACTCACACTGTTAAAGCTGTTTAAAAAAAAATAAGTAATGTTCAGACTGAAAAAAATAATTAACCAGCCTTTTTTAGTCCAATGAACTTCCTTGGGGCTGATAGTCAAGTGGACAATCACAGAAACAAATAATTACACTGCAATAAGAGATCTGAAAGAGCAGTGACGAGCCAGCCACCAGCTGTGGGCTGATTATCTAGAATTGGAGTTCAAGGAAAGCATCCTGGAAGAAATCATGCCCCTGATGTGTCCTGAAGTAAGATGACAATAGAGATAAAACTCCAAGCAGAAAAGGATGAGCCCTCTAAAAGTCAGTTTTGGTTGGTTAGCTTCATAGTATTGTTAAAAATAACATTTTAATCAGCTCCACTATAGTTTCTGCTTATGAGAAATGTTCAATGACATGTGTCCTTTTCACACATATATTTATTCCCTCTCCTTTTTTCAGGCTTCACTGTTAAATGTTTTTTGTTTTATGGATGAAGCACACATGATCATGAACTATGCAAGGCTAGGTGAAAACAGAATTTTTTAGTATCTAGTTAACTTAGCAGCGGCAAATTGGGTGGGCACATTTGGGCATTCTCCAAGGATATACCTGGTGCTACCTGATAAGCATATACTTGGTAGAAATTCTTGGGAAATTTTTTTAATTGGGTCCTGGATCCCTAAAAAATGTTATATTATAAGAGCACAATTTCTTAAATTGTTGAAAGTACATAGTATTTGTATATAAACTAGCAACTTGCTAACAATACTACAATGTGAATTTAGTCATCAATGCTATATCTGACATGTAAATGCTTGATTGTCCTGTATCTATGTGTTCTAAAACCTCCAACTTCTGTTTACTTAGTCATTCCTATAATGTCTGAGCCCAAAATTGCACTAATTCCCTCAGGCTGCTGTAATAAAATACTGCAAACTAGAAGTCTTAAAATAAAAGAAATTTATTCTTTTAAAGTTATGGAGGCTAGAAGTCTAAAATTAAGGTGTCAGCAATGCTATGCTCCCTGTGAGGACTCTAGGGAAGAATCCTTCTTTGCCTCCATCAGCTTCTGGTGACAGCCAACAATCCTTGGTGTTCCTTGACTTATAGATGCATCCCTCCAATCTCTACCTCTGTCTTCACATGAACCTCTTGCCTGTGTGTATGTATATTTCTGTGTCTTCACGTGG
The DNA here is from genome assembly GCF_003031525.2 of Neophocaena asiaeorientalis asiaeorientalis. NCBI lineage: Eukaryota > Metazoa > Chordata > Mammalia > Artiodactyla > Phocoenidae > Neophocaena > Neophocaena asiaeorientalis. Next base: position 8,359,567 of record NW_020185325.1, on the reverse strand, counting down.
CCTTCTTATAAAGTCACCAGTCATTGGCTTTAGGATCCATCCTAATTCAGTATGACCTGATCTTAACTAATTATATCTGCAAAGATCTTGTCTCCAAGTAAGATCACATCCTGAGGTTCACAGTGGACAGGAATGTTGGAAGGACACTATCCAATGCCACATGGTCCACCTCTGCTCTCCCCCAAAATTTATGTTTATACCACATGCAAAATACATTCACCGCATCTCAACATCCTCAGAAGTCTTAAACATTTCTAGCATTAATTCTAAATTCAAAATCTCATCTAAATATTAGTATGAAACGTTCCAAATCTGGTCACCTAAATCATCTGAATCAGGTATGGTTGATACTCTGGGTATGGTCCCCTGTGAAGCAAAATTCCTCTCCATCTGTGAATCTGTGAAAACTAGAACACAAGTTATCCTCTTCTAAAATACAATGGTGGGACAGGCATAAGATAGACATTCCTATTACAAAAGGAAGAAAGTGGAAAGCAGAAATGGGTCACAGTTCCCTAAGCAGTCCAAAATCCAGCAGAGAAAATTCCATTTGGTTTCAAGGCCTGAGAATAATGCTGTTTTGACACTCTGTCCTCTGGGCCCTCTAGGGCAGCCCTGCCCTTTTGGTCATTAATTTGGAAGTCATTTTTTAATCATATATAAATATTACCTAATAGAGAGATAATAACTTAATAATCTGAAAAAAGTACTTCATTGGCATGAAATAAATATCTTATCCACCTGACAGAATCTAGGGCAATGTAACGTAACTTATAACTCCATAAATTTTTTGTTATTAAAAAAAGAAGAAAATTATAGAAACAGTTGGAGAGTTGAAACTTCTTTACTAACACATTTTTTTTTCTTCAGGACTATAAGGAACTTGGAAGTCCAAATTTTTTTAATCTAAGCATCTGGTATCTCTTTCTTCCAAACATATCTAATAAATTGCAAAAATGCAACAGAAACTTGCTGCCACCTTTCAGTATCCTAGGGCTAGAAATCTAATTCTGTTACATGGCACTAAAGTAGAAGAGCCTTAGATTGTTAAGGACAAATTTAATGAATTGCAGCATTAATATAAAATAGCACCTAAAATTATGGTAGCAAATAAAATGGAAAATAACTCACAGCTGTACTTAGAGAAACTTGGGTCATAAATTAATAAACATTGATATACTATATAAATTTATATAAAGTACACCTTAATAATAATATAATAATAGTATATACACTTGAGATGATGGAGACATTAAATATAGTATATATGTTATTCATAGTAAAAAATTTTTATATTGCTTTTATTATAATTTATTTATTTCATAAATTACCTTTACAACTACAGCTACTAATGAGTTGTCTTAACCAAAACAGAATATTTTAATGCTTATTTTTCCTCCAATGCATTATATTACTTTGGGAATGTCATTCAACCTTACTTGAGTACTTGAGCTCTATTCTTATCTATGGACATTGACTAGCTAAGGCTTAGAATTTTCTAACGCCATATATTATACTGTCATAATCATTAACTAGTTTGTTCTGGTTATGCCTGACAAGTAGACTGGCTTATTAACTGTTATAGCATAATGGCTAATGTATGTGTCAACTTGACTGGGCCACAGGGTGCCCAGATATTTGGTCAAACATTATTGTGGGTGTTTTGTGATGATGCTTTTGGATGGGATTAGCACTGGTAGATTTAGTATAGTAGACTGTACTCCCTAAAGTGGTGGGCCTCATCCAACCAACTGATGGTCTGAAGAAAACAAAAGGGTTGACTCATTTCCAGGTAAGAGAAAGTTCTTCCTTCTCGACTGCCTTCATTCTGGGACATGGGCTTTTTTCCTGCCTTTGGACTCAAACTGAAACATCAGCTCTTCCTGGGTCTCAAGGTTGCTGAACTTCAGACAGGAACTACATCATCAGCTCTCCTTTATCTCCAGCTTTCAGGCTAACCTTGCGTATCTTGGGACTTGCCAGCCCCATGACTGTGTGAGCCAATTCTTTATTATATACACACCACACATGTGCATGCACACACAACCACACACCCTATTGGTTCTGTTTCTCCTTCAGGTTCTGTTTCTTTGGACAACCCTGACCAACGCACATAGGTACTCCAATTCATGTCCTCTTGCCCTCACCTCTGACTGCCATCTCAGCTAGGGAAGACAATATCATTGAAAGCTTTGATTAATTTTGTGCTGATAGTGTCTCCTATCCTCTCCCACTAATGTCTGAATGGCACATTAACTCCATAGCAATTTGGGACTTGGAAGTGTAAGGGAGTTAAGAACCTTGCAGGTAATCCTCAACCAATGAAAGACAAAGGCTGATGGATAAATGCATTAACCTCTGGTCTGGGAAAATGTGCTTCCATGGAGGTCTTGGCGCAGCTAAGCCTCAACTGTTTGTAGCAGTTACCTCAGTAACACAGGCTTATATTGGCTTGTCCTCCTTCCCATTCTCCTTTTTTCTGCTACTTCACCCCTGCTCCCTAGAATCAACTTTCAAATAAACTACCTGCATGCAAGTCTTTACCTCAGGCTCTGCTTCCAATAAAATCCAAGCTAAGACAACTGGCTTTAATTTGGAACAATGTAACAAAAGGTGAGAGATCAAATTGGTTTACAATAAGTGTTCTAGTGACATCAGTGAAAATAGCAAGTAAGGACCTCTGAAAATTCTCTCCTCCATAAAAGCAACAAGAATATTGGCAAAAATTGTCAGATTCAATTTTTTCAAATTGAAATTAACCAAAGGCTTGTAGCAATCTGGGGAGAAAAACAGCTGAGTCCTGATAAGCTTTGTGACATTTAGACTTGCTTTATTTTCATTCCTCCCTCTGCTAATCCATGGTAAACTTAAAAGCCAAAAATCTGCACTCATGGTGAAAATCAGCAGCCTGGCAGTCACTGGAGGGGAAAAAACATGGTTGAAGTGCTTTCAAAGTTCCATTCCCAGACAAATGTCATTACTTGACCTGATTCCTTGGAAGACCCCACTAGCAAGACTGGCTTTATGCTACCTGAATCAGAGCTTGCTCACTGCAGAATAGCCTTTATCCTGGGGGTGTTTGTCAAAAACAATCAGAAGCAATTGTTGAACAAATCAGCTGTCTGAGACAGTGGATAATGGTTGATAAAAACAATAAGCTAATCAAAAAGCTTGAAAGGAAAATATGAGGAATGAGATGTCCATAGATAACTTTGAAAAGCTCTGACATGTTCCTGGGAATCTGGAAGGTCATGCATTCATAGGGCTGTGCACATGACCAAAGCTGTACATATACTCAAGAAAGACCTGGGAAGACCATAAACTCTCACCTCTGTCAGACTTTGACACTCTGTACAACGGGAAGTGAAGGCTAAGGTAGAGTTGTCAACTTCATGGCTAAGTGTTGAAGACATGCCCCATGACACAAAGAGCCCCTCAGAAAAGATGGGGAGACTTACTGGTTCTAAGAATCTAAGGAAATATTTGTTGAATCATTATCTGACCACTGAGCTTATTGAGCAGAGACCTCAGTGGCTACATATAACAAAGAATACAGACTTTACAAAATTAGTTAGGAAAAGTTATGAAGCAAGCAGGCAACAGCAACAACAAATACTGGGAATAATCTGATTTTTCAGTTGCCTCATTATATTAAATGTCTAGTTTTCAATAAAAATACAAGAGACATGCAAATAAACAAGAGAGTATGGCACATACACAGTGAGAAAAAAATCAACCAATTGAAACTGTTCCTGAGAAAGCTCAGATGTTGGACTAAGTAGGCAAATACTTTAACTATTTTAATTATATTAAAGAAACTAAGAGAAACCATGTTCAAATAATTAAAGTATGAGAATTATGTCTCACAAAATCCAGAATATCAATAAAGAGACAGAAAAAAAATTTTAAAGAACCAAATAAAAATTCTGGAGTTGAAAAGTACAACAACTGAAATTAAAAATTTACTAAAAGGGCTCAACACCAGATTTAAGCAGACAGAAGAAAGAATTAGTGAACTTGAAGACAGGTCAATCAATATTATCCAATTGGAAGAACAGAGATTTTAAAAAGAATGAAGAAAAGTGAACAGACCTCAGACCTGGGGACATGACTGAGCATGCCACCATACATTTAATAGGAGTCTTAGAAAGAGAGGAGAAAGAGAACAAGGCAGAAAAAAAATATTTGAAGAAATAATTTCCAAAAACTTCTCCAATTGATGAAAAATATTAAGCTATACATCTCAACCAAGAACCTCAATGAAATCCAAGTAGGATACACTTAAAGAGGTCCACCCCTTAGACACATACTGAAAGTTAAAGACAAAGAAAGAATCTTGAAAGCAGAAAGAGAGAAGTAAATCTTCATGTAGAGGGACCCTCAAAAAGCTTAACAGTTAATTTCTCATCAGAAATCATGGAGGTAGGAAACAGTGGGATGACGCTCTAGGTGCTGAAAGAAAAAGACCAAGGATTCTATATCTGTCAACCAAGGATTCTATATCTAGTAAACCTATCACTCAAAAATGAAGGAGAAATTAATACATTCACAGATAAACAAAGTTTGAGAGAATTTCTTCCTAGCAGACCTGATCTACAAGAAATCAAAAAAGGAGTCAGTCCTTCAGGCTGAAATGAAAATGACACTAGACAGTAACTCAACTTTACATAAAGAAATAAAATGTACTGGTAAAGCTAACTACATAAGTAAATTTAAAAGACAGTATAAACTTATTTTTTATCTTAACTCTATTTTTCTCTTATATGATTTAAAAAATAACAGCCTAAAACCATAATTATAAATCTGTATCTATGGGCATACATGTTATTACTGACCTTACAGAAATAACAAAATTATTAGGGAATACTCTGAATAATTATATGACAACAAATTAGATAACCCAGCTGAAATGGACAAACACCTAAAAAGACAAACTATCAAAATTTACTCAGGAAGCAGTGGAAAATATAAATATGCCTACAACAAGTAAAGAGATTGGAAGAGTAGTCTTTAAAACTTTTCACAAAAGAAACCCCAGGACAAGAAATCATCACTGGTCATTTACCAAATGTTTAAAGAAAAAATAACCAATAACCAATCCTTTACAAATTTTTCCCTAAAAATTTAAAATAGAAGAGGAGGGAACACTTTCCAATTCATTCTATCAGACCAGAATAACCCTGATATAAAAAAACAGACAAAGACATTATAAAAATCCTCAACAAAATGCTAGCAAACCAAATCCAACAACTTATAAAAATGACTATACATTATGACTAAGTGGGATTTATTCAAGGAATGCAAAGATGCAACCAGCATATGAAAATTAATCAGTGTAATACACCAGAGAAATAGAACAAAGGATGAAAAATTAACCATTTCAGAAAATGCATTTGACAAATCCAACACCCTTTCAAGATTTTTTTATAAAACACTCAAAACTCCAAGATTAGGTGAAAAATTCCTCAACTGCTATCTACAAAAAATCTACAGGTATATCATACAGTGAAAAACTGAACACTTTTCTCCTAAGATCACAAAAAAGACAAGCATATCCACCCAAGCCACTTCTATTCAACATTGTACAGATTCTAGTCAAGGCAATTAATTAGGCAAGAAAAATAAACAAAAGGTATCGAGATTGGAAAGGAAAAATTAAACTATACTTTCAAATGACATGATCTTGCATATAGGAAATTCTAAGAGATCCACTAAAAATCTATTAGAATTAATAAACTACTTCAGCAAGGTTTCAGGGTACAAGAACAATACACCAAAGTCAACTATATTTCCATATACTAGCAATAAACAATCTGAAAATTAAATTATGAAAACAATTCTATTTACCATAGCATTAAAAAGAATACTTAGGAATGAATTTAACAAAAGAAGTGCAAGATATACACTGAAAACTATAAAACATTGTGGAAAGAAATTAAAGAAAACCTAAAATAAAGGGAACTATATCTTGTGCTCATGGATTGCCAAGATGGTAATATTCCCCAAATAGATCTACAGATTCAATATAATCCCTATCAAACTCCCAGCTGACTTTTTTTCAGAAATTGACAAGCTGATCCTAAAATGAATATGGAAATGCAAGGGATCCAGTATAGGAAAAAAAGATAAATTAGATTTCATCAAAATTAAAAACATTTATGCCTCAAAGGACACTAACAAAACAACCCACAGAATGGGAGAAAACAGTTGCAAATCGCATATCTGGATCCAGCATCCAGAAGGAATAAAGAACTCTTTCAACTCAACAACATATAAACAGATAACCCAATTTTTTAAATGGGCAAAAGATTTGAATAAAAACTTCTCCAAAAACAATATTACAACTAGCTAACATGCTATGAAAAGATGCTCAATACTGTCAGTTATTACAGACACACAAATAAAAACCACAGTGAGGTAGATATCACTTTGTATACACTAGAATGGCTGTAATCAAAAAGACAGAAAGTATGGAAGAGGACGTGGGGAAATTGGAACCCTCATACATGACTGGTGGTAATGTAGAGTGGTGTAGCCAGGTTGGAAAACCGTTTGGCCGTTCCTCAAAAAGCTGAACACAGTGTTCCCATACGACCCAGCAATTCCACTCCCAGGTATATACACATAAGAATTGGAAACATATGTCCACACAAAAACTTGTACAGGTATATTCATAGCAATATTATTCATAATAGCCCAATGTCCATTGACAGATGAATGGATAAACAAAATGTGATATATCCACACAATGGAATATTATTGAGCCATAAGAAAGAAGTATTACTTATTCATACTATAACTTGGATGATTTTGAAATTATTATGTTATGTTTTAGAAGGCAGACACAAAAAACCACCTACTGTATGATCCCATCTATATGAAATGTTCAGAGTAGGCAAATTCACAGAAACAAAAAGTATATTAAGGACTGCAAGCAGCTGGGGAGAGGGGAAAAGAGGAGTGACTGCTAACAGGTACATGATTTTTTTTGGCATCATGAAAACCTCGGGGAATTACATAGTTGTGATGTTTCTACAACTTTGTGAATATACTATAAACTACTAAATAGTATACTTAAAAGGGTGAATTTTATTGCATGTGAATTTTATCTTAATAAAAAGAATTGAAAGCAAAAATTATGATCTACTGATGCATGAATCACTGTACACTCTACTGGTTTGTCTGGGTTATCCAATGGACCTTTTGACCCAACCTGCAGTTGTCCAAATTATATAGATTTCCCCAGTATATACTTACTCTTCGGCCTTCAAAATCAGATTCTTGAATATGTTTTGAAAATTTAAGAATATTCTCTACATATCCTTGAAATTAATGTCAAGCTTCTGCTAGCTTTATATAAACCAGGCGTCTGCTAGCTCTTGATAGTCTGTACCAATGTTCAAGTTGTTTACAGTTTGTCTTCCCACAGGTACATGTGCACAATTACCTTCTCCAAAGGTCTCTTAGCTGTTTTCCGAGAATTGAGTACACTTCCAAATATCTAAGCCTTGTGATGACCCACAGAATCACCACCATGCTTACTCCTGCCACATGCCACCTTCCCAGGGCTCTTGCATGACTATTGCCTCTGTGTAGTGGTATGTGCTTTCCAAAAACACGCATAAGGCTTGCATTCTCACTTCGTTCAAACTTCCGCTCAACTGTCAATCTCCTCCTTTCTTGGCCACTCCTTTGAAGATAGTACTCCCACTATACTCTGTCCCCTTTCACCATTTCATCATTTCATCCTAGCCCTTACCTAATCAACTTAGAATACATATATACATACATACACACTTTCATTCTTTTGTTTACTGTAAGTGATAGCGGACAGAGTCACAGGCCTGCTTCTTATTCTTAGCATTTAGAACCGTGCCAAGCATATAATAGGTGCTCAAAAGATATTTGTTGAATAAATGACTGAAATGCTGCCTTAACACAATCTTGAAAATTATTCTTATCATCTATCCAATAATCTGTGGAGACTTATTTAGATGGTCTTCCTTATGTCTCTGAAAAGGCATAAAACACTAATTAGTTTTAGTCCTCATACCTTTCAATCCCTAGCCTCCCTTTCCTTTAAACGAAGTGTTTGGGGCTTTTTTCCTCTCTAACAATAACTTTTCTAATCAAACGGTTAGGGGGAGAAAACTGTCAATCAAGCAACCTTGGATTTCCAATATTGTAATGTTCCCTAAGTATACTTATAGAAAAAGCAGCAAACATAAGCACAAAGCTTAATAGCCCAGGACAGTATATTTGTGGAGAAAATACTATTTTTGGTAATCCTTCCAAACATGTGTGTAAAAGACTAGTAAAGCAAATTACTGTTTGGCTAGCCACATGACAAATATTCTTAACAGTACATCTCTAAAAGATGAGAGATATGCTTTTCTAACAGCATGAGCATTTTATACTGGTATTTTAAACATGTATCTCTCTGTGTAAGATGAATTCCCAGTTTATTAGGGAATCAGATGCAAATATATACATTAAGAGAAGCAGAGTAAAATGCACCCCTGTATATATATATTTCCAGACAGAACAGAGGAGTCTTATCTCTCAGCAGGAAATGTACGAGATGAACTTCTCACTTAGTCAATTAATTTACACTGCAGTCACCAGGGCTGGAAGGTAGCTTGGCTGACTTAGTGGTCTAGGCTAGAATGAGTAATAATAATTCACATTTATAAAGGGCTTCAGAATATTAATTATTTAATCCACACTATATTGCTGCATGATAATTCAGAATTATTGCTTGTGCTTTTTAGGTGAGAGAAACTGATCTAAATCAATTAAAATTCATGCTAAAAGCAGAGTTCCTGGCCTTCAAGTTGGTGCTCAGTCCATTTTGCCTTGCCATTCTGGCCCTTTGGACTCTGTGATGGGTTAATTAACCTCTCTTGCTTTGAATTTGTCCATAAAATGGTGATAATAAGACTAACCTTACAGTAGTATATTGTGCAAATTAATTGATTTTTGGAAAGCACTTTTAGATCCATGGAAAAAAAGTATAGTTGTATATATCTCAATTGATTTTAAATGATAAATGATCATTTTTCATATCATTTTTCAACAGCGATAGTGACAGAGATATTGAATAATATATAAAACAATGAAAAATTCTTTCCATCACTGAAAGAAAGAGCACTTGAAACTCCCACCTCCATTCAGTCAGCCATGACTCATTCATTGGAAAAGAGGCTATGATTCATTCCCTTCCACAACTACCCAGGCTAACATGCATTTCCAGTACAATGAGAATATTGGCTGTCCCTCACAATGTGGTCTCTCATTTATGGTTGCATTTTAAATATGTGTACAGTAGCTCATCTTGCAGTGCACTTCAGTGCAGTTTGGAAGGTAAGTTGCCCGAGACAAGAACACGATTTTTTTAATTTATATTTTTCAGTGCCCCGATCAGAGGCGCAAAACATTTGTTTTAGCGCTAGCATCTTTTTAAGTGTTATATAAACTAATGTACTTATAAATAAACATTGAATGGTATCAATGAAAATGCTACCAAAATTGTAGACCTCAAAGAAGAATTATTTCATTTGTACCTACTTTCTTAAATGAGTTTTCCTACATAATAGTTCTACAAAACATGTTGAACTTGATTCTGAAAAAAATACAGCTGAGTTATTTCATCTGAAAACTACAAAAAATTAATTTAAGGACTTTTATTTCAGACATGAACCCAAAGTTGAAGCTCCAAATCCATATAAACCTAGAATTATATGGTGATAAAATGTTAGTGCTTAGTACAAGAAATGAAACACTAAACCTTAAAATGTGTCTAACGGATGGTTTGTAGCCATCTTCAATCAAAACTCAGTACCCACTGATTTTTTTCCCAAAACAGGAGGCCCAGTTCCCCTCTGAGTGGCCTTTCTCATGTGGAACTCTTCCCCAACACCCTCTCTCCACATTTCCCCCAGTCAGAAGTATGGACTTAACACAACACAATATTTAAAGAGGCACTAATTTCACTCAAATCAAGAGGCAGATTTGGTTCCTGGCTTGAAAAGGAAATAGCCATAATTAGAATGTGCCTAATAGATTACACCTGTCTGTTAGGCTAACCCCAGAAAACAAGTTCCTCAGTAAAGACAAATCCTGAAATCCAAGGTCAATGAGGGTATCCCAGGTTTTCATACCTATCAGGATCACAATTAATCTACCCATATCTGCCCTGCAATAGTCTCCTGGTTATAGAGATTTCTGTATATGTGTGTAGGTCTGTTTGTATGTATGTATGTATATACACATATACACACACATATATGTATATACTATTTCAACCTATTAAGCAAACATACAGCCTCCTACCTGAACAACTGACATGCCCTGAATTATAAGCTATATTGCTTTATCTCTTTCATGTATTTATGCATTTTATTGCTGTCCTTATTTTATACACTAAGATAAAATATTTAGGTTTTCATAAAGGGTTAAAAATTATTTATACTTGCCTTTTTGGCATCACCTTTAAGTAAAGCAACTTTCCTATTCAGAGTCACGGAAATTAACCAAACAAATAAAAATAATGGAATAATTAAAATTAAGATCATTCTAAGTTAACAACTTTGTGACCATTTGCACAAAATTAGTAAATAAAAATTTTCATACAATTATTCAAAGTATTTATTTAACATAAAAATCATAAGGTTAATACCCATCAGGATGGATGTTATTTAAGAAAAGGGGAGAAATACCCTTTACCCATGTTTTGGCAAGGATGTAGAGAAACTGGAACCTTCGTGCATAGCCAGTAGAAATATAAAATGGTGCGGCCAATGTGAAAAACATTTGTCAGCTCCTCAAAAAGTTAAATGTAGAACTACTATATGACCCAACAATCCCACTCATAGGTTTATACCCAAAAGAACTGGAAGCATAGACTCAAAGATTTACACCCACGTTCCTTGCAGCATTATTCCCAATGTCCATGCCAATGTCCATCAACAGACAAGTGGATTTTTAAATGTGGTATATACACACAATGAAATATTCTTCAGCCATAAAGGGGAATGAAATTCTGATAAATGAAGGAACCTGAAGACATTATGCTAAGTGAAAAAAATTATGCTAAATGAAATAAGCCGGACACAAAAGAACAAAAATTGTATGATTCTACTTATATGAGGTCCTGAGAACAGGCAAATTCATAGAGATACAAAGCAGAATAGAGGTTACTGGGAGCTGGGCTAAGGGGGCATGGGGATTAACTATTTAATGGGTACAAGGTTTCTGCTTGGGAAAATGAAAGGGTTCTGGAAATGGATAGTGGTGATAGATGCACAATATCGTAAGTGTGCTTAATACCACTGAGCTGTACACTTAAAAAACAGTTAAAATGATAAATATGTTATATATATTTTACCACAAAAAAGCTCACAAGGCTAATAGAAATTGTTTTAGTATATTTGTACAGAATTATTCATTGCCACCTGACCAATTATGTTTTTCAGAGCAGCTGGGTGTCTTAATTTGTCCCCAATACATATAATATAAACGTGTGTATATATATACAAAATCTAATTTCAGAGACTGGAAAAGGGTATAAGCAGAGTTCTAATTTATGAGATCAGGGAGTAAACATAAAATTTACCTTTGTAATTTTGCTGAAGTTTATAGCAAAATATCCTTCTTGAGGTTTATTAAACTCTAATCATTTTCTTGAAAGATTAGCAGCAATTATCATTAAGGTTTAAGCATTTAACTGTGACTACTGCAATAAATCTTATTAAAATAACTGAAACATACTTTTTTCGCATGTGGCAACCTGTCTCTGAATCACAACCATCTGTAAGTGGTGATTGCCTGGTGCACACAGATGGGAGTAAAACAACGTTCAGGCTATACCATTCTTTCATCATCACTTGGTACCAAACAAACTGAAATCTGAGTCAGACTATTTGCATTTGAAAGATTATATGATCGCTGTCATTAACAAATACTCATTGGCTTTCTGATATAAAATGCGTGATAGGTACCTGATTGAAAATAACACTTGAACTGTGCAGCCTCTCTCTAATCTCTGACAGCCTATTTAAAAATTAGATGTTAACAATAGAGGAACCGGTTTTGAGTTTTTATAGCACACAATTCCTTTGCAGATTTAAAATGACAGAAGAAGGGAACAGAATAATTTATTCCTTCTGGCTTACTGCACAGAACCATGGCGGCTCTAGGCCCATAACTTCAGGGCTACACTTTAAACTCCCGTCAGCCTAAATCTGTCACAAAGGTGAGCCTCTGCCCCATCTTACTTTTCCTTCAAGGCAAGGAAAAAACAGACCCACATTACTCACAAAGCCCAAATCTTTAAATAAGAAAAAAGGAAGCCAAAAATCAAGAAGATTAATATCTTCCTAGGTGTCACCACATTTTGGCTAAAAAGACCTGCCTCTACTGGATTAATAATCAGAGAAGGGAAAGAGATTTGAGCACTCTACGATGACACAGAGCACTGATTTTGGAGTTGGGCAAGCCTGCTTTCAAGAGGTAATGATAAGCTATCTTAACATTTAAGTGAGTCATTTTCTCTATGAGGTTTTTTCAGTCTTGATGAACTTCAGAGTATTTCTTACTTTGTCAAGAGTCCATTTGGTAGTTAAAAGCTTGGACCTAGATAGAATCAGACTGCCGAGGCTTAAACCCTGCTTCTTCCACCTACAGCTGTGTAACTTTGGCAAGCTACTTAACTTCTCTGTGCCTGTCTTTATTCACTTATAATGTAGGGGTAATAATAATCCATTCAAAGTTTTGTTGAGGGGACCAAATGTGTCAATATATTTGAGTAGTTTAGAACAAGGCTTGGCATCTATTACTATCAATATATATCAGTCAGTTGCTATTCATATGTGAGCAGGTACCTGAGTACACAGTGAGTCCTTTGGCCTCACGGAGCTTGCAGATTGCTGGAAGATAGACATTAAAAAATAAACACAGGGCTTCCCTGGTGGCGCAGTGGTTGAGAATCTGCCTGCTAATGCAGGCGACATGGGTTCAAGCCCTGGTCTGGGAGGATCCCACATGCCGCGGAGCAACTAGGCCCGTGAGCCACAACTACTGAACCGGCATGTCTGGAGCTTGTGCTCCGCAACAAGAGAGACTGCGATAGTGAGAGGCCCGCGCACCGCGATGAAGAGTGGCCCCCGCTTGCCACAACTAGAGAAGGCCCTTGCATAGAAACGAAGACCCAACACAGCAAAAATAAATTGATTAATTAATAAACTCCTACCCCCCCAACATCTAAAAAAAAAAAAAAAAAGATTAAAAGAACAGGATTTTGTTTAAACAAAAAAAAAACCCACAAAAACACATAATTGCAAAATTGAAAGAAAGTAAGAGAGGACAGCAGATCTTGTGATATTTGAGCTAATTATTTCATGTCAGATTCTTCATCTGAAAGATTTCAAAAATGTTGCCTATATAATAGCTATTGTAGGAAATACGTAAGTATTATAATGTAAAACCCCCTATAAAAGGAAAACCTTGGTGCAGGTTAGTTTCTTTCTTCTATTTTCTCCATGGTATCTGATCATTTAGATAAGTGCTTGCTTTTTTCACTGTTTGTCTGAAGATTATTATTATTATTATTTTTTCAGGGAAAAGTTTCTTAACCTCAAATGACCTCATTCTTCGAGACACCAGATGTTGAAGAATATTAAAATTATATTTAAGACACTGTTACATTCAAATTAAGATGTATTTTCTGCTAGATTACATTTTTAAAAGACAGTCATCACATATTATATACACTTAGATATCAAATGACTGCATTTACATTTGAACCAAAATAAAAGATGAAAGTGGTTAATGAAGTTCTAATTCATTGCCTTGAATGTTTTTAGCCTACTACATCCAAATTATTTTTTTTAAATAACTGCCACTAGAAAGGCTAATGCAGTGCAGATGACTCCCCAAATATTTGCAATAGGTCACGTGAACACCACTGCAGCATCTCAACAATTGACTGTAATAGATTTAAGGGGGAATGATAGGCTGCCTTGACATTTAAATAGATAATATTTTCTATTAAATCTTTTTTAAAAAACCTTGATTAACACCAGAAATATTTCTCACTTAACCAAAAGAAACCCTCATTAAGGAAATTTTCACTGAGTTACATACAATATGCTCATCTGTGCACCATGAACTTGTTTTTACTCTATATTCAAAGCTGTATGTTTATTTCTCTGTTCTAGTTCAGTTCTGAAAGCCAAAAATATGAAACAGATGTGGTGACTTTCTGTGTAGTGTGAAGCACAATTATGCTTCTTTGAATTGCTTAGGCTAAACAGTTGCCCTCCCTAGAGCATATCGAAACTGCTTTGAGATTCTCTGCAGCCAAGAATCCAGCTTGCTACCTGTCAGGAGCTGGAATTGGCAGGCCACAGCTGGGTGACTACGGAGGATGATAAAAAATATGCAGGCAAAACTTCAGCTAAATCGTATGCTGTCTCATCCTTAAGAAGAGATTGAGCTATTTGATAGTACAGTTCAAGGTCCACTTTATGGGGCCCATTTAACAGCACTCAAAAAAAAGCTCAGTTTTCTAGGCCATGTTGCTCCCCAAGAAGATGGACAGCCAGCACAAGGCAAAGGGCAAGTGAGATGGGCATCCATAAGCCCTCCCAGCCCCTTTCTCGAAGTGACACTAAATGTCCTGCTTCTGAGTTCATAGACAGCATTGGCAATAGCCGAGAGCAAATAAAGAAAAATCTTCCAACTTACATGTTGCAGCCATGATGCCTTTAAACCTGTGTCAACCAGATTAGTCTATGTATCAAAAGTGCACGTGTTGATTTTTCTTTCGCTGAGAATAGTTTAAAACATGTGGAAATTGCTATAAATGAAGAGAAAGCTTGAAACAAATGGTAATTTTGTTCTCAAAAAGGAAATTTTCTTCAGGCTGTGGGAGGTGAGGAAAAGAAGCTTCCTTTTCTTCTAAAATGAGTGAATGCTGAAAATAATGGCATTCATAGAATCCTGCATTGATCTTGCTAGCTTACAAAACTGCAAAAAGGTCTTGAAACAAAAGTTAGCAATGGGCATGTTCATAAAGGAACATTTACAGAGTGCTGTGCTCAGAGGTCATAAATTTGATACAAATAAGCACACCAGCAGTCTCATCAAATGTATGTTTTTTATCAAAGCAAACCATGTGTTGCCATTCATTCACTCAGCATTCATTTACCTCACAGAGACCTGGGCATTATGCTAGATGATGAGGATACAGATATGAAAAGACTAAGTATGTGCTACAATATGTTCGTAGGGAAAGGGGAAAAAGACATTTAAAAGACATGTAACAGACAAATAGAATATTTTTACTGCTCCTGAGGACTCATTTCCCCCTGTAGTCAGGCCCCTGGGTCTTGGAATAACAGAAATAAAGATATGGGAGGTAGAGACATTTGACCTCCATAATCTTAAGAGACATTTTACCATCTATATCTAGGAGTCAGGTCCCATTTTAGACCAATTCTTAAATTGCAATGACTTCTCTAAGTCTCCTCCTACCAATCCCACCACTCTCTCAACGCACCACTCATGCAAAGCCAAGAGCGTGAGAGGGAATGTAATCAGGAGGGCTCACACCCTTTGTCCTTTACCCTGAGAGATGTCTGATTCTACCCGGTCATTTTCAGTTTCATTGATATAGTGTGATCATTTTCATCCGTCTAGAAACACTGAGGGAAAAAGCTGGTGTTTTCCCCCTCAACACCTTTGCTATGGTCTAACACTGTGCAGGCTGTGGTCCCTGTATCCCAGACCCACCTCCACTCTTGGCTTTATAGTGTCCTAGGTCATTAAAGAGAGGTCACTTGTCCACATGGGTTGAGTCAAACAGAGTTGAGCATCCTTAGGGCATATGAGACAGTAAAGCCCAAAGCGGTGGCTGTATCCCACAGCCAATCACCACCTATATCAACAAGAAGAACAGTTGTCGTAATTCCTGGGAATGAGTTTTATATGCCTATAAATCAAGCAGAGGATGGATTCATCTGAGTGTTGGCTCTGCCCTGACTTTGGCAGGGCTAAGTACTTTGGGACAGAGCCCAGAAGATGGATCTAGAGCCTACTTCTAATCATGTCACCTTGAACTTTTGTCTCACATATAAACAAAGGCCTTGAACTTAGATACAGATAACTGCATGCATTTGTCCTACGGTTCCAAATCAAGGGAAAGAGTAGAATATTCTTTGATGAAAGGTCCTTGGAAGTAGATGTGATTGAATCACGGAGGGGTAAACAAATCCAAAACTATAAACTCATACTTGTTTAAAGCAAGTTCTGTAAAAGAGGTCTAGATTTGGATTTATTGCACAAAGTATTCTATTTCCACCACTTGTGACTCCTTAATTGAAGCCACCCTGCCTTAAGATTCAGCAAAGTAAGGGTAGTCAAAGTTTGCCTCATTTCTTATTCTACCATATTAATATTACATCTCAACAAACATGGATACTATAATTGCTCTGATAATAGTGTGTAAAAAGTACACCAGGGTCAAAGAGGAAAAGATTACTCAGAGCAGTCAATAAAGGCCTCATCTAAGATACTACACTTAAACTGAGCCTTGAGCTTGCCAGGTACAAAAGCAGGCAGAGAGAGCACTGCAGACTGAGACAACAGCCTGTGTAAAATCCCACAGCCTAAAACCACATGAGAGCCTAGGACATGTTAATGGGACTGGAACCAGGGAATGCAGGACACTAGGCATGTCAGCATGCACGGGTGCTGGACTTATCTTTCTGACCATGGAGTGTCATTTCCTAATTTCAAGCAGTGGTGTAATGTAAACAGGTAAGTAACCAGAGGTCAGAAGCATCATTTTCATACACAAGTGCCACCACAAATACTGCTATATGTGTATAAATATATAATCCTGCATGTGCATAATTTGCATCACAAGCTATTAGGTGCATTTCTTTCAGAGAAGTTTAGAAACAGTAAGTCATCAGTTGAACAGACAAGGTAGAGAGACCATGGAAATATGCTGAATAGTCTCCACAGAAATCTCCAATTACAATGAACTTTAATTATGCAAGAATAAAATATGTTATCTGAATTCCAGGGATCTGAAATGTAGAACTTGCAATGTCACTACTACATAAGCTCTAAAGGGTAGTGTTTTTAAAACAGAAAAGGAAAGTCTTTCAAATTGTAAAATGATAATTATTTAACATAATGTTTCCCACCCCCATAATAGTTTCTCCTAAAATGTGTGGAATAATTTATATATAAATATGTAGATGTATACAAACTGAAATGCCAAACATTGAAAAGAAACTCAAATGAGTGGGTATTTACATATGGAATAGAGCTCATAAGAAACCGTGTTTTCGTGATAATGAGATGTTTTCCAAGCTCCCTTTCATTCTGGAAATTTACTCAGAGACAAGCCTATACAGTCATAAAACAACAAAGAAGTTCAAAAGGCAGCCTTAGAAATCTGAAAAGATAAGATCTGACTTAAGAAATGGCCACTGTGCCTTCTCAAGTTCAGTGATGGGTCAAAGAGTGAAATGATTCTCAAGACACAGAAGGTAGAAAATCCTTCAGCTAACTATGTCTTTAACCGTTATAGGACATATACAATTCCAGGTCCAGAGAAACTTTAAATGGATTTAAGCAAGTTACCACTGTTTAGGTACATTCTACAAAGATCATTAACTACTTATATAAAATCACAGAAAACAAAGAAAAAAGGTGTTCTCCATAATGTTTAGGAAATGGATGCTTATGATCCATAAAGCCCAAGTAGAAGACAAGGTAAATAATTTGTTTTCAAATTTGTCTGAAAACCACTGCATTTTAAAAATTCAGCAAGACGTAATCAACTGTCTTGTTAGCAAGATAGTACCTTCTCAGAAGGACTTCATATTTTGTAAGAAAAGGAAAATGGTTTTAAAGCCTTACAGTATTTCCAACAAGAAAAGTAAGCCTATCAATTACAAAACTATTAAATGTCTCATCTAAAGGCTATATTCAAATGACCGACTTGGCCAGTTTCTTTTAGTTACAGAGGACAAAAACCCAACTCAATAGTATATATGTGCCACATCTTTTTTATCCATTCATCTGTCGATAGACATTTAGGTTGGTTCCATGTCCTCGCTATTGTAAATAGAGCTGCAATGAACATTGTGGTACATGACATTTTTGAATTATGGTTTTCTCAGGGTATATGCCCAGTAGTGGGATTGCTGGCTCATATGGTAATTCTATTTTTAGTTTTTTAAGGAACGTCCATACTGTGTTGTATCAATTTACATTCCCACCAACAGTGCAGGAGGGTTCCCTTTTCATCACACCCTTTCCAGCATTTATTGTTTCTAGCTTTTTTGATAATGGTCATTCTGACCTGCATGAGGTGATACCTCATTGTAGTTTTGATTTGTATTTCTCTAATAATTTGTGATGTAGAGCATCTTTTCATGTGCCTCTTAGCCATCTGTATGTCTTCCCTGGTGAAATGTCTATTTAGGTCTTCCGTCCATGTTTTAACTGAATTGTTTTTTTGATAT
>NW_020185325.1:8241534-8340311 GCF_003031525.2 Neophocaena asiaeorientalis asiaeorientalis | reverse complement strand
ATGGATACTATAATTGCTCTGATAATAGTGTGTAAAAAGTACACCAGGGTCAAAGAGGAAAAGATTACTCAGAGCAGTCAATAAAGGCCTCATCTAAGATACTACACTTAAACTGAGCCTTGAGCTTGCCAGGTACAAAAGCAGGCAGAGAGAGCACTGCAGACTGAGACAACAGCCTGTGTAAAATCCCACAGCCTAAAACCACATGAGAGCCTAGGACATGTTAATGGGACTGGAACCAGGGAATGCAGGACACTAGGCATGTCAGCATGCACGGGTGCTGGACTTATCTTTCTGACCATGGAGTGTCATTTCCTAATTTCAAGCAGTGGTGTAATGTAAACAGGTAAGTAACCAGAGGTCAGAAGCATCATTTTCATACACAAGTGCCACCACAAATACTGCTATATGTGTATAAATATATAATCCTGCATGTGCATAATTTGCATCACAAGCTATTAGGTGCATTTCTTTCAGAGAAGTTTAGAAACAGTAAGTCATCAGTTGAACAGACAAGGTAGAGAGACCATGGAAATATGCTGAATAGTCTCCACAGAAATCTCCAATTACAATGAACTTTAATTATGCAAGAATAAAATATGTTATCTGAATTCCAGGGATCTGAAATGTAGAACTTGCAATGTCACTACTACATAAGCTCTAAAGGGTAGTGTTTTTAAAACAGAAAAGGAAAGTCTTTCAAATTGTAAAATGATAATTATTTAACATAATGTTTCCCACCCCCATAATAGTTTCTCCTAAAATGTGTGGAATAATTTATATATAAATATGTAGATGTATACAAACTGAAATGCCAAACATTGAAAAGAAACTCAAATGAGTGGGTATTTACATATGGAATAGAGCTCATAAGAAACCGTGTTTTCGTGATAATGAGATGTTTTCCAAGCTCCCTTTCATTCTGGAAATTTACTCAGAGACAAGCCTATACAGTCATAAAACAACAAAGAAGTTCAAAAGGCAGCCTTAGAAATCTGAAAAGATAAGATCTGACTTAAGAAATGGCCACTGTGCCTTCTCAAGTTCAGTGATGGGTCAAAGAGTGAAATGATTCTCAAGACACAGAAGGTAGAAAATCCTTCAGCTAACTATGTCTTTAACCGTTATAGGACATATACAATTCCAGGTCCAGAGAAACTTTAAATGGATTTAAGCAAGTTACCACTGTTTAGGTACATTCTACAAAGATCATTAACTACTTATATAAAATCACAGAAAACAAAGAAAAAAGGTGTTCTCCATAATGTTTAGGAAATGGATGCTTATGATCCATAAAGCCCAAGTAGAAGACAAGGTAAATAATTTGTTTTCAAATTTGTCTGAAAACCACTGCATTTTAAAAATTCAGCAAGACGTAATCAACTGTCTTGTTAGCAAGATAGTACCTTCTCAGAGGGACTTCATATTTTGTAAGAAAAGGAAAATGGTTTTAAAGCCTTACAGTATTTCCAACAAGAAAAGTAAGCCTATCAATTACAAAACTATTAAATGTCTCATCTAAAGGCTATATTCAAATGACCGACTTGGCCAGTTTCTTTTAGTTACAGAGGACAAAAACCCAACTCAAAAAGATATATGTGCCACATCTTTTTTATCCATTCATCTGTCGATAGACATTTAGGTTGGTTCCATGTCCTCGCTATTGTAAATAGAGCTGCAATGAACATTGTGGTACATGACATTTTTGAATTATGGTTTTCTCAGGGTATATGCCCAGTAGTGGGATTGCTGGCTCATATGGTAATTCTATTTTTAGTTTTTTAAGGAACGTCCATACTGTGTTGTATCAATTTACATTCCCACCAACAGTGCAGGAGGGTTCCCTTTTCATCACACCCTTTCCAGCATTTATTGTTTCTAGCTTTTTTGATAATGGTCATTCTGACCTGCATGAGGTGATACCTCAGTGTAGTTTTGATTTGTATTTCTCTAATAATTTGTGATGTAGAGCATCTTTTCATGTGCCTCTTAGCCATCTGTATGTCTTCCCTGGTGAAATGTCTATTTAGGTCTTCCGTCCATGTTTTAACTGAATTGTTTTTTTGATATCGAGCTCCATGAGGTGTTTGTATATTTTGGAGATTAATCCTTTGTCCGTTGTTTCATTTGCAAATATTTTCTCCCATTCTGAGGGTTGTCTTTTTGTCTTGTTTATGGTTTCCTTTGCTGTGCAAAAGCTTTTAAGTTTAATTAAGTCCCATTTGTTTATTTTTGCTTTTATTTCCGTTACTCTAGGCGGTAGGTCAAAAAAGATCTTGCAGTGGTTTATGTCCAAGAGGGTTTTTCCTATGTTTGCCTCTAAGAGTTTTATAGCATCTGGTCTGACATTTAAGTCTTTAATCTATTTGGAGTTTATTTTTGTGTATGATGTTAGGCAATTATACTCCAGTAAAGATCTATTAAAAAAAAAAAAAACCAACTCAAACCAGCTTAAAACAAAAAAGGAATCTACCACCTCACATGATTAAATCGTGTGCTGAATCCAGCTGCTTCAATAAATTCATTGGAACACTGTTCCTGTCTCTATTTCTTAACCCTATTTTCCTCAGTCTGCTTTATTGTCAAATATGCCTTCCCCACGCAGTAAGGGTGCCCTCTGATAGCTCCAAGAGGGTTTTCTATCAGTTTAGTAACCCAAGTGGAAAGGGAATGTCTCTCTCCCAGTAGTTTCTGCTAAAATCTCAAACTGCCTCGGATTGAGCCTGAGTAAACACCCAGCTCTGAACTGTTTGTTCTGTCCAAGTGTGTGTCATACTGATTGACAAGACTTGGACCACACACCCAGCCCTGGAGCCAGTGAGTTCAGTCCTCTGGGTTACACTGACCAACAATGAAGGATGGGTAACCCCCAAAGAGACAAGGAGCAGAAAAACACATATTTTTCACTCCACAGATAAAAATATTATGAATTTGAGTATTTCATACATTCACTTTTAACAAAACGACATCTCACAGTTTAAGTGAACTGTACTTCCTGTAGGGACGGGCACTCTACCATATTTATGCTCTGGCCAATGCTCTAAAGCCAATGGGAAATATGGCAACTCTTGTATTGCTGGCAAAATCATCATGAGTGTTTCTTGGCTCCAGACTCATTCCACGTACTTCCTTCCTTTCTTTCTTATTTAGATCCAATCAGGTTAAAAATTCTTTCTATGACAGTCCATTGCAGAACAGTGGAGAGAGAAGTTACATACAGGTAACTACATATAGGTTATAACAACTATCCTAAAAATTTACGTAAGAGCAGAGATGGTCATAAGAGGCCAGGGATAAAACTCAGTAAGCAAGAAACTAGATAGATAACATGAATAAAAAAGTTTCAAGAAGCCAACAAAGTCGGAAGGTGGGATTATAAAGACAGGATCCAGAATCTGGGAATTCAGAGGTTTAATAAGGACAACTATAGAAAACAGGAAACTGTGGTTCTAAGGAAAATGATGTTCTTTGCAGTCTTTTAAAATTTCTGCTGAATGTTGAGTATATAAAGACAAGGTCTCATCAACTGGAAGTATATTTCCGTTCAAAGGTATCAACCGGGTTCCCAATGTGCTTTTTTTTTAATCCTATTTGAAGAAAAGGAACAGGGTTCTGGCTTTGAAAGTTTTAAATAGATGAGACCAGGTGACCTAAACAAGTCAATCCTAATCATGAACAATTATGAGATTATTGCCTCAAATTAAAGAAAAATCTTTTTTTTTATCAGCAGGCGGACTCTCAACCACTGCGCCACCAGGGAAGCCCAGAAAAATCTTTTAACACATTTTTATTTCTGACACATGGAAAGACATGGCTGGAGGGCACACTGATTGATACTGCCCTAAATCACAGGGAATGTAGCATGGCCAGGTTACTAGTAGATCCCCCATTGACTCAAATGTCGATCTTCTCAACAATCACCCTCTCTAGGGGACCATGTGATTTCAAAATGAGTCACAGTTCAATTCTTTAGCACTAAATACTATTGATTCATACATCAGAAGTTAAATAATTTTATCATCTAGTTATCTAAAAGCCTTGGGACAGCTATACAATAACAGTGATGAGTTCTTAGCAGTATCAATTTAAGGTATTTATTTATTTTGTAAACATTTACTGAGCATCTATAATATTCCAGGTACTGTGCTAAATGTTAACATAATACACATATACTCAAATTGTCAAAGAATGTTATCAGTGTTACTCACAAATGCATGAAAAATGTGATCATGGCTATGGAGGAACATAGGAGAATCCTTGCCAACATTTGAACTAGGTAAAAGGATGAGTAGGTATTCATCCACTTGGAGAGGTAAGAGAAGTGCATTGCTAGCAGGAGAAACAACATTCATAAGGACACAGCGGGAATAATATATTTGGTAAATATACAGAGTTCAATGTTACTGGAGCATGAGGTGATAGGTGAGTTGCAGACACTGATAAAGGTCAGATTGCAAGGAGCAATGTATACAGCAAACTAATTCTGTTTAAATTTTACACTTCAGTGAGTCATGAGGTCTTGTCTTAAAAGAAGTGAGGTAAGATGATCTCTTTAATTCTCATTTAATTTTTGAGTAATATAACTGCTCCACCAGTGTGGAAGGAGAACCAAGGTGAATGGGAAGTAGGTAGGAGGCAATTGGCCACACAAGAAATAGTGAGATAGCAGTGGAATGGAGAGAAACTGGATTAAAAAGATAGAATTGGTGGCATTTGGTGACCAATTTCAAATAATTGTGGAAAGAGTGGAAACAATTCACAGTATATCCAAGACTTCTAACTTTGAAAAAAGTGAAACCACTAACTAAACTTAAAGTTAGGAAGGGGAAGCACTGTGTCCAAGACTGGTAACAGTTCACCAAATCCATGCTCCCCTTCTGCCCAGACATCCCAGTGGACTGCATTTCCCAAACTCCTTTGCAATTAGAGGGATCCTAAAACAAGAGCAGTTGAGTATGGAGCAGTTGTTGGAGCTCAGGAGAAACGCAATTTTGGAGATAGGATTGAGGACTGTCAATTTATGATTCAAGTCATAAGAATGAGTAGAGAACTCCCTTTAAACCACCACCAGACCTAATCCAAATATTTATTTGATTATATTATTCCTGTAACATTGTATATAAGATTAAGAAATATTGAAAATATGACTGGATATGTGATATTGAAAAATAACAGCAAGGAACATCTAACACTATTATTTCTCTATCATCTTTGGTCAGATGCAGGAAATGTAAAGGGCAAGACAGGAAATAACTAGTGTTACTTTATTCTATTCTACAATCACGTAGCACATATGTACACAGCTGATTTTCTCCACTATGAGTACCTACTAAATAAAAAGTTCAGATGCTGTGATCATATTTATTCTTTTATATCCCACCACTTTGCAAAAGGAATTTGAGGCATCCCAAATGCTATATCCTGCAAAATATAAAAATTTTACCCAACTGTTGAAGAACTACACCTGCACCTATATACAAATATACATGTAAATAGTACAGAATTTACTATACTTTTCTATTAAAAGTGTTTAGAAGATGCATTAATCTACTTCTTCACTCATCTGAGACTTGTGAACAGGATAAAAAATGGAAAAAATACTGAAATGCAATTTCTGAAAAAAGAAAAACCATTGTACTAACATTTAGAGATGCCTCCATTAATTCCTAGCAGGTTATTTTAGTCAAACTATAGAGATTAAATAGTTTGTGTCCAAGCAGCTTTATTTTGTTGTATTGCTTTCATCTAAGAACTAAAAAGCCCCATCTAAAAACCACTACTCATAGCAAAACAATATTAATACTATACCAGAAATTGCTCCATGAAGATTGTAAAAATACAGGGGGAAACATTACTGATACTTTAGCCACTCCTTGTTTTATTCTTTATTTGACTATCTCCCATTTAAGTACTGACCAAGTTTGCCTTCACTTAGTTTCAGAGAGCCTACAGGCAAAAAATTATAAGGTGTCTGAATTATTTATCTTAAAACTTTAAAGGCATCTGAGGCATCTGCTGTATTTTATAGACTTTTAATGGATCAGTGTCAACTACTAGAAATGTAGGCTCAATGATCCTATAAGCCCAAATGGCCATTCTGTACCCAAATGAAAAATGTCACGTGAGCCTTTTGGCCTTGGAGAATCTAACACACAACTGGCTTATTTATGGGAATTATATGCTTCAGTCACCAATAAATCTTACAACCATAATCTATGAAGAAACAGATTTTCTTTATACTAAGTTATGGAAGTCAACGATGGCTGTGAGGTGAGCTGCTTAGAAAGTAGTCTGTAAATCCAACTCTATGAGGTAAGCCTTTTAAGAACATTTTTCTCTCAGCAACAGAAGGAATGGTACTTCACTTTAGATTTTATTTCCTCATGGAACATATTCTAGTGGTAAAAATGACTGAGTATTTTGTGACTCTGAAATGCAATAATTAAAACATAATCTGTTCCTTAAGAACTTAAAATTTTTCTAAATTTGAGATGTTCAACTGGGATATCCCAAACTAAACTGGAATTACTTAAAGAGTAAATCCAAACATTTGTGCAAAACTGATGCATGCACCTACAATATCTGTACAACATGAGAACATAACCTGAACATAATACCTAGCTAAAGACTCAAACTATTTATATCTTAAAATTTAACGTGCATCTAAACCACAAAAAAAATCTTAATTTCTTGGAATGTACAATTTGATTCTTGCCATCTTTTAAAATCCTAGGGGTTTCCAGATCAAAATGGCAGACTATAAACATTCACTTTTCCTCTTTCCTAAAATCACATTAAAATAACAGAAATATGAACAGAAGGGACTAGATGTTGAGTAGTACTGAGATGAGAATAGGAGCAATCAGCAGACTAGAAAATTTTCTCAAGTTAGAGGATAAATAGAGGCAGATAAGACAGTACAGGATCGGACTTCCCTGGTGGCACAGTGGTTAAGAATCTGCCTGCCAATGCAGGGGACATGGGTTCAATACCTGGTCCAGGAAGATCCCACATGCCGTGGAGCAACTAAGCCCATGAGCCACAACTACTGAGCCTGTGCTCTAGAGCCCATGAGCCACAACTACTGAGCCCACGTGCCACACCTGCAGAAGCCCGGGTGCCTAGAGACCGTGCTCTGCAACAAGAGAAGCCACCACAATGAGAAGCCCGCGCACCACAAGGAAGGGTAGCCCCCACTGACCACAACTACAGAAAGCCCACACGCAGCAATGAAGACCCAACACAGCCAAAAATAAATTAATTTTTTTAAAAAAAAAGATAGTACAGGATGAAAAGCTGCAGAAGACGGCAGCAGGTGTGGAAACTATTTTAATGGCAGAGTCCCAGAGGGGTGCCAAGTTTGGAGTGAACAAGAACAGGGAACAACAGCATGCTGTGGAGCTGTACTCAAGGAGATAAATGAAAGGACTTTGCACGGACCAGTCAGTGAGCTCTTCCCTCAAGCCTTTCTCTTGCTTCTCACAAGGGACCAGAAAGCAGCACTGCCTCAGGATAAAACCATAAGAATGCACTCTAAAGAAAGTGAAGGATCTTCTGGGGCGGGCT
Source organism: Neophocaena asiaeorientalis asiaeorientalis (assembly GCF_003031525.2). Taxonomy (NCBI): domain Eukaryota; kingdom Metazoa; phylum Chordata; class Mammalia; order Artiodactyla; family Phocoenidae; genus Neophocaena; species Neophocaena asiaeorientalis. The sequence continues at coordinate 8,332,745 of NW_020185325.1, read as the reverse complement.
AAAACTCCTGAGACAGAGGTAGAGCGGAGATGGAAGTAAATCTGGACTCTACACAGCTACATGTGGAGAGAAGGAGTGCATATGAAGAGAAGTCCAATTATTGATAAAATTTCACTCTTTAAGACATTTTGCCTTTCTCAGAAATATGTTCTTTAAGAGTCAAAAAACCAACTCTATCCGACCAATTTTCCTATAATTATCATCTACTGACTTGGCTTTTGGTATTATTAAAAATACCTGTATTTCTTATCAGTATTTTACGAAAATTCATAGGGGTGGGACTTCCCTGATGGCACAGTGGTTAAGAATCCGCCTGCCAATGCAGGGGACATGGGTTTGAGCCCTGGTCCAGGAAGATCCCACACGCCACAGAGCAACTAAGTCCACGTGCCACAACTACTGAAGCCTGTGCGCCTGGAGCCTGTGCTCCACAAGAGAAGCCACCCCAATGAGAAGCCTGCGTACCACAAGAAAGGGTAGCCCCCACTCACCACAACTAGAGAAAGCCCGCATGCAGCAATGAAGACCCAGCACAGCCAAAAATTTAAAAAGAAAGAAAGAAAGAAAAAGAAAGAAAGAAAGAGAGAGAAAGGAAGAAAGAAAGAAAGAAAGAAAAATAAATAAAATTTGTAGGGGTTACAGAAATTAGAAGTTTTGTCTTCCAGAGGTAAAGAATAAATTCTGTTTATTTCATCATTCCTAAGACACTCTTTTTTTTTCCCACATTAACACCTTTGAAATTCAGGTGCATCTTATAAAAAAGGGCATCATGTAGTGTGGCTCCATCCGGTGTAGATGTGACACAGTGTGGCCATTGCTTTGTCATGCACTTACTTGGTTGTTATCCCTAGAGGGATGACTGGACAACAGCAAGCCCTCAACATTTCAGAGAACAAAATATTTAAGGAAGTGTTATGAGCCTTGGTTGTTGACTGAAAACTTTCCATTGATACCTGCCGTCAAGAACAGGAAAACATCAGCATCAAAACTTACTGAAGGGATGCCAATGGCTTGGAAGAAACTCCCAGAGATAATGAGTGGAGCACACATCTAAAAGACGCTGCCTCGATACTCTGAAGAGTCAAAGGGTGAAACTGTGTAGAAAAACTCAGACACTGATGACTTTGAGTCAAGAAGTGGCTTAGAAGACTCAGAATGTGAAAAGGTTCTAGTTATACCTTAATTTATTTTACTTAGATTTCTCTTTTTGTGTATTCTCAAGGATTAAAATTACACCTAACCAAGTCTAAATATTCTAAATGAAAAGAATGATTTTGCTACGGTATAATTGGCAGTGATTTTCTTTTTCCTGGTGGTATAAAAAAATGATACGTCTTATGTTCAAAGGCATCCTAGATTTGATGAGATACAGTTACTAACATTTCAAGAAAATTTGGCTGTTTTAGCAGAGGGAATATAGCCAATATTTTATAATAACTATAATTGGAGTATAACCTTTAAAGATTGTGAATAACTATGTTATACACTGGAAGATCATATAATATTGTAAATCAACTATACCTCAATAAAAGAAAAGGAAATTTAGCTATTTTATCATTTTTGGAACACAATGTTGGACCCTCTTTCTAATTGATTAATGTGTATTTTACATCTGTAGTTAATAAACTTGGCTCCTTGTCTACCCTATTCTAATCTCTCCTAAATTCTTTGTCACAATTCTGTTACAGTCACATTTTTCCCCCAGAAGTGTATGGCTCACTCACCAGTTTTGATTCTCTTTCTTGATTACAGATAGAAACAAGTATATATGATGTTTTACAAACAGATGTATGCTTAATGGAGCAAAACACCCGTAATTTCCTAGTTATTTAAATCAAAAAAAATTAAGCGTAACTTAGTATGTTAACCCTTCTTTCATATTACATCTGATTTTATATTAATTTACCTAATCTTTTGCTCTGAAATACAAATAAAATCAATAGTAAAGAGGAGAAGGATCAAGTTGAACAAATGGGAAAAATGACCCATGGTAGACAGAGATAAATCTGGTAAAGAGAATACACAACAAAAATTATAATGGGTCTTATCAGAGGATTTGAGGTGGCTATTGTATCCACAGAGCAAGAATAAGCTGCTATGGGCAAAAGACGCAATCACAGAACAAGAATCCTTGTAAATTAAAATATATAATTGATTTATATTTTGAAAAAAGAAAAAATACAACTGATGAAATGAGAACTAATAAAAAATATTACCTATAGCGAGACCAATATTGCAGTTACACTATTACTTTTGGGTTCTAAATGCTAGACTAAATGTGAAAAAAAAAAGTTATACAATTCCGAAAAAAATGTTTTGAACCTAAAATCCTTCACAAAAATTAATCAAAGCACTATGAAAATAGAGTGGAGACTTTTTCAGATATGCAAGGAGTCAAAATGTTCAAAGCAGCATTGTTTACAACTGCAAGATATGGAAGCAACCTAAGTGCCCATCAACAGATGCATGGATAAAGTGGATCAGTATCTTTCAGTGTTTGCCAATCTTTTAAGTAGTTTCTTCAAAGAGGCTGCATGTTAAGTTCATAAAAAAGAATGAAATTTTTCAATTTGCAACAACATGGATGGACTTGAAGGGTATTATGCTTAGTGAAATAAGTCAGAGAAATAAATACTGTATGATATCACACATGTGGAATCTGAAAAATAAAACAAACTAGAGAAAATAACAAAAACAGACTCAGATATAGAGAACAAACTAGTGGTTACCAATGGGGAAAGGGAAGGCGGGGAGGGGTATATAGGGGTGGGAGTAAAGAGGTATGAACTATATTCCAGGTGTTGCACAATATATCCTTGTAGCTTATTTATTTTATACTATGTATACTTTATAATAACTATAAATGGAATATAACCTTTTAAAATTGTGAATCACTATGTTGTACACCAGAAACTTACATAATATTGTACATCAACTACACCTCAACATTTTTTAAAAAGTATTTAGTGCTCTACATCATCTTCAAAACTTGTATTTTTCCAATTTTAATTTTTTCCTACCAAGTGGTTAAAAGGTCATATCCCATTCTAGTTTTACTTTGTATTTCCTTGATCTTAATTAGATTATAAAATATTTTATAATTTCATGGTTTCTCTTTTTCCCCTGTGAAATACCTATTCATGTGTTTTGACCACTTTGATATTAGGTTCCTTTTTTTTCTTCTCATATACCTGAAAACAAATTTGTCAGCTAAATATGTTTCAAATACATTTGTATTTTATCTTCTGTAGTTTATCTTTTGACTCTATAATGTCTTTTGATGAGGGAGTAATCTTATTTGTAACACAGCTGAATATAGCAACTCCAAGAAGTCAAGGAATCTTAAACTTTGTCTTCCAGGTAATTTTGAAGGTGTACTCATCAAAGAATGAGAATAGAATACATTTTTAGCTTGATTAATAACTTTTAAATCTTTAGAAATGATGTGTGGTCCTTCATAGTAAATGCTTACCCCAGGCCCTGCACATGTTAGGAGAATGTTTGCTTCTGGGATGTGCTTTTGCTGCTCTCCCAGCCTGCCTTTAGCTTCCACTCCTCCTGCTCCTCGACCAGTTTTTGTTTTTTGTTTTTTTCTCAACCAGTTTTATTAGCTGAAAAAAGCATCCTGTGCCTAAAGAAACTTACAAAGGAGAGCTTCACATGTAATAGCTCCAGCATGAACCTGATATTGCCCACATTTCCAAAGTCTGCATTTACCCTCTACGGGATACTTTCTATACCAAGACTTCCAACCACAGCACATAGACACAAAGCAGCCAGACCAATTCTTTTAAATGTAAAATACTGATAGATGATGCCAATCTTTTGCTCAAAACCCTCCAATGGCTTCTCCTCATATCAAATAAATCAAAAGTTCTTTCCATGGCCTCTAAACCCTGCTTGGTTTGTCCCCTGGTCACATTTCTGTTCCCTTAGATGAAATCCTTCTATTCCCCCCTCTACTCACTCCACTCCAGGATACTGGCCTTTTGCACATTCCCCAAAAGCACTATGTTCCTGCCGTGGAACTTTGCACTGACATTCCCTTCACCTGGAATGCTCTTCCTCCTGATGGATCACTTCCTAGTTTCATTCTAATTCCTGTTGACATATATCTTACTCATAAAGTCCTTCCCTGACATTCTATCTAAATATACCCTACTGTATATTATATTTTTATAGAATTTATTACTATCTCACATTATACTACAAATTTGTTCTTGTTTATTGACAGAATGACCTATTAAGATGTAAGCTCTATGAGGACAGATAGTTTGTTTAATTCATATTTGTATCCCCAAAACCTAGAACATGCCTTCATATAGCTTCATATAATAGGTATTCAATAAATGTTTATTGAATGAACATTTCATCCACATACTTCTTAGTCACAGATGTGCCACAAAAACATATGAGCAGATAAATGTGGGTAACCCTTTGTTATCTGCATCCATTACCATGGGCACATCCACAGCTATGACAGTCAGAACCCCAGAACCATTTTAACAATAGAAAAATTCTAACCTATGGCTAAGGGTTCATGTATCTTGATACCAGAGAGCCCTATTATTATAGAATAAAGTTTCTCTTTCTCTTGGTTCCATCAAATTCAGCGTCAGTAAAATTTAGAAAATTTTTTGCTTCTTGAGTTGGGGTTGAGGGGGTAAAGAAACACTTTAAAACGTGCCTCTTAGAGTGGGATTGATAATAGACATAGGGTCAGGGTCAGAGGATTTTACGTTATATTTGGTAACATTCTGTACTGCTTGAATTATTTTATCCATGTGCATAAATCCCTTTTAAAATTAAAATAAAGTTTACAATAAGATAAAATATTTTAATATCCTCTGGAAATAAACATATATATATATTAAATTTTTTAAAAATTGCTTCTTCTCTCTCATTTTCCCCTTACACGTGCAGTATCTTTAACAAAAGGGCTCTAACTCTCCTGAAATACTAGGGTTCATTTTCAGTTCACTAAGTCTCTCAAGGAAGTTAGAGATTTCTTATTACATACCTTTCTTCTCTTTGCAAGATCACATACTATATATTTACATACTTGCTTCTATTTTAGACTATGCCTTCACAGATTATCTAATCAGAAAATGCAAATATATCTTCATTGTTAATTACAAAGGAAAAGGAAAAAATTACAAAGGAAACAATTTTAAACAGTAATATATTCCAAGCACTTTACATTTACATGGAACAAAAGAATTACCATTAATGAAGGACCTCTACAAATTTACACTAGGTAATTAACCCAAAAGAAAACAGAATGAGTTAATAATGATTATAAAAATAGTCATGACTTTATATGAGAGGCTTTTTTTCTAGGTTATAAACTAACAAATTTAAAGTATACAACTTCCAAGAAAAAGAATCAATGTATACTTTTTATTTTTAATCATTTTGTGTGTGTGTTACAAGTATTAAACTCTTATTTTTTTTAATTGAAGTATAGTTGGTTTACAGTATTATATTAGTTTCAGGTGTACAACATAGTGACTCAATATTTTTATAGATTATACTCCAGTTAGTTATTACAAAATAATGGATATATTTCCCTGTGCTATACAATATATCCTTCTTGCTTATTTATTTTATACATAGTAGTTTGTATCTTAATACCATACCCCTATCTCTCCCCTCCCCTCTTCCCACTGGTAACCACTAGTTTTTTCTCTTTATCCGTGAGTCTGTTCCTGTTTTGTTGTATACATTCGTTTGTTTTGTCTTTTTAGATTCCACATATGAGTGATAACATTTTTCTCTGTCTTACTTCATTAAGCATAATACTTTCTAGATTCATCCACATGTAAGAGATTGTTTATCCTAATATTTCTAATAAATTTAATTTTTAAATACTTTATCCCATTTTTGCAAGCCAAAGAGATATATATGTATGTGTACATGTGAGTATTAGTATTAGCAAATGAATAGGAGGGGGATAGAAAAGAAGCTCATAAAATGATTGACAGTGCTATCTCCCAGGAGGAGAATGGAGGTGGGAGAATAAGAAAGGGAGATTTCCACATTTTTCTGACTATAGGTCTGTATAATTTGATTTTTTAACAATGAGATATATTTATACTTTGTGTAACATGTTTGTGTGTGTGTGAAATTAATGAGTAATATTTTTAGTGTTTTAGAGTCATTAAAACTAAAATTTCCAAAAAAAAGAAATAAAGAAATCATTTTAAGGCACTGAGAGCTTAGTTTTTAGACAAATACAATGGAAAATATTAAACACTGAAAAAATAAAACATTTCTTAAAATGAATTAACAATCTTCTAGTTTATCTGTCTTCATGCCTAGCTTTCTACATTGGTATAGACTACTTAACGTGTGGTTCACACTGATTCCATTACAACAGTAAATATAGTAAAGGACACCTGATTTCTACAATCTCATGATATTGTAATTCTTAGTCTATATTCACACAAGGGACTGTGGTGGGGGAGGAGAAGGAGGTAAATAAGATACAAATCTATGCATTTTCAACATATTTTAATGTATCGATTTTTCAGGGGGAAAAAAATGTATCTAATTTCCTAATTATTTCTTCTTTCTAAATGGTAGAGAACTTTAAGGGAGAAGATAAAAGTGCCTGATTGGTTGCAACCTTCCAAATCCATGACCCACTTCCTGAAACCTTGCTGATGGACTCTCATGTGGAACATTTCCCATCAGTAGTTGAAATTACCTTTCGGAACCTCCAACATGTTTCAGAATCTTAAGATGAATAATTAATGCAACTGCACTCACAGACCTTTGTAATGAGCACGTACTTTATAAGTAAATAACTAATGTTCAATACCAAATAAATACCAATGGAAAGAGAGTTCTAGAAAGCAGGCTTGGTGTTTTGTATGAAGCCTGAAACTGACACTGATAGGCCAATATTCACAAACTTCCACTTTTATTAGTTGGTTTTTAGACCCATTTACTGACTGTGTCAGTTTAATTCTCATATTGGCAAATGAATGTTTGCTTGTGGCTCATGAAAGAGAATGGAATTAGCTGTATCATTTAACCACAGGAAGCCACAAATAATGTTAACTGATCAGCTGGCCATAAATGTATTCTTTTTAACTGTTGAATTATGCATTCAATACTCTGCACCTGAAAGCAGTTTTCTTCTTTCCTGTATTTGTGTCAGTCTTTTCTATTTTGTGAATCATCTTTTCATTCATAGAGTATATTACATGAATCAAAAGTTTGTGTACATGTAAAATAGTTCACCCCCATATGCCTGGCATGACTTTGAAATAGTTTTTCATTTAACTGAATAATTTAACAACCAGACTTTATAAAATCTAATTTAAAGGTCCTGCATTGTACTAAAGCACATAATTAAAAGAGTATTCATGAAATTGACCATTTTCCCTGGTAAATACCAGAGAAACCGTACTTCCTGAATTATCTCTGTTTTTACAAGTTTTCCTGACCATCTATACACTTTTTTCAAGTGAAACTATTTCAAATGATCATGAGAGTGTTAAATTTTTTTCTACTGACTTAGGACACATAAATCATGTCTCATTTTCTATTTGCTTTGAGAGCCTCTAGTGAAGAGAGGGAACTTGTGTGATAGAATTCTATAACATTTTACAGAAAATATCCATGAAGCATATTGGCCTAATGCAAAAGAAGGCTATTGGTTAATGAGAAGAATCTACTGCAAGAGCTAAAGTATCTAGAAGTAGCATGTTGGGATCAGCAGGGGCTGAGCTCCGTCCTGCATAGTCACTGGGAGAGCATGGAGAAGTAACCTGATCCCTGTATCTCAGTTTCCTCGTGTGCAAATAGGAATAATTATTTCTCTTAAAGGTGTTCTTAAAATTAAATAATGCATTTAAAGTACATGACACACAGTAAAGGCTCAATAAATCCTCTCCCGTTCCCTTGTCCAGGTATAAATATCACATCTAAAACTCCCAGATATCATCTCTCAGAGAGGTTTGGTATGAATTTTATTGTGCAAGATCTGAGTGTGAAGGCAACCATGCTCTGTCACCCTGCTTTCCTTTTAACTATAATGTTCCTTCATGGCATTTCTCACAACTGTAATTAATTACTCTCCTCCACTAGGGTTTGACTCCATGAACACCATGTCCATTTCTGTCTTCCTTCATTGCAGCCTCAGAACTGAGCTAGCAGTTAATTGGTACTCATTGAATGAATGGATGTCCAAGTCTTTTTCCTCTAAACTCTCTAAGGTCAACTGCCTTTTACCGGAATCATTGATGGCCACTACAGGCACATTTCATGATGAAATACACAATGAAAAATAACAGAATTTCCAAGACAAAAAAACCAACAGGAATTTTTACCAACACATAATCAAAATAAAGTTCAGCATTTTCGTGTGCTCCAGAGAGAATGCTTTCAAAGGGTTAATCATACCACATTACATTGTTGGTCACTTTCAAAGAGTACACCGATTCTACTTCAATTATTCTACAGCTATTCATGTGAGTAGGTTTTGCTGAAAAAAGATCAATTGGTAATGATCTTTCTATAAGAAGAACATAAACATCATTCTTTGATTTGTTGCTGGAGCTGTTATTTGCAGAGCCCGAGGCTGCTGAAGACTTGACTTTAAACTGAAGTTTTACCTGAAACCTTTACTAAAGAAGGGGAAAAGATTTATTAGTATTCCATTCTGTGAGCTGTCTGCCACTGCCATTATTAATATTAAACCGATTTTAATCCATTAAAAATAAATTGTTTCAAAAGTGGTGGTTAAGATTCTCTCCCCAAAAAGCAGCACACAAGTCAAATACCGATTTTCACAGAGCCCACAGCAATGTGCCTTTTACTTTTAATGCATTTTAAGTGAAAATTCTGAAACTGTGGAGGAAACCTGGCCACTATATAGAGTTGGGAAAGGACTAAACTGCTTGGCAAACTTTTGATACATATAAAGGAATGACATGGAGAGATGCTTGCTAGAACAGCAAGGGTGAAAACTGATCAGTAAAAAGAATTCACAGTAATTAGACTCACCAGAAACAGAGATTAATTTAAGGATGTGAATACACACTGATAGGTTTAATCTTAAATATTCCTGTAAGGCTTTTACTTACTAGCTCTTTACAACATGTTAAACACTCTACTAAGCACTTTAAGTAACTTTTTTTTCACTTAACTCCCATTTTTTTAAAACAATCCTACAATGTAATAATAATTATGCTTATTCTATAAATAAATAAATGGAAGCTCTGTTGACAAGTAAAGCAACTAGGACCTTAAATGCATCTCTTTCCAAAATTTCTTGTTCTTAACTGCTATGCTATGCTCACTAACCAACCCTAAGGGTTAGACAACCCCAAACTGAGAAGCATTTCATTGGGAAAACAATTTCAAAACCACAAGTCAAAAAATGTCTGATTAGTCATGCAAATCTATAATTTAAAACCTGAGCACAGGGAATCTGAGCAGTCTTAGCAAATACCTCTGACACATCTGCCTTCCATGGTCCCACTGGAGTAACTCAACAACCACTGCGAGCATGCTGGCAGAGACTAGGGGATATCCCTATAGTCCCAAGTTCTACTTGGATCTCCAAGGACCATCACCAGAGCTTCTTCATCCCAGAGGCAGATGAGATCCAAGGAAAACATCACACACAAAAATATCAGTAGCTTCTCTTTAAAGCCCAAGGCAGAGACCTCAAATTTCTTGGCTTTCAAAAGGAGTACAGCTAGCAAAAGTCATCAGAACCCACTGACCCATCAAACAACGAGAGAAAGTTTCTCCAGGGTACTTTCTACATGGAATCCTTGAGCCAGCAGCACAATCCCACCGGGCCCAGCTGTCCTACAAGAGAGCTAGTCACATGAGAAAACTAAATTACTGCCAGTTTCTGTAATGAGACGACTGTCCCCTTGCACCTTAAAAATCTCAGAGCAGAGACTCTTCTTCCCAATAAATCATAGAGGACTGAGAGTTGGCCAACTCATCCATTACTAGCCCAGGAGAGTGGAAAGCACTCCTACAGACTGATAAAAGACAAAAGAGCCAACATAAAAGTGGGCAAACTTAGGAAGCACATATCCAAACTGAGAGCAAACAAGTGAAATAACGTACGATTTCACTAATATTCAGGAAAATGAAAATTCAAACAAACATAAGATGCCAAATATTCTTAAGAGCAGAAATCTCACTTTGGGAAATATATTTGACAGTAATAAAAGCATTAGAATATTGGTATATATGCACAAGGATTTTTATGTGTCAAAGGAAAATTGAAATCAACTTGACTATTACACACAGGAAGACAATGAAACATACTATATAGTATTTTCATTCTATGCAATATACACCAGCCAGTAAAAAGAATGTTTTCTATAAATCTGGAAGTCTATTTTTAAAAAGCAAAGTGTGCAATAACATGTACAGTAATATTTTCTTATTTAAAAACCTGCTTATGTTTGATATCTTTTTACGGACATGAAGACAGGTGGAAAATGTCAGGCACTCTGCTATTCATGTGGCTGAATTCAGGAAAGTGAAAGTAGAAAGATATGAGAAAATCATTCACTTTTCCTTTACATCCTTAGATTGTTGTATCTGGTACCAATAAGACATTATTTTGGAAATTTTTTTTTTTAAGTTAAAGGAAAAACTATTACATATAATTACTTTCAATATAGCACAGAGATGACCTTATATGAATTTAGATAATATTTTTTTCAATGTTAAAAACTCATCATTAACTCAGGTAAGAAAAGATGATGATCTAAACTAACATAATACCAGAAATAAAAGAAACCAATTCAAAGGATACCTTGCATGCTAGGTAATCCTTTAATGTGGGTAATGAGAAAGGAAAAAAAAACAGCAATGATCTCAAAGTTACTAGGTTATGGAGTATGTAGGGATTATAGTAATTAAAATAGAGAGCAAGGGATAGAGAGCATGTCTGGAAGGGGTATATATGAGAAGAGAAATTTAACTTGAACATATTAAGGTGTTAGGAAATAAACTGACACCATCAGCATGCAAGGGATGGTTAAAGCTGTAGAAATAAATGGGATTATCCAGGAAGAGCACAAGGATGATGCAGAAAGGAAAGACCAAAATTTAAACAGGTAGAACATCAAACATTACAGTGATAGGTAACTAAAGACCATTCCACTAGAAATCCCTTATGTGTTAATATTTCCAAAGAAAAAGATAAGGCTAAGGAGGTAATAAAGAAGGTGGTATCCAATGTATATAAATTCTACAAGAGAATGGACTTGGAAAATCATGGAAGCAGAGAATATGTTTTTAAAGGTTGGGATGTGGGGAGAGAGAGTATCAACATTGTTAAATGCTGAGATGTCCAAAGAAAGCAGACAGAAAATTTTGCCATTGGCCCAAGCAGTAAATGCACAGGGAGTCCACATGGGGCTTGATAGCTTAGCACTCCTTCCAGCCTTCTCCCTGAGAGCCTTGTCAACAGAGTGATATTAGCAAGCTTTTGCATTTTTGCCAATCTTATGTGTGAGAAAAATGGCATATCATTGTAGTTTTAATTTGGATTATTCTCAGTATGAATGAAGTTTAATATTTCTCCATGTATTGAAGGTCCTCACACTTTTTTAAAAGTTGTCTCTTCATGTATTTTTGCCCATTTTCCTATAGGATTTTTGTCCTTTTTCTCTCAATTTTTGAAGGTTATGTTTTAGGGATTTTAGACTTTTGACTTTGCTTATGGTACTATTTTTGACACAAAAAATAAATTTTTATATAGTCAAATTTTTTTCTTTAATTCATCTGGATTTGAAATCATATTTAGGAAATCTTTCCTTAAACCCAGATTTCAGCAGCATTCACTTGTTTTCTTCTAGGGCTTATATGGATTCACTTTTTTTTTTTTAATAAATTTATTTATTTTTGGCTGTGATGGGTCTTTGTTGCTGCATGCGGGCTTTCTCTAGTTGCGGTGAGCAGGGGCTACTCTTCCTTGCAGTGCACAGTCTTCTCGTTGCGGTGGCTTCTCTTGCTGTGGAGCACAGGCTCTAGGCGCGTGGGCTTCAGTAGTTGTGGCATGTGAGCTCAGTAGTTGTGGCTCACTGGCTCTAGAGTGCAGACTCAGTAGTTGTGGTGCACGGGCTTAGTTGCTCTGCGGCACGTGGGATCTTCCAGGACCAGGGCTCGAACCCATGTCCCCTGCATTGGCAGGCAGATAAAGAAACCACTGCGCCACCAGGGAAGTCCCTGGATTCACTTTTTACTTTGAAATACAATCCATTTTAATTTTATTTTTGTTTATTGGTATAAGAAAAGGATATAATTTTATCTTTTTCCAAATAATTATCCTGTTGTCTCAACATCATTTATTAAATAGTCAATCCTTTCTCCAATAATTTGACACTTTTTTCATATACTAAAATTACACATATAGTTGGGACTATTTCTAGATGTTTCAGTCTGTTCCACTGATCTGTCTACCTATCCATGCACCAGACCCACACCATTTTAACTACAGAGGCTTTTGTGGGGTGTTTTAAAATATGGTAGAGCTACTCCGCCTCATAGCTTTTCCTTCTCAGTGTTATCCTACTTATTCTTGCATGTTATTTTCAGTATGAACTTTGCTATGAACTTGTCTAACTCCACAAAAGGACACTTGTGGGTATGTTTATTACCTTATATGACAAAGGGACTTTGCAGATGCAACTAAGTTAAGGACCTTGAGATGGGAAGATTATTTTGCATTATTTTGCATCCTGGTGAATCCAATGTATTCACAATGTCCTTTAGAGTCAGAATTTGAAAAAAGCAAGGGAACAGATTCTCCCCTGGAGTCTCCAGAAGGAACATAATCCTGCCAATAACTTAATCTGAGCCCAGTGAAACCTATTTAGATTTCTGACTTCCAGAATTGTAAGATAATAAATTTGTGGGGTTTTTTAAGCCACTAAGTTTGTGGTAATTTGTTTGCAGAAACCATAGGAAACTAATCTAGAATTAAATGAGAAAATAGATGAAAAATGTTAGTATAACGCTTGAGACATGGAAGTATTCAATAAATATTGTTAACATGAAGATGAATATTTTTGTTCTGATAATAATTTTCAGAAATTTTGACTGTTAGGTTAAATTCATGAAACTGCCAATACTTGATCTTTTTTTACCTATATAAATGATCATTTCATGCAGTCCAACATAATGTTTCTAAGTCCATGGCTGATTCACAGGAATTAAGAAGCAAAACAAAACACAATTTAAAGAGGGTGCCAATCTCCTCAAAGTTTATCTTACTATTCCCTCGTCAACCCCAACCGCCTCATGAGATTGTTATAAAGGATTAAAAGAGGTAATGTACATAAATTAGTAACAAGAGGATTAATAGTGAGCCTGAATACATGTTAGCCATTATTATGCTCTTTAATGTAAGTTTAATGTAAGGCACTTCATTTGTTTTATTCACTGCTGTAACTTCTACTTGAACAATATTGCAATTTCATATAACTTACTTACTAAAAAATTCAAACCAAAAAATAATTTCTATGCAGTTTCTTGTAGTGCCTTACCAATATGCCTTTTTGTTAGCACTGTCATGCTTTTAAAAACTTTTTGTTGAATTAAAAACTATCACTTGGGTTTCATTGTGTCAAGAATTCTGTTTCTCTTTCATATGATTTTTCTCCTATATCATATACATTATTTGTATTTTTCATAGGGGTTTAAGAAAAATTGTGTTCACAGATGCACAGATACAAGTAACAATGTCTTTTAGCAAAGGCGTCTTCTTTCTGCCTCCTTCCTGGTTAAATGAAATATACTAACCCACATCTGCTTTGTTCATGACAAGCAGCATGGAACCAAACTGGAAATTTAAAGGTACCGGAAGTATGGCAAGAGTGTTACTGCCCACCAAAGACGCGAGCACTCCCCCACCTTTTCCTGCCCCCTTGTTATTAGGTAAAGCCAGGTGACTAGTTATGGCCCATGGTCTATGGGAGGAAATGGTACATGTCTCTTCTAGACCAAAGCATTTACAAGTCCAAGTGGGACCCTTCAACTCTCAAACCTTGTCCAAGAGGTACGAGTCTCAGACAGCACAGCCACAAAACACAGAGCCTTCTTGAGCTCACATTCCTTTGTGACTTTGAAGAGCAGAACCCCACACGCTCATGCTAGACTAGAAGCCTAAGGGAGAAATAAATTTCATGTGCGGTAAGTCACTGAGATTTTGAAGTTATTTGTTACTACAACTCAGCCTCTCTTACCCTGACCAATAAAAAGAAAAAATATATATTTAATAATTTAATGATCCTGATCACAGATTGATTAGCAATTAGTTGTCTTCACCCTTACAAAAACAATTTCCAGAATAACTTTAAAGAAACTGGTTTGGTGAGAAGATTAGGGACATAATAAAATAACAGGAAACAAAAAAACAAAAGCATTGGGTATGATAAACGAAATAGTAGCCATCAAAAATAAAGTTAGACAAAAATTAAGATTTATGCCACTGGTTCATAACACACACAGAAAGAAAAGCAATATTGTAGGTTTCATAGTGCCAGAGAACAGACACCCTTGTTCAACATTAATGGATATTGTATGTTATTAAGCACTATTATTGCCTGTATTAGAATTCCAGACAGATGTTCACCAGCTGACAATATAACTCTTTGAGAATTTCAAATAGAGAGAGACCATGTGAGATACTAGACTGTGAAAATGACCTGTATCAGTGCTTCTCAAACTTTAATGTGAATAAGAATCACATAGGGATTTGGTGGAAAACACAGATTCTTGAGCTCCACCTCCAGCTATTCGTATACTCTATGTCTAAGAAACTCCCCCCTGCTGGCAGTTTTAGCAAACATCCCAGGTGGCTCTGATGCAAGTGGTCTATGTGCCTTCCTTTGGGGGAAAAGGTACGTGTCCATTATTAGGAGCCTGGTAGTAACCGGCTCCAACATAAATGCAAAACACTCTCCCCACGCATACTCCAATGCTTGCCTTCCCCTTTAAATTTGTCTCATCAGAGTTAATTTTATTGTACTACAAAATTCTTTTCTCCCTTTATACAATATATATATGTATGTTTTCTTACACTTATACTGATATTTACATAATTCTTCCAGGAGCTTGAATGTATATTTGGTTGCAATAATCAAAAATATTTTTCTAACAAGTATGTATTTCTATAAGGATGTGTTATTTTAATTTTTAGTATCAGTGATGTCATATTTTAAACTCGTATTACCTTTTCAGTTAGAACAATCTATGAGGATTGTTGTAAGGATTAAATGAGGTATAATATGTACAGTAATTAGAAGGGTGCTTAGAATACGGTAAGCTTCAATACTATTAGCTATTCTTCACTAGACCGTAAGTCTCATGAGACTGGAGACTTCCTGTGTTTTATTCATTGCTGTAATTTTTGCTCCAACACATAGAGGACACTTGAGAAATATTTGTTGGATGGATGGATGGAGGGATGAGCAGGACTATGAAAACTGTTGTTATCACTATCACCTACTCAGGTTTACACCACTCAAAAGCTCGACAGTTAAAACTTTACACCTGTTGATATTTTTAGATGGTTTTTACCATCTTTCTTGCCTTCTTTGCCCTCCTTACCCTCACCCTCACATTTTCACCACCCCCAGCCAAAACATATAGTCCTTCTGGTTTGTAATTCTGAAAGGATGGTATTTCAGAGTTGCCTCCATCTAGAGTTCCCTAAGTGGCAAGACTATTGCTTGAACCCGACGGATGGCTCAGCAGTGCAGGATCTGGGAAGCGAGGCTGAGAATTAGTGTGACCAGCTGGGCAGCCTCAGGTTTGTCGGGAATATGTCAGGTCATCTGATCATTACATTCCAGCCATCATGTGGAAGTTAACAGTCTCTGGTAGTAACCGGGTGATTTTTAAACTTGAAGTTGGGACACACAAGATACTCAAGCCATGAGTGAACAGACACCTGGCAGAGTGATCGGCTGCCACAACCCAATCTGACAACAGCATGTGGCAGCACGTATCCCTGTGCTTACGAGAGGACAATAAAGTTGTGAGGGAGAGAAAACATTTGCTTAAGTCTTTTCCAATCTGCTAAAGATGCCAGGCAGTTGGATTAAAAACAGATTTTGGTGAAAAAAATATAAACCCTTCAAAAATGCTATCAAAGCCATGCTATCAAACACTGCAACACATTGTCCTGACTAAGAAATTTTGACTTGCAACACAAGTTACAACACATCTGCTAGTGATTATTACGATGATTTTATTCCCTAATTTTGAATAATGGTTGTGTTCCTACCTGTTAAACCACACAGACATACATTGTTCATGACATTAATGTTACATTTGTTTCTCATTATACACGTTTCTCATTAACAACTAATTAGTCTTGATTTTTCTCCTTAAATTATGTAGTATTAAAAGAAATAGACCTTAAAAAATGTCAACAGCAGTCAAAGTTAAGTCAATATTAAAGAAACAAACAGTGCTGGCCTATAGTTAACCTTGCAAGCAAGAGTAAAAACTGACCAAATTGCATGTTTAAATTAACCAAAAAAAAAGAGTGTGAAAAAAAATTACACGTTGCACATTACATATTCTTTTGTGGAGGGGGAAAAAAAAGACTAGGTATGCTGCATTTTAGGTGAAACTGGCTTATATTAGATTTGAACCACCAAAGTTTATCCCTCTTTCTTCTCACAGTTGGAGATCTGGATAATGTATATTTCTTGAACAAAAAAAAGAAAAAGAAAAGAAGTTGCTTTCAGGAAACTACGCTACATTGAAAAAAATTTTTTAAATACTTAAAATATTATTGTTAAAATCTAAAATATCAACCGCCAAACTAAAACAACCTAATGGAGACAATTCTAAACAACATGCCAGTATGAAAAAATTGGAGAAAAAAATTATTTTCTTTTTTTCTTTGTTATAAATTCTAAAATGTTACATGTCACCTGTTAGAAATAAAGATTGTAAGATTCATTCCATCCTTAACTCCAATACCTGACTGCACTGAAGTTTAAAATAGCAGGGGATCCCAATAATGCCATGTCTAGTCCACTAATAATTTTAAATAAGTTTTAAAATTGTCCTAATTATTTGACTAGAAGCAGAATAGTTCTAATTGCTTACCCAGCCAGCAGCACCACATCATGGGAAGAGACGCCTATAGTTGTACGGCTTCCTGCAGTGTGAGAAGGGAAAAGTTCAGCACAGCCCCAGATTTACCCTACGCGTCAAGAGTTCACGGTGAAACAGTCCTGACATTGACATCGCCAAGACCCAACAGCTGAAACCACCTTAACAGGGTATTAACACCGCAACGTGCTTCATAAACTGTTACCAGCTGGAAGGGGGGGCGGTGAGCGGAGGTGACGCCTGGGAGAAAGAAACTGGAGAAAAGAAAGAATGTCATTTCACAGCTGAAAGGGGCAGGGGAGACAATCGAAAATTAATATAAACGTAGTGGGGCTTTGTGTAAAATTGCTTTATTTGAGCACAGAGGATGACAGAGCAAAGTTGAAGTCATATAGCTCCTCAAACCACTGGAGCTGTTTTACATTTCCTCTTGCACAGAAACTCAGTTAGGAGTTGGAAAAAGTTAAAGCGGTGCTCTTCTTTTTTTCTGATGTCTCAAAAAATTTTGAAACTTCTTTAACAGTATTCTCCCAAATGGTTTATGAAAGTGAAGAAAAAGGAGGAGGAAGAGTGGGAGAGAGGAGAGATGACAAGGGGGGAAGGGGGAGGGGAGGGGGGCACTCAAAGTCTGAAGCAGCTGAACTAAAACAGACAAAGCAGTCTTCATTCTAATCATGACCGAAATCAGTATTTGTCACACTATAACGTTCATGCCAATCACCTGTAGATCTTGCCAAAATGCAACTTCTGATTCAGTATGTCAGGAATGAGGCCTGAGAGTCCATACTTCTAAAAAGATCCTCGTGGATGCTGATGGTGCTGGTCCGCGGACCACACTGAGTAGCAATGACCTAGATTCCCCTGCATATCAACAGAAGTTCCTACCAGATGGATTCATTCAAACAAAAGTTGTAACTGGTCTGTGCTGCTCTCAGATGTTTAAAGTAGACTTAACATTGGGCTTAACTTTGTGACATCTCAGTTATTTCTCTTTTGTGTAATATTGGTCATATTCTCCATGTTTCCTAACTGCATTCCACAGGAACAATTTGATAATTGTTATTTGGTTATTGGTTCCCTTATGCCCTGTATATCCTGCATATTGGTTATCTAATTATTGATGAAACATTCAAACCTATCTCCTCCTAATGTAGAAGGAAGAAAACAGTTTCAGGCTGGCTGCAACAAGCCAGCACTGGCCACACCTAAGAAAAGCTGGGTGCAAGGTGAGATGAGGTCTCCAGGACTGGGAAGAACAGTGTATCCCTATGTGGCAAATATCAGGTTCTAAAGAAAGTGAAGTTTTAATGAAAGGGAGGAGTTAACCTGTACCTAGCTCTCAGAGGTACTGGTTTCGTCCTATGCTTGCTTGCATGATAGAAAAAAACTATGTAATAGTGGGCCTTGAGAAACGTAAGCCCTGTTCTCATGTCCTTGTGTAATTCCAAAGATTCAGAACTGTAAGGAAGAAACTCAATTAAAGGCAGTAGGAAATAGTTGGATGAAATTGGGTAGTAACAGTGAAAAATTGAGGAACTGTGGGAAATGGAAAGAAACAAAGGCTAATTCCATATGAATCCAAATATCCAGTCTTTTCACTGGGAATAAATATCAATCCAAGTAAGTGTTTGATTGGAAGTTGTAAAAACTAGCCGCTGGTCCTCTAAATGGGTTTCTCAACTAGTTACTTTGGTGTCATGTAATCACAAAAATGATGAGAAAGGTAAATTGGGGGAAATAAACTATTGCTATTTTCATCTTCTTTACTGTTATCTAAGGTTAATGAAAGATGCTAAGAAAGAAAGCTGGTAAGAAAAGGACAAGACTACATAAAAAAGTAAATTCATAAGAGTAAATAAAATAAGGAAAAGGAAGCACTCACGTACCATGAATGCAGTAGAGAGGCCCTTGTGATGGACTTGCTCTGCTAGGGAGCCAAAGAGGAAGAACAGAGAAAGAATCTCAGGCAAAGGAAGGGAGGAAGAAGAGATTCATGTGTCAGAGCTGAGATGAAATATAATAAAACCATTAGAATAAAGGAAATGATCATAAAACAATATTAACATTCTAAAATATTAAAAAGTGAAATCAGAAGTCCAAAATCCTAAGTATTTCATCCAAAATAAAATCTGCTTATTAAGGCAAGGACTACAACAGCAGAGGGAAAAAATAAAATCTTCCTCCTTTTGAAAAATCTTCATCACATAATTTAGGCAATAAAATTCTGTGAATTTTAACCAAGCTAGATATCTTTGAGTCAAATGGCATTCACAAAAGGTGCTGAGCTACCTTCTATTAAACTCACTGAGGCTTTAGAGTCAAAAGAACATCTCCCCAACACCATATCATTCTGAAGATATACTGTTTTCATAAATGTGGTTAGCAATAGTCACAGGACACTGTCTTATGTCTGCTTTTCTTTTTATTAAAACCACAATTTAAAATACCATCACACACTGACAACCCAAAGTCTAGGTCTAAAGCTCTACCTAGTTTTGAGTGAATGAGTATATTTTCAAACCAAAACTAATTTAAAATATTAACTCTAAACAGATACCTATTGTGAATTACTTCATTTTTCCACAAGTGATATAATGTTCTCCAAGAGGTAATGCAGTAGAATAAAAAATAATATTTAGGATAAAAGCATTCTTTTTTTAAGCCCTCTCGCCTTAAAGTGTATGCCTTCTTATTACTTCTTAATCCACTTTTTCAGTGAAAAACAAATGCGTGGGGTGCCGCGGGGGAGCGTGGAGTTAAGAGTCATTTAACTTTAGTCTCATGGTGCCATCTAGTGGTGATAAGTGGTAAGACTAGCTAATCTATTCCAATTTACTTCTACAAATAGAAATTGCTACATTGAAAACGAAAGGTTATTTCAGTGAGTATCTCCCATTTCTCTGGAAGCACACAAAGAACTTAGCACTTTGTGTGTTCTTTAGGAGACTTAATTTTATACTGCCTTTAGCTCCCGATTACTGGCTTGGCTCTCTTGCCTGCATGAGACAAAAAAACAAGATCAAGGCTGTATTTGCTCTACTCAGGTTCTTTACTCATACTTATGTTATGAATGTACAACGTGGATGATTAAAACAAGTATTCAATAAGTGAACAAACTTTTTAAAAACACACACAAGCACAAAACCTGCCGGAAAATAAACAAAATTAAAAAAAAAAAAATGTTATCTCCCTAACATGATAGGTATATGTGGATCTCTCATCTAAACTCAAGCAGAGGAAAAGAGTATCAAATTAGCCTTTTTAAACCCTAACAAGCTGCTTCTGTGACTCTCACATCTTACATTTTATGTTTTTCCGCAAAGACTTTTGAACAAAATATCAGTTTTAAACAAAGATGGACTCTGACCCTGCACTCACATGACCCTACCTCACTGGTCCACCCCCATCTCAGCCCTGATTCCAATAAAACTTTATGAACCAAAACAGGCAGGCAATCCTTAAGGCATAGGTGGCTGATTTGACTTTTTTTAAACATTGCATTAAAACATTATTTCTCTTGATTTCTGAATTGTTAGATGTCATCTTATATCTTGCATCTGAAATGAGTGCCTCACTCTCCTCACCCTAGTCCTGGCCCCTCTGACTTATAACCTTCTTCTCAGGGTGCTTCCTACCAATAGGTAGGCGAAAGGCTCAAGGAAACATGGGCCAGGACGGTCAAATCATGGTGCCCCATCTTTCTGGCGAGAGAGGTTTGTTGGCGAGCATTTGCCACAGGATGTAAGGAAGACCAGAGTCCTTCCATAGAACTGGACTGGCAGAAAGGAGTTCTCTCACTCTGCTGAGGCTGCTGAGCTAAGTCTGGGAGGCAGGACTGGGGCTCAGCAGGCATCTTCTCCATCATTTGAAAGGGCTTGTGTGCAGAACAAAGCCAATCAGAGGCCAGCAGAGATAAAAGCAGGATAGAGAGAGACCGTGAGCACAGTGGTACTGAGACCGCTTCTAGGATCTGAGGTCCTGGTTCCTCTAGCAGTTCCTTCAGGCACGTGAGCTATTCCTGCTACAAAAACCATCACATTTCCTTTCTGCTCAAGGTAATTTGAACTGGATTTTTTCACATGTGTCCAAAAGAATCTTGAGCAATTTCAGGATCTCATCATTAAAGGTTTTTGAGGTCAATTATTATTTTTTCCTGAATTATTTTGGCTGGTCTGAGCCTTAGAACCTTCGATTCCAGGATGGCAAATCCTCCCACATAGAAAGCTAAGCATTGTCTTATGACAAATAGAATGTTTAATAACACAACATATTTCTTGTGGTCCAAGTCAACAACTGTTCCTTAACATGTCTGATTTTAGGAGAGGCTGTGGAATAAGAAAATGACTGCATGCCATCTAGAATTCTTCCCCCAAATGTCCAGGAAGCTTAATAAAGCTAATAGCAGAGAAATTCTACTTTGAGTGAACCCTACTGAGAAAATCTGTCTTCATAAAATGTCAGACACTTCACTCTACTTTCTCCAGGGAACCTGGAACTCAGAATTAATGAGGTTACAGAAACTCTTCCTCTAAAGGTTCCTGGCCATATTTGGGATCTCTGAGTAGCTGATTCCTTGGGCCTAAACAGATGACAGAGCACTCAGCCTTGTCTTCATCACACAAGATGAAGCCCCATATATTTTTTTTTACTTACTATAAAATAATATTGCTTGTAATGACTCTTAATCATCTTAAGTAGCTAGAGATTTGTAAACTTTTAATTTAAGATGCTTAAACTTTGTCTGAAGCTGAAGAGAGGGTATGGTCTTGTGTTTCCACCCACAGATGCCGGCAGAACAGGGTCCAGAGGGTTTACTCTGTGCTCAGCGCTAAGCTAAGCCCTAGGGAGCCTCGTAAGACACAGGTCGCCCTTTGGTGGTTCAAAGTGTGAAGCCAATTTAAGGCAGAGGCTCGAAGCATGGGACTCAGTCTAGAGAAATTATAAGTGAAAAAGGAGGGCTGCTGTGTATAGGATGTACCCTGCTGAGATGGTGCTGTAATCTGTCCTTTAATTTCTAACCAATCTGTGCATCCTGGCACCTTGCTAATTGCCCCACCTCGTGGTGGGGGTCGGTGGGGGGGAGGTCCCTTTAGCAATCTGTCTGGGAAGAAGCAGGATACACTAGAGGACATCCTAGCAAATGCCAGACCCAGGGTCTAAAGTTTCTGCTCTCCACAGTACAACCAAAGCAAGACGGGTAGAGCCATGGAGCTTTCTGTCCAAGTGAGAACCACTCAGGATTCCAGTTGGGAATGAGATAGCAAAGAGTAGCAAATAACTTTGATCACAAAATGAATTGATTTCTGATAATTAAATGAAGCTCATAAGTAAGTCATGTGTGGTAGACAGAATAATACCCTCTCACACACATCCCAATTCCCAGAACCTGTAAATAAGGCAAGTTACATGGCAAAGGGGCATTAAAGTTGCAGGTGGAAGTAAGTTTGTTAATCAGCTGACCTTAAAATAGGGACAGTCTCCTGAATTATCCAGGTGAGTCAATGTAATCACGAGTCCTTTAGAACAGCGCTGGTAAAAAAAGGATCCTATAGTTAAACAGTCAAGGGAGAAAAAAGGAAATAAGTTAGGCAAGAATAGGTAAAGTCATTAAAAACTTATATCTAGGGGCTTCCCTGGTGGCTCAGTGGTTGAGAGTCCGCCTGCCAATGCAGGGGACATGGGTTCGTGCCCCGGTCTGGGAGGATCCCATGTGCCGCAGAGCAGCTGGGCCCGTGAGCCATGGCCGCTGAGCCTGTGCATCCAGAGCCTGTGAAAAAACTTACATCTAGAAAATCCCAACAATCATGACATTTATTTATAAAAAGAAATTAGAAAAGCATATGTATTTTCTACTTTGTGGAAACTTCACAGGCATGCACCAGTTTTAGAAAGGTTTTATCCTGTGTTAATAAAAGAGTTTAGATTTGCATTGGCTATGGTCTTGCCATACATTAGCCAATTTTTATGGTTAGGAAAAGTTGACAAATTTATAAACCAGGGTCTTGTTTATACTGCTTATAGAGAAGGATAAGCATGTATTCGATGAAGTACAAAATATATATATGCTGAATCTGAGTAGTAGAAATCTAAAGTACATGAACTTAACTTATAGAACTGTATGCATATTTTTCTATACTTACAGCAACTAATGTCTTCAGTCGGCTTATAGATTTAGGGCAAACACAGACACCATTACACTACATCATATTTAGCCTCTTGTACCACATTTTGTGGGTGGAGCTTCGTCTGTCGACTGGGTCACAGTAGTATAATGTAGCATATCCTCTACCTATCATGAAGAGACCACAGTAATGCACTGAAGCCTCTGAAATAATTCAGAGCAGTGCTTCCTCCTCCTTCTCCCAGCCCAGCCCAGGCTTGTTGCATTATCACAAAAGCAATATTCCTGTACTTATCTCAGGCCCTGACTTCAGAGAAGTACAATATGGCCTAGAGGAACTAAAAGATTAAAATCATTAAAGATGGGACTTGAGGAAAAAAGGCTTTAGCAGCCTAGGGAAACACTTACAAAACTAAACACATACCTATTCTACAGCCAGAAGTTCTACCCTAAAGTATGTACCCAAGAGAAATGAAAACATTTGGCCACATAAAGACTTGTAGTGGCTCTACTCACAATGGTCAAAAACTTGAAACAGGCATCCATCAACAGATGAATGGATAAAGAAATTACAGTCACTACATTTAAGGTAATACCACTTGACAATAAAAAGGAATGAACTATCATAATCATAATGATACAGCTGAATTTTAAAAAGCTGCTCAGTGAATATCTTACAAACAGTGTGGATATGAATGATTCCATTTATATGAAGTTCTAGAACAGCAAAACTAATCTGCCCTGAAAAAAATCACAACAGTAGGATGGGATTAGGGATTGACTGGGAAGGGGTGCAAGGACACACTTTCTGGGTGACAGGAAGTGGTTTGGGTTACACAGGAGTATTCATTTGCCAAGACTGTACACTTAAGACTTGAGAATTTCACTGTATACAAATCTTACCTCAAAAAAAACACAGATACTGCATTCTAATGTTCATTGTGTTGAAGTGCTTAGGGAGAAAGACTACTGATTGGTATCTGCAACTTATTTCTGAAATATGTCATAAAGTATAGGATGGATTGATGGATAGAAAGATAGAATAGATATGTGATAACACAAACAGCAAAAATTAAGCTTCAAAACAATCTCAGTTTTAAAAAGCAACAATTAGGGGCTTTCCTGGTGGTGTGGTGGTTAATAATCCACCTGCCAATGCAGGGGACACCGTTTGATCCACGGTTTGATGTGTATCCAGTAGGATCCCACAGGCCGCGGAGCAACTAAGTCCGCGTGCCACAGCTACTGAGCCTGTGCTCTAGAGCCCATGGGCCACAACTACTGAACCTGCTCGCCCTAGAGCCCGCACGCCACAACTACTGAGCCCATGCACCACAACTACTGAAGCCCGCGTGCTCTAGGGCCTGTGCTCCGCAACAAGAGATGCCACCACAATGAGAAGCCCACGTGCCACAACTAGAGAAAGCCCACGCGCAGCAACGAAGACCCAACGCAGCCATAAATACATAAATAAATTAATTAATAATAAATAAAAAGCAACAATTTAAGGATATCAAACATTCACAATTAAGTAGCTAATTAAAGGACCAATTTTTAGTTCGAATTTCAATATTCACCAATCCTATTTGCTCTTGTGCTGCTGCCCAATGGTCCTGTGGCAGGTCTATAATCATAGCCCACATCTTGTGTGGACACCAACAGCACTCAGGGGAGATTTATATGACATTTTATTCGCTCTGAGTCAGTCTCCCAAGACTTAAGAACAGCCCTAGGTAAAGAAGGGTGAAAATTCACTCAGCTAATACAGAATAAGAATTTATCCAACTAGAAAGAAACATTTTCAAACTCTGAAGTTCTATGAAGTTAGGATAGCCCAACTCCCTGGGCCCCTTCGAACTAATTCTTAAAACAGAGGTCTGGCTCATAAAGAATTATGAAAGTGATCTTGTCTCCTCAGTAGGGGTTCGGATTTCCCTCACAAATGCTAACAGTCCTGAGCCATGGGGAGGACAATTTTAAGTTTTCCTTCAGCAGACACATTTCAACATTTGAAATGCTTTTTTTGTTCTCAACACATGATATAAAGTTTACCTATTTACAGGATCTTCATCACTTTTATTCTTTCTTTCTTTTCACACAAATAAGGACTCCAAACTTTCTTGACTTTGCCTTTGTTTTATTTTGTTCCAGAATTTAGACAAAAACTACTGTGTCATACACAGTCCAAACACCCCAACTGGCACAATGAGTAAAGTAATTTGTGAGTGGTCAGAATTTGTCCTTGTGTGTGCCCTTGCCCTGAAATACTTCCACTCCTCCAACATAGCGCAGTATGGAAATTGCTGGGTTCCTCTCTTTCCTAAGCCCGATCCCTTAATAATGTCTGATAAACCATCACAATTCTCAGAAGTCCTTTTTTTTTTTTTTTTTTTCCCCCCCGCTATGCGGGCCTCTCACTGTTGTGGCCTCTCCCATTGCGGAGCACAGGCTCCGGACGCGCAGGCTCAGCGGCCATGGCTCACGGGCCCAGCCGCTCCGCGGCATGTGGGATCTTCCCAGACCGGGGCACGAACCCGTGTCCCCTACATCGGCAGGCGGACTCTCAACCACTGTGCCACCAGGAAAGCCCTCAGAAGTCCTGTTGAAGTAAATTTAAATTAGGAAATTTAAACACTTTCTTAGCAAAGGGAACCCAACTCTCCAATACAGACAACAATTCAAAATTAGTCCAAAACTAAGGATTTGTCTTTATAACTCCTAAGATAAAACCCAGATGAAGATCAGAAATAGCATTCTTTCTTTGCTATATGCTATTTTGGAGAATTATTTATTATGGCCTTGAAGGATTTATCTCGAGGGAATATAAAACTGAAAGTTAAAACAAAATTGAGTGACAGATGTAACTTTGACAGCCAGCCCTCCCTGTTGTTCTTTCACAGAGATGGCTAAAATTGAAGAAATGTCCCTGAATTCAACTAATTGTTCTCTTTCTATGAAACAGCCTGCTCAACAGACATGTCATATTTCCCAGAGCCTTCTTTTAAGTTTAGATTTATTCAAAATAATCTTTAGCCTTTGATATTCAAGAAAATGACACTGATACTGAATGTTCCACATAAATTATTACAGGGTCAGAGAACTTAGCTTCATACTAACCTTCCTTATCCTTGAGTCAGAAAATGTTCCAAATGTAAAAGCTTTCTCACTTTTAATCCATGAATTTAAGAAACTGTGGGGACCTAACTGTAAATTAGTTGGAGCCGGCGAGCCACAACTAAGGAGCCCGCCTGCCACAACCAAGACCTAGTGCAACCAAATAAATAAATATTTTTTAAAAAAAACAGAAGCTAAAAGGAACAAAATTTTAAAACTCACCTATTACCCTTTCAAATGATTAGCTCAAAGTTATTAACATAATAAAAATGTAGATGTACTTTCTGATGAAAAATCTAGATGTTAAAAAAAATAATCTAGCCACAAAGATCAGAAACATTTATCAGAGGGACTTATGTTTATGATAAATATTTAAGTGTGTAAGACAGAAACACTGAGAACAATAAATACTTTATAGCTGGCACTTTGTCAAACCTGTAAGTGGCTCTGCCTTAGAATTTTACATCATCACTGAATTTACAGTCACTTGATAAGTGGAACAGGACAAGAATTACTTCTTTCTAAATCTAAACCAGGTAATAAATCTAACATCAGGATTCTTCTTATTGTCTATTATCATCTAATGACAATGCCTTTTACCTTCATTGTCTTGGCAGAAATATGCTGTATAAAATTATAATGTCATATCACTCAGAGTGATTTAACATTATCCAGCCCATACCATTTTAATCAATCAAAATTGTCGCTTTTTAGTGTAATGATTTTGTGGTGAATTCCCTGTGTTTAATATGATATATGGTCCTATCCACCCGTTGATTTACTATTCTATTCTCTTCCAAAGTTGAACAGCCCAGAAGGCTGTTCTTGCTTTTGGACATTTCTGGAATTAGTAAACAAGAATAATTTGTGCTAATAAAAATGTTAATTTCCATCGCACAATGAAAGCTGAAAAAATATCTTAAGTGACAGTAGCTACAGCTACTTTTAAGTGGAATTAAAAGATGCTTTTGTGAATTAAAGCCACAGAAGACCCAGAGCTTCTTCCTCTGTATCCACATATGATCAAGCATCTGTAATGCTATAACCAGGTACTTAAGTACACAGTTTTTTCTTCAATACTATCAAGAAAAACTGGGAACATACAAAGTATTCCCCATTATTAAATTCAGACATACATCATACAAATTTCTTTGTTCTTTAAAAAAATTAGCAAAATAGTTTAAAGTGATTCCTTAAACATTTATAAATCTTTTCTACTAGAGATAAGCTAATAAAAATCAACCTCAGTTCCATTTGTCAACTATATTTTGCATTTAGAATTGGCTACAATGCAGTAATAACCAACCACAAAGTCTCAGTGGCCAAACACAATACTTTTTGGTTCATTCTATGTACCCCAAACAGGTCCACAGACAGTCATTTAGGGACTCAGTGGCTCAGGGACCCATTCTACATACTCCACATAGGTCACCAGAGAGTCACTGAGGGAGCCTGGTTTGTGGAGGCCCTACCATCTCATAGCTGCATCATCTGGAGTATAAACCCTCCCAAGACACTGTAGAAGAAAGAGCTGCAGGTCCTGAGACAGTGATTACATGACTAAATTATAAGTCTCTTGTGCTCATAGCCCATCGGCCAGAACTAGTTACATGGCTTTTCCTAACTGCAAGGTTGGGAGAAAACATAATCCTCCTATGTGCCTGGAAGAAGAACATAGGATATGGGTGAGCTTAAGAAGTGACAGACTTACATGTTTTTAAAGAATAAAGATTTCCAAGTTTATTACAGGCAACTCTCCTTGTAGAATCTTGAAAAACATGTACTTCCTCTGGAATCTATAATGTTACACACTCAGAAAGAAAATTACCTATATGACACCAGATAAGTTAAGATTAACAACTGATTCCATTATTTAAGCTGCCATATAAATATATATGAGGAAAGCAAATATTCTGCCTATTGTTTAAGTTAATAAAAATACTTATCTTTAAAATTTTTTAAACTTGCTCCAATTGGCAAAGTAATAAACATAATTTAAAATAAAATATTTCATTTTGACACTCAGTCATCCCAATTCTGGCTCACTGAATCATAAACACAGATTTTAAGCACAAAAATATTAATAAGAAATATAAGACTCCAATATTTTTAATTTAACCTTAGCAGAATGAGTTGAACTTCTTTAAACTTGTTACAGTAGTTTCCTTCCCCATTGTTACCCCTCCCACCAGTCAGCCCAGGTGCTGTCACTGCAGTTCCCAGTAGGCAGAATCAAGAACTCCTGGATAGAGCTGGTTCCCCAAGGCTCACCCAGTGCTGATGAGGGAGAAGAATATGAGTTTATTTATTCGCTCAACAAATATTTATTGAATATCTGCTATGCACTAGGCAATCTGCCATACTCTGAACATGTAGCTATATATAACTGAAATAAACAACCAAAAAAAAAAAAGAATTCTTCTCTCTTGGACCTCACATACTAGTGAGAGAGGAGGGCAAACAAGATTAAGAGAAGCCATAGATTAAACAAACAAACGAGGAGGATAATCCCATGTAATGATTAACACAATGAAGAAAAGCCAAATAAAAGGATAGAGACAGGAGTGGAGTTTGGAGCTACTTTGGGGTGGGTGGTCAGAAAAGTTCTCTGAGGATATGACATTTGATCTGAGAGCAGAAGGGTATAAAGAAGCCAAGGAAAAGAAGAAATGCAAAGATTGAAGGATTGAAGTCAGGGTTGAAGGAACCCCAAAGACAAAGGTCTTAAGATAGGAAAAAGCTTGGCCTAAGACAGGAAAAACTACCAGGGCCACAGGTAAGAAATGAGGAAGATGGGTAGATCGAGCAGGTCAAGACAGGATCAGGGAAAAATAAGGAAACAGATTAATAGCAGCTCAAGATTAGTCAGTAGTCACCAGAATACCATGCCATTAATGTGGTATAGAACAGAAAATTTCATGGAGTGATTAACAGTTGATAGTAAGCCAGTTCAGTAGGGCTGCTAGGACAACAGAGAGTGTTGTCCATCCAGTTCTAAAAAGCAATCTAGAAGAGATTTAGGCAGTTAAAATTATTGAGTGATCAGTGTAAACTTGGGGACTGTGAAGGGGAGGCTGTGAGGAGGAAAATAGGAGATTGAGTCTGTCTTACGAAATCTACAACTAAATAGAAAAAGCAGAGGATACACCAGCTGAGAATTAATCAAGGACTTTTGAAAACAAAATGTAACTAAGTGCAAATTAAAATGAGACAAATTATATCTCAAGTGCAGAGGAGAGAGTCAGAAACAAGTGAATTACTCAGTAAAGGAGAGAGTAAACTTTATTTAGAGTTTTGAAGGAGAATCCAGATTAAAGGTTTGTTTGTGGAATGCTAGAAAAGTGTCACAGCAAGGTATTCCACATGGGAAAAGGTGTGAAAGGTGTGCAAGGTGTGGAAAATGGTTACTGTTTTGTTATTGCTATGTAATAAAGCAACATAAAATCTAGTGGCTTCAGCATTTTATTACAGTCTTTCATGGTTCTATTGATTGACTGAGCTCTGCTGGGTGGCACTTACTTGGGGTCTCGCATGCAACTGGAGTAAGGCAGTGGCTCAGCTCAGCCAGGCTGCTCATCCAAGTTGGCAGTGATGCTGGCTCATGGAGGGAGCTCAGCGGGAGTGTTCAACCGGAGTGCCTGCAAGTGGCCTCCCTGTGTCTCTTGGGCTTCTCACAGCAGCAGCGAGTTTCTAAGAGGAGATGTCTCATAAGCAAGCATCACCATAGACCAAGGCAGATGCTGTAAAGCTTCTTATCATCCAGCCTCAGAAGTCCCATAACATCATTTCCACCACATTCTATTGGTCAAGCAAGTTACTGAGGTCAGCGCAGATTCAAGGGGAAAGAAATTAAACTCAACCCCTTGACATGAGTAGCAGCATGTATATGTAAAGAGGAATAGAATTCACAAGGGTAATATTTTACTATCTATCACAATCTACCCTTTGGCCACCAAAATCCATGCTCCTCCCACTCACTCTCTTAAGACTCCCAGCATTCTCATCCCACTGTGACCTAAGGCTCAGACTTGAGGGCCAAAATCTTGTCATTTAAATCAGATGTGTTGTTTCCTCAGGTTTAGCTCTTCCAGTATACTTCTTATCAATCTGAAGACTTGTTAACTAAAAGACAAATTATCTGCCACATGCACACCCCACACGATGGTGAGAAGGCATAGGATAACTGAAATAGATACTCCCTGTCACAAAGAGACTAGATGGGAAAGACACAGCAGGTCCACAATAGTTCTGAAATCCATTTGGGCATGGGTCACCAGTTCCTTGATCATGGCACAGTCCTATTTCCTGAGAATGATTCACTGGAGCTTTTGGTTGCTCCTTCTGGGATCTTGGTTCTGGCCCTCTGAGTCATCCTTCTTTCCCCATGAGAATAACCATCCTTATAACTAATTTTTTCAGCTTGCCTCCTGCAGGTTAAGAAAACAAAAACTTTTCATTTGTATAACCTCATCCCTTTCATTCCAACTTTATACAATTCTTTCAAAGCCTTAGGGGCTTCCTGTGTGTCAAATTATAATCCACTCCATTCAACAAAAGTCACACCCCAATTTCTTTCCAAAAAAGACTTGGCCTATGCACCAAGATCCCATGGGACAGTGACCTTAGCATACTTAGAAGTCTGTCTAGTTGAAAATATCTGAGTCAAACGCTTAAGGTTCCTCACAGGCTCTACTTTCTAGCAGAAAAGATATACCAGAATATTCTTAGAAGTTCTATTAAGCACACCCTTAACCTACTGTATAGCACAAGGAACTTTGCTCAATATTCTGTAACAAAAATGGGAAAAGAACTTGAAAAAGAATAGATACATGTATAGGTATGACTGAATCACTTTGCTGTACACCTGAAACTAACACAACATTGCTACTCAACTATACTCCAATATAAAATAAAATTCTTTTAAAAAAAGATGATCTTGGATGTAGATTAGACTTTCTGTCATTTAAAAAATAGCCTCTCGGGCTTCCCTGGTGGCGCAGTGGTTGAGAGTCTGCCTGCCGATGCAGGGGACACGGGTTCGTGCCCTGGTCTGGGAAGATCCCACATGCCACGGAGCGGCTGGGCCCGTGAGTCATGGCCGCTGAGCCTGCGCGTCCAGAGCCTGTGCTCTGCAGCGGGAGAGGCCATAACAGTGAGAGGCCCGCGTACCGCAAAGAATAAATAAATATAAATAAATAAAATAAAAATAAATTAAAAAAAAAAAAATAGCCTCTCAACAAATAGAACTTAATGTCAAACTAAAAAGAAAAAACACCCTTACATTTTTCTATGGTCATAACAAAGAATCTTACAGGCGTATTCTTGAGATCTTTATTTGTACCATCCTGGATTTGATCTTTTTCTGATGTCATCACTGACTTTGAGAATTTTTGAAGATGAGAAACAATTTTATTTTTCTAACACAGAAAGTCCTGACTTCTTTATATTTCCTCTAATTTTGCTTTAAAACTGTTCCTTAAATTTCTCTAAATTATATTCAAAAAGGTTCCTTCTTGAGTTCATTTCTCTCTCCTCATTTCGTTTTACTACAAATACTAAAAAACTATTTGGTAATGTCTAAATCTATTGAGCAATATTCATAAGTTCATTAGGCACATATATCCCAGTGTAATGGCTGCTGCTTCACTTATGCCTCCCAAATCTCATTCATATTTCTCTTGTGGCAACTCTAACCCAGAACCAAACAGGAAAAAGAACAATGGGAAATACAGACCAAGCTTAACTGACACAGTACAAAATTATCACAGCTATAGAGGCAGCAAAAATTATGTTCCTCCCTTTGTTATAAGCTTATCCCTCTTTCTCCACAAACACTGCAAAAATGCTTAGAGAAAACAAGTAAAAGCTTCATATTCTATAACAAATTGTGATTTTTTTTCTTAGCATGTCTATTTTTAGATAGGCAAAACTATTAACAGTGGCTGAATTACATAGTGACTTAGTATCTTCTTTTGCAAATGTAAAACTCTGCACTTTTCCTCCTGTTATCCCTCAGGTCTGACTGCCCTCCAGTCAGAAAAATTTTGTCAGTTGTTTTTCTGCTTATATAATTGTAAATGTTGTTTATGAATAAAATTTCATCAATACAGAAGAGCATAATGAAGAAGGCAAAAATCATCAGAAATTCCTTAACATTGCAACAACCACCGTTAATACTTTAGTGATCATTGCCTCATGGGTCTCTATGCATCTGTACACACACACACTTTTATATCACCCAAGGTATTTTTTTATTGTGAACAACTTTATTTCTTTACTTATTTGCTTATGTGTTTATTTTCCTTGTCTTCCCTCTACCTTGCTATGAGTCATCACATTTTCATCAAGATAACCAGTGTTAGAAACCTGGAAGATAGTTTTCTGTGGCTTTCACTGTGTGTGTGTGGTGGAGTGGGTGGGGACTGGCATGGTTTATCTCTACTTTTTGAAAATCTCTCCAACTCAGCTGGTAGAGGGTAGAGAGTTAATAACTTATTTCAATGAATACATAATATCTAAATCCTTATTCCTGTTGGAATTTATATCTTGTATATGATAAAAGGAATGAAGAGCCCACTTTTACTTTCTTCAAAATAAATAACCAGCTGTATTAATGCTATTTATTAAACGCAACATGTGTTCCCAGAAAACTGCCATATATTAAATCCCTTGTATACTGCCTTGAGCTCTCTATTTTTTTATACATTCTGATACTATACCAACCCATATTATTTGTTACTAATGGATTAATGTCTTAATATGTATTAAGACAAATTTATTCTCACTGTTCATCTTAACATTTTTGGCTACCTTTTGTGGTTAATTCTTTTACATTCAAATACTTAGTATCATTTTATCCAATGTATTCTTAAAATATTGAGATTCTAGTTGAAGTTGCATTAAATATATGTATTAATTTGGTATTATTGACAGTTTATGTTATTGAGTCTTCCCATTCAAGAGCACAGTGTCTTTCAGATTGGTTAATGGACTTCAACAGATGTTACAGTTTTCTTCATATAGGTATAGTTTCCTTCTTTATAAGTTTATCTCTACTATTTCATAGTTTTCCTACTTAATGTGGTAGTGAAGAGCAAATAAGCACAAATAAGTTGCAAATTTGTTTTCTGGCTCCTGGATAATTAGCATGGGCCACGACCAAGTTCTCAATCAGAATTATACTAGGGAGCTGAGCTAATGATATTCCTGCATTACCAAAGTCAAGATCATAGGGCAATCCCAGTTGTAGACCAGTTATAACACCCAGCCGGCAAAAAGTAGGAGTGAACCACAGCAGATCCCTGGTCACTAATAGACCAAAAAAAGCATTCTATTTATCCCCTGATAAATGTTTGATTGGAATATGTTAAAAGAAGTAACTTAAAATACACACACACACACACACACACACACACACACACACACATTGTTTTCATGGTTAAATGATTTAAAATAAAAAGCTGACTAGAGGCAAAAACAGGAAAACCCCATCTGCAAGTTACAAACCACACTCTGTTTACGCTTCACCCAAGCTGTCTCTTCAGCAAACTGCCTCTGTCTTAATTAGAAGTCACAAGTTACATTAGTAATGAAACAGAGTGCTTATTCTCCACTCTGGATATCAACTTCAAATTTTTTTTTAAATTTTATTCGGAAAAGTTATAAATGCAATCATTTTCATTTGGAAGATTCTATAATCAAAAACTAACACAAATCTTTTGAGAGACAGCACAAAAGGAAGAAGAACAGTGCGTGAATTTTACTGACTCTTCTTTCTGGTAATTGGTCTGTAGCTCTAACCATTTTGTTCTAATTTCAAGAAACATAAGAAGACAGATCAACTGGTTAGCTGAATGGTTTCAGTCAAGATGCTTCTGTGTATCTCTGAATACCAAATTATCTTGTAATTTTCTACTACAGTATTTTAGGGCTGGGATGAACTTAAGAGTCCTGTATCCCAGACATTTAAGCTCCACTTAATTTTATTATGTATCTTTCCAATAATCATGTCATCCAATCAAAGTTGAATTAAGATGTTGGTAAGCTAGACAGCTGCCAGAGTGCCAGACCATAACAGGCACCAAAAATCCCCTAAATAAACTGAGAACATGGTGCCAGTCAATTGAGGTTTAATATATGACTCCATATAAGTGAGTCCTGTCCTCATTTAGTTCCTGGTTTTGAATATACATATTCAAGTGAAGAATCTTTCAGTAGCTCTGTTAAAAAAAAAAAAAATCTCATAGTTTGGTGGTTGCCAAAGGTGGGGCGTGGGAGGTCAGCAAAATGGGTGAAGGAGATCAAAAAGCAAAAACTTCCATTTATAAAATGAGTAAGTCATGGGGATGTAATGTACAGCATGATGACTATAGTTAATAATACTGTATTGCATATTTGAAAGCAGCTAAGAGAGTAGATCTTAAAAGTTCTTGTTACAAGGAAAGAATTTTTGTAATTATGTATGGCGATGGATGTTAACTAGACTTATTGTAGTGATCATTTTGCATACTGAATTGTTATGTTGTACAGCTGAAACTAATATAATGTTATTTTTCAATTATACCTCAATAAAAAAGAAAAGAAAAAGACTGTTCAGTGGTTAAAAAATTTTTTTTCACTCATTTTAATGGGCTTTCTGACACACTTGAGGAAAATACTAATATTTACTAGCCACTATAACAAGGACACCAGTTAACCAATGCTTCTTTCTCAGAAAGAAAGAAAGAACAAAAAGGAGAGAGAGACAAAGAAAAAAGAGAGTGAGAAAGAGAAAAAAAGAGAGTGAGAAAGAGAAAGAAAAAAGAGGAAAGAAAGAGTCATCTATGTCTTTCTCTCTCTAGACTAAATATTCCCATGACTTTCAGAACTGGCTTCATTGTCATGGTTTCCAGTCCTCTCCCAACACTGGTCGTTGTCCTCCTCTCCCAAAGCCACAGCCCTCACCGATGAAGACAACAGCCCATATCCATCCCACCAACAGGAAGTACAGCAACAGCACCACCTCTCCTTCCTTATACCATAGCTTTAAAACAGTTAAAAACTGTACTAGCTTTTTTTGGCAGCCTCATCATCCTATTGCCTTATGAGTTATCTTTCTATAAGTCATCTTTTAATATTACCTTATTACATTCAAAGTTTATGTCAAAATACTTAATTAGAAAAACAGACGCCTATTTGATGACTTTAAGAGGGAACCTGCCAAAGTCACTTTTCCTCTACCCCAAAATACATGAATCAGATTCTCCCAATGTGTAATGTATTTATTCTGACTGCTAAAATTAAAAATTCCTCCAGAGAAGTGTCTTTATTCTTACCAATTTAATTAACATTTCCGTGACCGTGAGAAGCATCTTTTATACCAATGTTTAATTCACACATCAGTAAGTACTAATGATAACTGTACTACCATATCAACTTCTAGCAGTTAGTATGTCAGTGACAGCCATCGTAAAGTTAAATAGATCATGATATTCAAAGAGAATGCAATAAAAAAATATTGTGGTAATTACCAATGTCAAAAGTAAAGAGTTTTAATCAAATTACTTTCTTGGGTTCCTATATTTTTATTTAAAAATTAGTTTGAGAAATCAGAGAAAGTTGCTGCTTTCAACATCAAATGTAAGTCTAATTAGTGCCTCTTTGTTGCAGTTAATAAGTATGACACTCAGCATTCTTTAAATCAGCATAAATAAATTCTCTCGTGCTTTTCTCGCTTCACCTTACTCTCTGCCTGCTATGTTTCTTACTAACATTTAGCAACAGAGAAGAGTGTTTATTTTGCTTGGAAAATATAATTGCCATTCCTACTGTCCTGGGGATTTCCTCATGACTAAACAGAGATTTCCAGTTCCCTCTATTGCTTATGTTGTGGCTTTTAACCGATTCTGAAAGATGTCATTGGTTTTATATGACAGTATCTCATAGTGTAAGCTCATACAAAATTTGCTTTCCATCAGTGCCCTATTTATTTGATAATATAAATTTCCTTTTGTCCTTCTAGTGAAATTGGATTTTCAGAAACAAATAGTTTTCTTTGAATGGTACTTCATAATTTTCTGGCTGCATTTATATCCTCTGGTATTTGCTAGAGGTGATAATTATTATACGAGTATTAAGTCAACATGCACTCGTTCATTTAATTAACCAAGATGATAAAGAGGAATCCCTACTCATGCCCTGACACCTCAAAATAGTAGAATAATTAGAATAATAGTAAAATGGAAAGAGCCCTGGACTACAAATCAGAAGACTTGAGCTGAAATCCTGATGCCCCCATTTATCTTACTAGCTGTGGGATCATGCCCACATTACTGAAACTCTCTAAGCCATCATTTATTTAGTTACAAAATCATAATGAATGTGTCAGCTAAATTGGATATAGCATGTGATAGAACACATGGGGTCAAGGATAATTAAGAGATTTGAGGACTTAGCAAAATAAAGGATGATTTTGCTATTTACTGAGATAAGAAAGATGGCAAGAAAACATTAAGCAAAGAATTGAGGGTTTGTTTTTTGGACATGTGAAATTTGAAAGATCTATAATATCTCCAAGCAGAGATACCAAGACAGCAATGGGATATACAAGTCTAGAGTGCAAGAAAAATATCAGAACTGAAGATATAAGCATTACTCATGTAATATGTTAATAACAGTTACTTCCACCATTACTCACCAAACAATGTACTGGATGCTGTAGGTAAGTTATTTATTCCTCAAGACAAACTTTTGAGTTAATAATGAGTATTATTACCATTACTATTATTTTCTAATGCCTCATACAGTGTCTGGTTATGTAAGCTACCAAAATATTTTTTGAATGAATTTTTAGCTTATGAATGAAGAAGTCAAAACTCAGAAGAGAAACTTAACCACAACTAGTAAGTAGAATCAGGATTCAAAATTAAATTTGTCTCTCATTCCAAATGGTTATTCTTACCTTTACTGCAGAGATAATATCAACTACAAAGCAGCTTCACACTCATTAGTTTATTTAATCTGCACAAAAACCATTTTGGGTAGGAGAAGAAGAGAGACTGAGGCTCAGTAAAATAGAGGTGGCTTGACAATATTATGCATCTTGTCACTGCATCTATCACCCACAGCTAAGCATAAACTTCCTAACCTAAAGATAATGACTATAGAAAACCTGCTCTAGATTTTTTTTTTTTTTTTGGCTGCATTGGGTCTTCGTTGCTGCGCACAGGCTTTCTCTAGTTAATGCGAGCAGAGGCTACTCTTGGTGTCGGTGCGCGGGCTTCTCATCGCGGTGGCTTCTCTTGTTGCAGAGCATGGGGTCTAGGCGCGCGGGCTTCAGTAGTTGTGGTTCGCAGGCTCTACAGCGCAGGCTCAGTAGTTGTGGCACACAGACTTAGTTGCTCCGCAGCACGTGGGATCTTCCCGGACCAGGGCTCAAACTGGTGTCCCCTGTATTGGCACGCGGATTCTCAACCACTGCGCCACCAGGGAAGACCTCTACCCGACTTTTTGAAGCTTGGTTCTTGGGCTTTAGCAGACATCGTAATCAACCAGACTAACATTGTATCATGCATAACGTGGCAAGATAGTCTATTGCAATAATCATCCATGTTTTCTTCTTGTTTCTTTCAAGACTCAAAAGGATGAGAGATGTTGTCCTCTTCCCCCTACCAGAGAGCAAATGAACCCAGGACTCCTCGAGGGCTGGGAACTCTCTTGTTAAAGGGGAAAGTTAATAGGGCTCCATTTTGAAAATCTTCTACTTATAAGAGGCCATAGAGTCTGGAGAGGATGGAAAGTGGCCTTATTGAGGACAAAAGGATAACTTCCCCGAGCCTGGAAAAATGGAAGGTATCTGGATATGTGAGCAGCGGCCACCTCTGCTTTTTGCACACAATGCCCTGGATAAGGAGGAAGGTTTTAGAGTGGTCCTTGCACAGTGAGTTAGTGGGCTCTTCACTCTACCTAAAATGCTCTTCCCCCAAATATTCATGTGGCTGGTTCCACACTTCTTCCAGGCCTCTATCACATGCCGCGAGCTTCCGGAGGCCTTGTCTAACCACTTGGAAATATCCACCTCCGACACCCCACCATCACCCTCTTTCCCCTTATTTGCTTTTTATTACTCTCTAATGCTAATCTTAACCTGAAATGTTATAACATATGTATTGTATCTATCTACTTATATATTTATTCATGCTTATCATTCTTCTCTCCCACTAGAATTTATGTCCTATGAAGGCAGGATTTGGGTGTTTTCAACCTTAAATAACTAAAACCCAGTAGGGAATCAATAACTATTTGTTAAATGGTTAGCTTCCCATATCCCTTTGAAGGACATGAAAGACGCAAATGTATTTTTTAGGAACTCCCCAAAGTTTCTTTTTTGGATTTTCATATTTTTTATTAAATACTGTGTGTGTATAAATAAACTGTAAATCATATATGTTAGGTGAAAAGAATAAAAAGAACAAACACTTATCACTACTTAGCTTAAGAAATGGAACATTTCAAGTAATTTCAAAGCCCTTTGTGAGCCCCTTCCCCACAGGGAATCACTATCATGAATTTTTGTATTTTCCATCCACTTGCTTTTCTTTATAATTTGCATGTTTGTATCCCTTTAAAAATATTGTTGACTTTTGCTTACTTTTAACTTTATATAAATGAACCATATGCTGTATATTTTTCAACTTGTTTCTTTGGCACAATATTATCTGAGAGATGAACTCACATGTTGCTTTTAGTCATGGTCCTTTCATTTTCACTTCTTCATAGTGTTCCATTGTGTGAAAAGCTAAATATATAGTCATCCAGTATTTTATTGCAGGATGTTCAAGTTGTTTCCAATTTTTTTTTTGTTATTACAGACAACAATGTTACAAAATTCTTGTACATATCTCCTAGTATACATGTGCAAAAGATGCCCTAATACATTTGTGATAGAGAGGAATTTGGGGGTCATAGGATACGTGTATATTGAGTTTCATAGGATAACATCACATTGTCTTCCAACGTGTGTGTATCCAGGACTAGTGTTCAGCAGGTGCTCACCAGTATGGCTTCACCAGTTTTTTAAATATTGAAATAATTCCACACTTAAGAAACAGCTGCTACCCTGGGTCCGTTGAGGGTCCCCTTGCAGTTAATACGGCCATAGGGTGACTAAACTATTCTGGTTTTCCTGGGACTGAGAGGGTCTGGGGAACACAGGATGTTCAGTTTTAAACCAAAAAAGTTCCCAGCAAACGGGGACAAGTTGGTCATACTACCTGGCCAGCCTCCTAGATGTCAGAGACCTTCCCACAGTTCAGTAACTAAAGGGTCAATGCCTGACCCAGTAGTTAAACATTGTGACTATGGCCTGTGATTGCACCTGTTTATTCTCCCACCAGCAGCTTATGTGTTTCATCTCTCCCTGTCCTTACCATCACTTGTTACAGTCCTCATTTTTAATTTTTGCTATCTAGGAGTGTAAAATGATATCTCATTCTAATATTAATTTTCATTTTCCTACTGTGATTGATCATGTTTCATAGGATAACTGACTATTCATGTGGCTTCATGGAAAAAAATCACTATGCCAGAGAAGGGCTGATACAAGCAGGGTAGGTAAAATGTCTCCAGGCTATTCAAAAATTTCATTTTCCAATAGTCTTTTAAAGACCATCACTTGAGAAAGATTCCCTCTCCTTTCTTTGCTTAGAATGGGAGCCCTGCACCTCCAAATTGGTCATCAAAGTTTGTACCAAAAGCATCTATCACAATGGCAAAAACAAGTTAAATGGTACCCTAAAGCACTTCCCTCGTGTTTTCAGGTTGGATAGAACCTGAGCATCCTATTCCATACAAAAAAAGAAGAGAGCAACAAACTATGACTAACATTGATTAACTAGCCAAACTGAGGTGGATAATGAATACGTGGACTTTATTTGACCTAGAAACATATATCAGTATGATACTGCTTACACCTTCATCTTGTGGGCCCTATTTATACTCCCTACACTAGACTCCCCTGACCACCAAACTGAACAGAGCAAAATCTTCTCTAAATGTACAATCCATGCAATTACACATCTAAAAGCTGGAAAACAATTAGCATAGTCTTGAAAGGCAAAGCAAATCTAGAAGCAGTTAGAGACTGAAAATAAAGTGCCATAGCTGGCCATCTCATCTTAAGATGTTTAATTATATCTTGGGAAAAGTGTTGGGCTCAGTGAAGGTAACTGAGAAAGACTCCATGTAATTCCTTCATCAGATGTGTGATCTCTTGAATCAGTGACATTTTCCTAGTTCAAAAAGCTTTTGCCCAAATTCCATGGCTGGGAGGAATAAAGCATGATTTTAACCTTGATCATCAATATTTCTGTGGCTTTTACATTCTATCAAATCATACATTCGTGATCTTTCTACAAGTTTAGTGTATAACAAATTCTTTCCTTACTTTCACAATGTCCTGTTTAAAATAAAAAGAATTTTTCTAGCAATGTTTGTGGTACATTATTCACAAATATTCTGCTATGTAGGTAGTGAGAGTAGAGGCAGTAGGTAGTGGAGTAGGAGAAAAAGTGGCTCGTAAAACCATTTCAAATAAGCTTACTCTTGGGTAACATAATTTAAGAAGTTCAGAAGAGAACCATACAATCCCAAAATATCTCCTAACTCCTTGTTTCAATGCCTAGAATTTGATCATTAGACCCTAATTATTAGGCCCTAAAATTTCTCAACAAGAGAAATTTAGGCCCTACATATTTCTTTTTTAAAAGCAACTATTTTTAGAATATGTGACTCAAAAATAACACAGTAGATGAGAAGGGAATGGGGGAGGGGGAAGCTGCATCATCTAACATAGGAATAAGTTCTTGTAATTCTTATAAGTGGCCTTTATGCCTTTACTCAATTGACTGAAGAAGTATGGAGGAAACAAAGGCAAGACTTATCTTCTTCAGAGCCCACCCTGATCAATACTAATGAGTCATTTCCCCACCAGCCACTTGGCCCCTGTCACAGCCTGGTGAGGTCTGTTCTCCACTACAACATCTTAAGATTCCCACCAGAGCCCAACCAGCTTCTGAACATTCATTCCCCAAGCCACAGAGATGGAATATCTGGCCTGCACGTTTCTAGTTTATAGGAAACCATATGCTACTTCATTTACTAAATACAACAAATGTTTTTTTGTCTAGTGTTGTTATTTTTTAAATGTAAATAATAAATCAACAGAAAATGAAATCTAAAAAACTCTTTAAGAATTAGAAAACTACTTTTGCTTTAAAACCTGAATCACTATTCATGCTAAACATCTGGGGAATTTTAATGGCTAGTGTGTAGGTCATGTATTATTCTGTAGGTTTTATATGTAATACCATTTCATTTTTAGAGCTAAATTCAAAGTCTCATAGAGCAGTAGGAAAAATAAGAGCGAATGGCAAATCTGTACAAACATGTAATCAAATAAACCCATGTCTGGAAATGAAACTCCTTTAATTTTTAAATGGACTTCATACAAATCAGTCCTGATATTTGGAGGTGGGGCCTTTGGGAGGTAATTAGGTCATGATGAGGATGGGGTCATGAGGGTGGTGCCCTCATGATAGAATCAATGCTCTTAAAAGAAAAGTAAGAACTCTCTCTCTTTCTCTGTCTCTCCATGTACACATACGAAGGAAAGCCCATATGAGGTCATAACCAGAGGATGGCCACTTGTAAATCAGGAGGAGGGTTCTCACCAGCACTGAATCTGCTGGCACCTTGATCTTGGATTTCCCAGCTTCCAGAATTGTGAGAAATAAATGTTTGTTGTTAAGCCACCCACTTTACTATATTCTGTTATGGCAGCCTGAGCTGACCAGGACAACATGTCATACAAAGGCAGGGGAATTGTGAAGTTATTAACAGCTATGATTATACACACAGAGACCCTACACATAGACACATAGTAAAATAAATGTCCCTCTATGAAGGGAAGAGATAAATCAAGCAATGTGTATTTTTTAAACCTGAAAGAATCAACAAAATAACATATATAGGATGAACACTGAGGAAAAACAATAAAGGATTTGGCATATATCTAATTAGTCGTATCAACAGAGAGAGGTTCAGGTTGGTTCTGGTAAACACCAGGTGGTTTTTGAGTGGAAAGCAAATAAGGGCACTGAGGTACTATACTAATCACATTTGTTCTCACATTGACCTTATAATAATTAAAAATTGATGCTTGCAACATAATACAGCTGTGCAATCATATTTAAACCTAATCATTTCATAGAGAGAGGAAAGTTGTGCAAAAAGGTCAAAAACACTTTAATTTCATGACAGTAAATTTACTCTTTATTCCCAAAGTGAAAATGTCTAATTTCTAAAAGAGCAAACCAATAATTACTTATTATAAAGCTATTTTAGTCAATACTTAATTTCTCTATATTGATTAGTGTTTAGACATTTAAAAAGTACCCTACAGCAAGAATATGTGTTTACAATACTATTCTCCCTACTGATGTTTGTAAGTATTACAGGTATCGATTGAAGACATGTCTCAAAAATGCCAAACTTAATAGTAATCATATAAAAAGGAGTTTTACTCTTTTAAAACTGGAATTTGATTTTTAAATATTTGAACACTAGTGTCTTAAAGGTCTCTATCATGATCGCTATTTCTGCCATTGTATACTTTAATGATGAGTGCCTGATTAAACTGTGTATTATAAATTCCTCCCCCTCCCAAAAGTAATGGAAAGAGCTAATATAAAAATGATCGACTCTACCACTCACAACTAAAACAAAATGTTTCCTTTTTATTTTACGTACTTCTGATTGTAAAACAAAGACTGGGATATTATTCCCCCCTTAACTTGCATTCTGTG
The DNA here is from genome assembly GCF_003031525.2 of Neophocaena asiaeorientalis asiaeorientalis. Lineage (NCBI taxonomy): Eukaryota > Metazoa > Chordata > Mammalia > Artiodactyla > Phocoenidae > Neophocaena > Neophocaena asiaeorientalis. The sequence goes on along the minus strand of NW_020185325.1, from coordinate 8,289,548 downwards.
TAACTTAGAGCTCCTTGCAATAAAACAAAATGATGCTTCATCAAGATGTTACTGGGAGTACCAAGGCAATTTACAAACTTTCTGTCGTTGGGTCTGAGAACATCGCTGTGAGGCAGGTATTAATATAAGACTTCTCTCCTGAGGAGTTCGATGCACTTTACATAACTTTACTTCATTAACTCTTCCTTGAGCTGGGCAAAAAGGCTAAGATATCTAACCACGCACCTCACTCACAAAGCATGTACAAAAATAGGAAAGATTCTATATAGCCACATATTTTAAATTCACTTTTGCTTCTAATCTGAAATGATGACTAAAGATAAGGCCAATTGGGTCACTTAATATTTTTGGCTTTTGTTAATATTGATTTTAAACAGGTTTCAATTTCATAAATTTGAAGTCAGAATTAAACACATAAAAGATTATTAATCTCATTAATTCTTAAGCAATAATTGCTATTAAGAGTAACAATCAACTTTTCTCTTTATATAATTTACTAAAAACTACAAAAGCAGATTATGATCATAGGAACAGGCATCACGACATTTTTAAGTAAATCTACGCCTTTCTTAGCAAAAGTGCAAGTATGCACACAGAAAGGCAGCCAGAAGGGAGATATAAAGTGAAGGACGTAGAAACATTAATAATACCTAGTAGTGCTCACCAAGTGTCAGCCACTATTTTAAGGAAACTATATGTATTAACTGATTTAATTTTCACAACAACTCTGTGAGGTGAGTAATTTTATCCCCATTTTATGGATGAGAAAACTGAGGCTCAGAAAGCTGAGCTTGCCCTAGGTCACAAAGCTACTAAGTGGCAGAGCTGGGATACAACCCAGGAAATATGATTCTAGAGCCCGGTTCTTAGCCAATGTTCTAGAAGGAAAGAGATGCTGACCCCAGCTGACCTGATCCACGGCATACACCATCATAGAGTTCCAAGTCCATAGTCTTTTTTCACTTTAATTGCAACACATTCCTACCTGAGTCAACTTCACAATCATTACAGAAGAACAGCTGCTCAAGTTTGAGTATTGTACTTTCAAAATATGACACCAGTATTTAGAAGATGGTCACAGGGAGGCAGTATATTATAGCTAGGGGAACAGACTTAGGTGTCAAACAGACTTTAAGAAGCTGCCACTAGGCAAGCTACTTCTACCCAAGCTTCATAAAACAGAGATAACGGGACTTACCTCCTGGTGTTGTAGTGAAAATTTAACAGGTTAATATTGGTGTTTAACACAGAGCCTCACACATAGTAAGCACTCAAATAAGTGGTTGCTATTATAGTAAGTTAATATAAAATTATTTGAGCCATTCTCAAAACTCTGAATCAGAATTAACAGTGGATTTAGCACATCACAATACTGGTGGTAAATTGAACTGAATCGATTCTTTTATCAAATGTATGTTCTAGGTATTATGCATGATCTTGTTTAATCCTCAGAACAAACCTAAAATTAAAGTGTGTCTATGCCCACTTTTAGATAGTAAATAAGCTTAGAGATTTTACTTGTCTGCTATCCTGACAACAGTAATTAGATGATTAATCAATTAACTAGATGTATCCCACAAAGCAGAATGAAAACCAGTAAGTGAAGAAATTATTTGTAAAACTTTTCTCTCTCTCAAATTGAGGAACTGAAAAGTTCCTGGACTGAAGTTCACTTTGTTTAGTGTTCGCTATAATTAGAGTGAAGCTACACCCAAAGAGAGTAGTTAGAATAGAGATGCTAAAGAGGAAAAATACTGCCCCCCAATACATCCCCCATGTCCAGCATGTACCAGGTGCTTCTGCTACTTCCATCAGAGCCATCAAGGAAAACAGCAGGGGCCAGGGTTAGGATAGGAGCTATCCAAGCGGACAGTCCAAGAGAAGAAGCTGGCCAGAACTCTGCCCTCAGGGGCTGGGGCTCCAGCTAGAGGGAGGTGAGACTGTGGTACTTAAAAAGTAGATTTACCTCAAATTAGCCTTACCTTCACCCAAACATCCTGTAGAGGTCAGTTTCTGTTCTAGTCAGAGAAACATACAGAAAAAGAGAAAATACATTTTATTAGTCTTTCACTGACCTCCTCCCTGGACCTTGACCTACTGCTATTCCGTAAATTAGAAATGCCTTAGTTACACAAAACAAAAGTACCTCCTGCTGAAGTAGGACACTGCTTCTTCTTTCCCTCTTAATGCAAGTAAAAAGGTTGTCATTTGCTTAATATCCACTGTGTATAGGAAAAAAAATATTTATCAGTCTCATTTAAAGAACATGATTCAGCACTGATTACTTTATTCCACAATGACTGAAAAAAGAAGCTTTAAGTGAAAGAACAGAATTTCCTATTGCATTGGCCAACATACGAGCCAATATGGAGGATGTGGCAGATATAAAGTAATCATATATAAAACTTAATGCAAGCTCAATGATAAGGGTTCTGCTTACACAAGTGTGGAAAGAAGTGGAAAACAATCGACCCACATGTCAGCAAGAAATATAATTGAAAATATATTTATATTATCCCAAGAACATATATGACATTGTGTTCCACTATCCATTACCGGGCAGCACCCACTCTAACCATTTCTTCCATGTTTAGACTATATGACCTCTCTAGATAACTCGTTCCAACTTTTAACAATTGTCATATAAAGGTAAGTAAGCCTTTTTAAACTAACTTCATTCACTCACATGATATGACTGAAAGACCCAGAATGATGAGAAGCTCAACCAAGTTACTCCATAGACCCTGTTGATGGGATGGTGATTTCAGTGTATTTCCCTTCTCTCTGACCTTAGTGGAGATAGCAGAAATGCTTAGACAGAAACACTGGCAAAAGGGTTAGAGATGAGAGCAAGCTGATAAGGGACAAATGCAGAGTAGAACTGAGGAAGACAATAACGTGAAATGACTCACTGTGCCCGAGGACAGTGTGATCTATTTTAGAAGAGAGCCAGTCACCAACAAAATGTGAATTGTAAAACAGAACTTGCTAAAGCATACACTCAGAAAATCTACTGCTTCTCTGCTTTCCTACTCAATTTCATTCAAAAAACTCCCAAGTCAATCAATCTCTCTTTCTAACCCTGACCTCTCCAAGAGTTCCGATTCCACTCATATAACTATATAATTGTATTGGGTGGTGAGATGGAATATTCTTTCCCTATGATCCACTCTGTCCTTTCTTCATGGCTTTCCTGCTAGTACAGAAGGCATCTTTAGTAAGACCTAGAGAAAAGAACCATCATGGGCTGCCATAGTGACCCCTTGACATTTTAGTATGGGAACTAATCAATATTAACAAGAAAAAAATGTTTATACGTCTTGCAGATTCTCCAGTGTCTTAGTCCAAGAATGTACAGAAAAGACCTGACATTGCCGGTGCAAGAAGGATTTAAAGAACCCTGGGGAAGAAGGTCGGGAACCCAATGGAAAAAGTAAGGTAGGTGATTGGTTAACAACAGGACTCTCTGGTAATGGAACAGAATTGCCTGTTAGCTTTGGCAATAAAAGGTTTAAATTTGGATACCCAGGAAGCACCTCAAACTTTAAATTTCTAAAATTAAACTTCCCCAAGAACCAGCTTCTGCTGACTTCCTTGTTTGTTAAGGGTACACTTGTTCTCTCAAGCTCCAAACATGAGTCATCTTGCCTCATTCCTCACCCACCCTCATCATATCTAATTAAACACCAAGTCGGAACGGTTTTTTGTTCAGCACTTTTTTGCAGCTCTCTGCTGCTTTCTTTTCCCATTGCTTCATCTCTAATTTGGTTTTGACCTCACATTTGGCTCCCTGACTATAGCCCCTTGACTCTTCCAAACAATCCATCTGGCAGGTAGCTTCAGCTTTGAGTTTGGGCTCTGCCTTGATTGGGTCACTATTTTTATCAGAAGTATTTTGTGATTTTCCCCTGTCTGCTATACAAAGATATTCCAAGCTACTTCCAAATGCATCCTAAACTGCCTTTTAGTTTTACCTCCTCCTATTTTTCTGGGTACCAGTCATGCTGACTATAATCCTCCTCCTGGTACCACACGCTACTGCCTTAACTCCTGCCGCTTCCTTTTCCTGTACTACAATCTCCCCAGCCCCAGGACGTTCCAACCACCCGTACACACACACACACACACACACACACACACACACACACACGTTTTGGCATCAGCTCAGATGTCCTCCACACCTTAAGTCTCACATCACATTTCCACAGATCCCCCATCAGAAGTTTTTCCTGTTCTCTCTTAGAGCCTTTATTTGCTGTAATTTGATAGGAAAACATATTGTTTTGTATTGTAATTGTTGTTTTTATTCAAGGATCTTCTTTCCCTGCTAAGGTCTCTGCTCTTGCAAGGAAGGAGTATGTCTAATTTGTCTTCTTATCCCCTCAGTGCCTCAAATAGTCCCCCTCATACCCTCATATACTGAGTGTTCAGGAACAATTTTATGTGAATAAATGCAGGAAAAAATGACTGTTCCAGATATATTGTTTCTAAAAACAGAGGTTTTCAAGCTTTAGAATGACACAGAATTACCTGTGATGCTTGCTCAGATATTCTGATTCAAAAGATATGGTCTGTTATAGAGAACAAACTGGTGGTTACCAGCAGGGAGAGGGAAGTGGGGAGGGACAATATAGAGGTAGGGGACTAAGAGGTTCAAACTATAAGGTATAAAATAAACTCCAAGGATATACTGTACAACACAGGGAATATAGCCAATATTTTATAACTATAAATGGATTATAAACTTTAAAATCTGTGAATCACTATAGTGTACACCTATAACTTACATAATACTGTACAGCAACTATACTTTAACTTTTAAAAAAATATATGATCTGAGACCCAAGAACATATATTTTAAATGTTTTTAAACTAAAACTCCCACCTCTTAGAGTAATGAAAATAAAAACAAAAATAAACAAATGGAACCTAATTAAACTCAAAAGCTTTTGCACAGCAAAGGAAACTATAAACAAGACGAAAAGACAACCCACAGAATGGGAGAAAATATTTGCAAGTGAACCGACCAGCAAGGGATTAATCTCCAAGATATACAAACATCTCATGCAGCTCAATATCAAAAAAAGAAACAGGTTAATCAAAAAAATGGGCAAAAGATCTAAATAGACATTTCTCCAAAGAAGGCATACAGATGGCCAAAAAGCACATGAAAAGATGCTCAACATCACTAATTATTAGAGAAATGCAAATCAAAACTACAATGAGGTATCACCTCACACTGGTCAGAATGGCCATCATCAAAAATTCTACAAACAGTAAATGCTGGAGAGGGTGTGGAGAAAAGGGAACCCTCCTACACTGTTGGTGGGAATGTAAATTGGTACAGCCACTATGGAGAAACAGTATGGAGGTTCCTTAAAAAACTAAATATAGAACTACCATATGATCCAGCAATCCCACTCCTGGGCATATATCCAGAGAAAACCATAATTCGAAAATATACATGCACTCCAATGTTCATTGCAGCACTATTTACAATAGCCAGGTCATGGAAGCAACCTAAATGCCCATCGACAGATGAATGGATAAAGAAGATGTGGTACATATATACAATGGAATGTTACTCAGCCATAAAAAAAGAATGAAATAATGCCATTTGCAGCAACATGGATGGACCTAGAGATTATCAAACTAAGTGAAGTAAGTCAGACAGAGAAAGACAAATATCATATGCTATCACTTATATGTGAAACTAAAAAGATGATACAAATGAACTTATTTACAAAGCAGAAACAGACTCACAGACTTTAAAAACAAACTTATGGTTACCAAAAGAGAAAGGTGGTGGGGGAGGGATAAATTAGGAGTTTGGGATTAACATATACATACTACTACACACAAAATAGATAATCAACAAGGACCTACTGTATAGCACAGGGAACTCTACTCAGTATTCTGTAATAACCAATATGGGAAAGGAATCTGAAAAAGAATGGATGTATATATATATATATGTGTAACTGAAAAAATTTTTAAAATAAAGGGGTAAAATGTTTAAAATAAATAAATAAATAAATAACTCCATTAGCTTCCATGGAAAAAGGTGTTGTGTATGTAGTTCATAGTCTGAGAGTTGAGATAGATTCCACATTAAGCTATCATTCTTTAAAAAAAGAAAAACAAACAAAAAAAACTGCACACCTCAACCTAGCAAAACAATTGATGTTCAATAATAGTAATAACAGGGCTTCCCTGGTGGCTCAGTGGTTAAGAATCCACCTGCCAATGCAGGGGACACAGGTTCAAGCCCTGGTCCAGGAAGATCCCACATGCTATGGAGCAACTAAGCCCGTGCGCTACAACTACTGAGCCTGCACTCTAGAGACAATGAGCTACAACTATGGAGCCCATGTGCCACAACTACTGAAGTCCGTGCTCCACAACCACAGAAGCCACCACAACAAGAAGCCTGGGCACCTCAATGAAGCATAGCCCCCGCTTACCGCAACTAGAGAAAGCTGGCGCACAGCAACAAAGAACCAATGCAACCAAAAATAAATAGATAAATAAATAAATTTATAATAATAGTAATAAAATGATAAGCTGATGTTTAATAATAACATATTAAACACAAATATTATTTGGAGTTAAATTTTATATATTTTTTTTTTAATTTTTTTTTTTTGCGGTACGCGGGCCTCTCACTGTTTTGGCCTCTCCCATTGAGGAGCACAGGCTCCGGACGCGCAGGCTCAGCGGCCATGGCTCACGGGCCCAGCCGCTCCGCGGCATGTGGGATCTTCCCGGACCGGGGCACGAACCCGCGTCCCCTGCATGGGCAGGTGGACTCTCAACCACTGTGCCACCAGGGAAGCCCCTAAATATTATATTTTAAGGATCATTTATTAGGTCAAGTAAATCAAGTAGGATAAAATTTCAGTTGGTAGTTTCTACTGAAAATAGTTTGCATTCCAAGCAAAAAATAGTCCTTGAATATTTACTATAATGCGCTACCAAAAAGTGCACAAAAATAATCTATTCCTTTACAGAAAGGCTTTTGTTTGCAACATAAATTTTTGTGGCTCCCCAAAATTAAAAGAAAAAACTTGTACTTTAAAATTGTACAATAGTAGAGAGTAAAAAGAAAAATGATTTCCCCTAATTTATAATAGAACAGAAACTTGACTTTGCCTATTTGCACTCTGGCCTCATCTTGCTTTTCTGCAACAATTTCCCATCTATGTCAAGTTCACCTGCACTTTGGAACCCTTGCCACAGAGTCAGTCTTCTTTAGGGAAGACTTCCCTGCTCACTAGTTCTTAGGGAAGACACTGTTAGTGCAAGGAGATTAAGTAAACAGAGAAAAATGGAACTTTTCCTTCCATAAGAAGTCCATGAATTCAGAGAAAACTATTTTTTCTATAGAATTTAGAGATGGACAATGTGAATTACATAAAATTTTAAATTTTAATACAGGGAGGATGAAGGGTAAGCTGGGACGAAGTGAGAGAGTGGCATGGACATATATACACTACCAAATGTAAAAGAGATAGCTAGTGGGAAGCAGCTGCATCACACAGGGAGATCAGCCCAGTGCTTTGTGACCACCTAGAGGGGTGGGATAGGGAGAGTGGGAGGGAGACGCAAGAGGGAGGGGATATGGGGATATATGTATACTTACAGTTAATTCACTTTGTTATATAGCAGAAACTAACACACCACTGTAAAGCAATTATACTCCAATAAAGATGCTAAATTTTTTTTTATTTTAGCAATTTAATGTTAATACAACTAACTTTGTGTTCGAAGATTTAGTAACAATTTTTTTTTTTTTTTTTTTGGTAGCACTGTGGGCATGTGGGATCTTAGTTCCCGGACCAGGGACGGAACCCATGCCGCCTTCGGTGGAAGCGCCAAGTCCTAACCATTGGACCGCCAGGGGATTCCCTAGTCACAATATTTTTAATAGCAAAGTAACTATAGACTAAATGTCTAAAAGTAAAAGATTGGTAAAGTAAAATATAATTCATTAATAAATCAGAATAGTATATAATCACTAAAAGTGATGCTGTATAAATGTATTCAGTGAAATAATATAAAAAATTTTGAGAAGCAGGTTAAAAAATACTGTATATAATATTATAACATTTTACAAGACACACATAATCATGGAGGATAAACACTGGAAAGACATTCACCAAAATGTCAATCACGGTTATTTCTGGCTTTGGGGGTTATTGTTGATTTTTTTATTTTGTTCTTAATACCTTATATATTTTATACATCACCTATAATAAATGTAATATTTTTTTACCAGTCAAAAAAGAAAAGAAAAGTCTGGATTCTAGTGATAGCTGGGTCACCTTGAGCAAGTCGCTTAACTCACCCAACTACAGTTAGTTACTTCATCTAAAAAAGTGGGCCAATAATTGTACCAACTTTACAAGGTGAAGTAATAATTAAAATAAATGATATAATAAATGTAAAATTCTTAGCACTGGTACATGAATAAATAGGAGTTTGAAAAGACCAGCTAAAGAGGTTCTATAGGAATTTCAAGTTTTTCCCTCTTTTTTTATTCTTCATCATTTTAACCATCAAGCCAGTCTACCCTTGAGTTCAAACTCTCATAAATCAGATAATTGTTTCAGTAACTTGTGGGGGGTTGTTGAACCAACGAACATAACTATGGCTGTGGCTCAAGTTGATATTTTCCACCAGCTGCGTTACACATTGGTGGTTTCAATAAATTGCCATAATGGTCAACAGGGGAAAGAAAAGAATTATCTTCCAAATCCATACTCTTTGGGAATTCTGCAAAGGAAACACATAATTACTAGAATTTGGCTGGCATATTGAACCTAGTGCATTAAGAAAAGTCATGGGACTTCTAAAGACAGAAAATGGTCCAGACCTCAGGTTTGTATGTCATCAAATAAAAATAAATCTTTTAAGCAAAAGTACTCTAATGAAGCCATGTTTTACTTCTGGGTATACTTTAGTCATTTTAACTGGGAAAAAAATGTACTATTATTCTGTATAATTATTATATTTTCATTTTTATTGGAGGTATGTATCACCATTAATCAGGTAATAATCTGATTGAAAACATTCACAAGTTCAGAGATACACTCATTGCTTCCTTCATTCTTTAACCCAACAAATATTAATTGATCACTTAGTATATGCCATTCACTATGTAGATGCTGAGGACATAAGGAAGGTCTCTTATGAAGCATAAAGCATAATGGGGGAAAATTATTCAAATAAATATATAATTGTAAATTATAAATAAATAAATATATAATTGTAATTGATGCTACAAAAGCAAGGTAATACACTACCAGGTGAAGAATTAGAAACATCAAATTTTTAAGATGCTGAGGGTTCTGTACCCCAGTATAGATATTTCTCTCATTCCCTTCCCCTCTTCTCTCTCTCTCTCTCTCTCTCTCTCTCTCTTTCAATGCCCATCATGGCATATCCATACCCATGCTTTAAATTAGTCAGTTGAAAATGTTACAGATGCATAGTAGTTTTCGGAGGCTGCCATAACAAAACACCTCAGACTGGTGTCTTAAACAAGACAATTTCTTTTTCCCACAGTTTCAGAGGCTGGAAGTCCAAGTTCAAGGTTTGGGCAGGATTGGTTTCCTCTGAGGCCTCCCTCCTTGGCTTGCAGATGGCCACCCTCCTGCAATCTCTTAGCATGGTTTTCCCTCTGTGCGTGTCGCCCCTGGCATTACCTTTTCTTATGAGGACACCAAGTTAGATTAGGACCACACCCTAAAGGCCTCATTTTAAGGTAATCACCTCTTTTAAAAAAACTTATTTTCAAATACAGTTATATTCTGAGGTACTGAGAGATGAGATTTCAACATAAAAATTGGGTGGGGGGGGGACAAAATTCAGCCTACAACAGGGTGTTAGGGGGCAAGGCTACCACATATGGTTGTGTCAGTTATGCATTATACAACAGCAAAATGTGTTACCCACAACACAGTTATCACAAATTTGTGTATTTTTTAATGGAAAATTTTCCTGCAGGAAATTTTATAACTGAAATCTTCTGGGAGGAAGGTTTACCTATTTCTGATTTCCACAGAGGACCTTTGGGCTAGCCTTGTTGCTTTGTGGTAGGAAATCCTTCCACTTGGAGGGAGATCCCCTAGAGTAATTCTCCTAGCCTCTGTGTGTCCCTCCCTCCAGACTCCTCCCTTGAAGAGTGATTTGTTTTGAACAATTAATTTAGGAGCTCCATGAAGGTCACATAACAGAGGCAGTGTGGGGTAGGGTTAAACATCTAGCTTCTAGAATAAGATGACCTGAGCTTATACCCTAGTCCTACCACTGTGTGACTATAGGCCTTATTTAACATATGTGTGCTTAGAATTCCTCATCTCTAAAATAAAAATGATAAATGTACTTACTTTTTAGGGTTGTTGTAGGAATTCAAAAAGACTATAGCTATTTATACAGTGCTTTGTATAAATAAATATATAACAAAAGGCTGCTGTTACTACTTCTGCATAGTTTCGGGATTACCCTTCCAACTCCCTTCGCAAAAGCTGAGGAGGAACAGATGAGGGCCACACTGACAATGATTTGAATGTAGTTCCAAGGCAGCTGCAACTATGCTCCACTACATATCAATGCCAAGCAGAGTTCCTGGCATGGAGAAAATATTCTAGACTTGTCAAATGAATGAAGTTCCTAAAGAAATCAAGGCCAGACTACAGAATTCCAATCTACACTGGAGAGTGGGGCTTTCACCTCGTTAGCCTGTATATCCTCTAAACAGCTTAGTATGATATCTTGCTTCTCGTAGGTATCAAAATACTGACTGGGCTGCTATAAGGTTAACTAAACCTAAGATACATTAATATAGCTTTTTTGGTGGTGGGGGGGGATTTTTCTCCACGATATATATATATATATATATTTTTTTTTTTTTTTTTTTGGGTATGGCCCAGCCGCTCCACGGCATGTGGGATCTTCCCAGACCGGGGCACGAACCCGTGTCCCCTGCATAGGCAGGCAGACTCTCAACCACTGTGCCACCAAGGAAGCCCCTCCATGATATTTTTTTATTAGTTAGCTATTTTATACATATTAGTGTATATATGTCAATCTCAATCTCCCAATTCAACCCACCACCACCAACCCCCGCTTTCCCCCCTTGGTGTCCATACATCTGTTCTCTACATCTGTGTCTATTTCTGCCTTGCAAACTGGTTCATCTGTACCATTTTCCTAGATTCCATATATATGCATTAATAGACGATATCTGTTTTTCTCTTTCTAACTTACTTCACTCTGTATGAGTCTCTAGGTCCACCCATGTCTCTACAAATGACCCAATTTCATTCCTTTTTATGGCTGAGTAATATTCCATTGTATATATGTACCACATCTTTATCCATTCATCTGTCGATGGGCATTTGGGTTGCTTCCATGACCTGGCTATTGTAAATAGTGCTGCAATGAACATTGGGGTGACTGTGTCTTTTTGAATTATGGTTTTCTCTGGATACATGCCCAGTAGTGGGATTGCTGGGTCATATGGTAATTCTATTTTTAGTTTTTTAAGGACCCTCCATACTGTTCTACATAGTAGCTCTATCAATTTACATTCCCACCAACAGTGCAAGAGGGTTCCCTTTTCTCCACAACCTCTCCAACATTTGTTGTTTGTAGATCTTCTGATGATGTCCATTATAACTGGTGTGAGGTGACAACTCATTGTAGTTTTGCTTTGCATTTCTCTAATAATTAGTGATGTTGAGCAGCTTTTCATGTGTCTCTTGGCCATCAGTATGTCTTCTTTGGAGAAATGTCTATTTAGGTCTTCTGCCCATGTTCTGATTGGGTTGTTTGTTTTTTTGATATTGAGCTGCGTGAGCTATTTATATATTTTGGAGATTAATCCGTTGTCCATTGATTTGTTTGCAAATATTTTCTCCCATTCTGAGGGTTGTCTTTTTGTCTTGTTTGTAGTTTCCTTTGCTTTGCAAAAGCTTTTAAGTTTAATTAGGTCCCATTTGTTTATTTTTGTTTTTATTTCCATTACTCTGGGAGGTGGGTCAAAAAAGATCTTGCTGTGAATGTCAGAGTGCTCTCCCTATGTTTTCCTCTACGAGTTTTATAGTGTATAGTCTTACATTTACGTCTTTAATACATTTTGAGTTTATTTTTGTGTACCGTGTTAAGGAGCATTCTAATTTCATTCTTTTACATGTAGCTGTCCAGTTTTCCCAGCACAACTTACTGAAGAGACTGTCTTTTCTCCATGGTGTATCCTTGCCTCCTTTGTCATACATTAGTCAACCATAGCTGCATGGGTTTATCTCTGGGCTTTCTATCCTGTTCCTTTGATCTATATTTCTAATTTTGTGCCAGTACCATATTGTCTTGATTACTGTAGCTTTGTACTATGGTGTGAAGTCAGGGAGTCTGATTCCTCCAGCTCCATTTTTAATTTTTTTTCCCCTCAAGACTGCTTTGGCTATGCAGGGTCTTTTGTGCCGCCATACAAATTTTAAGATGTTTTGTTCCAGTTCTGTAAAAAATGCCATTGGTAATTTGATAGAGATTGCATTGAATCTGTAGATTGCTCTGGGTAGTATAGTCATTTTCACAATATTGAGCCTTCCAATCCAAGAACATGGTATATCTCTCCATCTGTTTGTGTCATCTTTGATTTCTTTCATCAGTGTCTTATAGTTTTCTGCATACAGGTCTTTTACCTTCTTAAGTAGGCTTATTCCTAGGTATTTTATTCTTTTTGTTGCAGTGGTGAATGGGATTGTTTCCTTAATTTCACTTTCTGATCTTTCGTTGTTAGTGTATAGGAATGCAAGAGATTTCCGTGCATTAATTTTGTATCCTGCAAATTCACTGATTAGCTCTAGTAGTTTTCTGGTGGCATCTTTAGGATTCTCTATGTAGAGTATCATGTCACCTGCAAACAGTGACAGTTTTACTTCTTTTTTTCCAATTTGGATTCCTTTTCTTTCTTTTTCTTCTCTGATTGCCGTGGTTAGGACTTCCAAAACTATGTTGAATAATAGTGGTGAGAGTGGACATCCTTGTCTTGTTCCTGATCTTAGAGGAAATGCTTTCCATTTTTCACCATTGAGAATGATGTTTGCTGTGGGTTTGTCATATACGGCCTTTATTATGTTGAGGTAGGTTCCCTCTATGCCCACTTTCTGGAGAGTTTTTATCATAAATGGTTGTTGAATTTTTCTTTTTGTCTTGTTTGTAGTTTCCTTTGCTTTGCAAAAGCTTTTAAGTTTAATTAGGTCCCATTTGTTTATTTTTGTTTTTATTTCCATTACTCTGGGAGGTGGGTCAAAAAAGATCTTGCTGTGAATGTCAGAGTGCTCTCCCTATGTTTTCCTCTACGAGTTTTATAGTGTATAGTCTTACATTTACGTCTTTAATACATTTTGAGTTTATTTTTGTGTACCGTGTTAAGGAGCATTCTAATTTCATTCTTTTACATGTAGCTGTCCAGTTTTCCCAGCACAACTTACTGAAGAGACTGTCTTTTCTCCATGGTGTATCCTTGCCTCCTTTGTCATACATTAGTCAACCATAGCTGCATGGGTTTATCTCTGGGCTTTCTATCCTGTTCCTTTGATCTATATTTCTAATTTTGTGCCAGTACCATATTGTCTTGATTACTGTAGCTTTGTACTATGGTGTGAAGTCAGGGAGTCTGATTCCTCCAGCTCCATTTTTAATTTTTTTTCCCCTCAAGACTGCTTTGGCTATGCAGGGTCTTTTGTGCCGCCATACAAATTTTAAGATGTTTTGTTCCAGTTCTGTAAAAAATGCCATTGGTAATTTGATAGAGATTGCATTGAATCTGTAGATTGCTCTGGGTAGTATAGTCATTTTCACAATATTGAGCCTTCCAATCCAAGAACATGGTATATCTCTCCATCTGTTTGTGTCATCTTTGATTTCTTTCATCAGTGTCTTATAGTTTTCTGCATACAGGTCTTTTACCTTCTTAAGTAGGCTTATTCCTAGGTATTTTATTCTTTTTGTTGCAGTGGTGAATGGGATTGTTTCCTTAATTTCACTTTCTGATCTTTCGTTGTTAGTGTATAGGAATGCAAGAGATTTCCGTGCATTAATTTTGTATCCTGCAAATTCACTGATTAGCTCTAGTAGTTTTCTGGTGGCATCTTTAGGATTCTCTATGTAGAGTATCATGTCACCTGCAAACAGTGACAGTTTTACTTCTTCTTTTCCAATTTGGATTCCTTTTCTTTCTTTTTCTTCTCTGATTGCCGTGGTTAGGACTTCCAAAACTATGTTGAATAATAGTGGTGAGAGTGGACATCCTTGTCTTGTTCCTGATCTTAGAGGAAATGCTTTCCATTTTTCACCATTGAGAATGATGTTTGCTGTGGGTTTGTCATATACGGCCTTTATTATGTTGAGGTAGGTTCCCTCTATGCCCACTTTCTGGAGAGTTTTTATCATAAATGGTTGTTGAATTTTGTCAAAAGCTTTTTCTGCATCTATTGAGATGATCATGTGGTTTTTATTCTTCAACTTGTTAATATGGTGTATCACATTGATTGATTTGTGTATATTGAAGAATCCTTGCATCCCTGGGATAAATCCCACTTGATCATGGTGCATGATCCTTTTAATGTGTTGTTGGCTTATGTCTGCTTGTACATTGTTGAGGATTTTTGCATCTATATTCATCAGTGATATTGGTCTGTAATTTTCTTTTTTTGTAGTATTTTTGCCTGGTTTTGGTATCAGGTGGTCTTGTAGAATGAGATTGGGAGTGTTCCTTCCTCTGCAATTTTTTGGAAGAGTTTAAGAAGGATGGGTGTTAGCTCTTCTCTAAATGTTTGATAGAATTCACCTGTGAAGCCATCTGGTCCTGGACTTTTGTTTGCTGGAAGATTTTTAATCACAGTTTCATTACTTGTGTTTGGCCTGTTCATATTTTCCATTTCTTCCTGGTTCAGTCTTGGAAGGTTATACCTTTCTAAGACTTGGTCCATTTCTTCCAGGTTTTCCATTTTATTGGCATAGAGTTGCTTGTAGTAGTCTCTTACATTAATATAGTTTTTAACACTGTTCCTTTCCTGGGTAATTTTTCCTTAAGAGGAGAAGGGCTCCTTGATTCTGGAGATGGATGGTGTTGATGGTCGCACAACAGTGTGAACGCACTTAATGCTGCCAAACTGAGTGAACTGCACCCTTAAAAATAATTAAAATTGTATATTTCATGTTACGTAGATTTTGCCACAATTTTTTTTTAAATGTCCATATTTTTACCACATTTTTGCCATGGTAAGAAGAAAGGGAAGTTGTGCTACTGAAACACAAGGTTGTTTTGAGAATGGAGTGAGATGCCAGAGTGCCTGGCACAGGGCAGAAGCTCGATAAAGTTAGTTCCCTTTTCCAATAGTGCTAGATCATAGCTGCCCCTGATTGTGACAAGTCACCCAGAATGCCTGCAGTTCCTATTGCCAGATAAAAAGTTTCCTCTGGGGGAAAAAAATCTCTAACTCTTGTAGTGCTTCATGTCCTGATACTGCAGATGGCAGAGACAGCAGCTCTGGAAGAAACCCTACAGCTTGGTCTCTATTATAATCAATTCTAATCACAAATTACAAAGTATCAAAGGAAATGCTTGAGACTATTAAAAGAAGATATGCCATTTACTATCCATTTTGGATAGGCATCTGTAACATTTGTTTCAAAATAACGATTTTTTTTTCAATTACAGCTCTAGTGAGTTTATATGCCTCATTATAAAGTAATTCTGTAGGAGTTGAGGGATTAGAAAGTAAAGTCATTAACTCTTTCTTCAGAGAAAAACCACAATAACCCACAAAGAAAGAATGAAAGATATAAATAAGAATTTCATATTTAATAGACAGCCAATATTTTATTTTAAAAGATATATTTCTATTCACCTACTAATCAGTCTCCTTGAATTTGACTATTTTTTTTAAATCAATGTATTCTTGACTGAGTTTAAATAAATCAAGACATATTCCTGAGAACTTGGCAAGAGCATCAATGATTTTACATCTGGCATCACACACCAGCTGCATGTTGAGGGAATGAAAGTTTCTCTGTTTCTTTACCTTGCTTCATTAGTGAATATGTGGTGATGCGTGCATTACCACGTGTGTGCAGGCTCAGCTCCCCATATGGAGAGGCATCCAGCAATGTCACAAAACCCATGCATCATTTGCTATGATGCTGAACTTTCAAAAATAATAAGATGATACTTTCTGGAAATATTTTTATCTATAAATGAACATATGTTTCTTACCAATAGAGCTATATGCTTAATACATATTGGTAGAACCTGTTGCAAAAGTCTAATGGAGAAATACTTTAGCTGTCACAGTTGAACATATGTACGTATGGTATCCATCTTCAAGTCATCATACAGCAAAAAACAATAATTTCCTTGCCAAATCTGTGTCCAACACATTCTCTACTTAGTTCTTGACAACTATACTACTTACTGTAAAAATATCTGCACTGTGAGCTGTATGGTTATCTAATTAAAGAAATCTTTACAATGTCCTCAGTCTCTACAGGTATTTATTTGCCTTCTATTTGCACATTGTATGTTGAACAAACATGTCTTTGTATTAGTTATACGCTGTGTAACAAGTTACCCCCAAAACGTAATGGCTTAAAACACAATAATAACTTCCTATCTCAAGGTTCCAGTGGGTCAGGAAATCAGAAGTGGCTTGGCTGGGCAGTTACAGCTCAAGATCTCTCATGAGGTTGCAGTTTAGGTGCCAGCACTGTTAGCATTTTATGATTTGACTGCAGCGGGAGGATCTGCTTCCAAGGTGATTCACTCAGGTGACTGGCAAGTTGGTGTTAACCCTTTTGACAAGAGGTATCAGTCCCTTTGATGTGAAACTCTAGAAAGCTCCTTGAATGTCCTCATGACATGAGAGCTGGATTCCCCAATGCCTGATCCAAGAGCACAAGGCAGAAGAGGCACAGTTTTTTACAACCTACCTTTGGGAGTCACACGCCATCACTTCTGCCATATGCTAACGGTCACACAAACCAAACCCAGCTTAATATGGGAGGGGACTACACAAGGGCTTCAATACCAGAGGTGAGGCTATTTGAGGGCCATCTTGAAGGATGGTTACCACACTCAAATTTTATTTTCAAATTTTTAAGCTTCCATTGTACATACACTTTTATTTGGTTGAAATCTGATTTTGCACATGTTCACTTTTCTGTCTTGGCTGAGCATTAAAATGGCATAAAGGTAAAAATAGAGGTTCTCAACCATAATAATTTAATCAATCTAAAAATTACAAGCATATCCACATTTACCTGATGAAAAAAATGTATCTGATCTAAAAGCAAAGCTATTTGTAATCCACTGAAAGCACTTACCTAATAACAAAAACAAAAATCACTTTGAGTCATTGGTTAAAATTATAGATAAGGAAACTAATAACTTGGAGAGATTTTGCTGTTTTATCTTATTCAATATTCCGAGGCAATATCAATCATTAATCTCAAAGTATATTTAAATTTTTAAAAAAAGCTTCTGCATATGTCTGATCTTCTGAAAGCTTTTAATTAATGACACATTAAGGGAAGAGAATGATCTTTATGGGCTTTTTAATCAATAAACAGGAAATATTCATGCAGAACTTATTGCTAAGTTATTTACAAAATCTCTACCTTGGTACCCAGCCTCATCATGCTCAAATATGTCTGAGCACCTGTTGCTTTAAGATACGCTAGGACATAAAAAAAACTAAGCCAAGGCCTTTGCCTTCAAGGTACTTACATATGGTTAGGTTGATAAGGCAGTTTAACACATACTTTAATACTAGACATCTTGCAATAAGTTTCATAAGAGAAGGGAAAAGTGCACTATGAGTTAGAAGAGAGAGAAATCAATTCTGCTTGGCAAACCCAGCAAAGCATTAGGGAATATTGGCATTGGAGCTGACTTTTTAAGGATGAGTAGATTTTAACATTGGGAGATTATAGGGTGGTTATTACAATGAAAGGAGAACAAAATCAAAATGTAAATACAAGGAAATCATGACGCTACTAACACACATCAAACCTTGTCCAAAGTAGGAACACCCTCCTATCACCTCCATATTTCAGGGTAAGAGACCAGGTAGATTCTGCTCCTCAAATGATTATGTCCTTCTCCTCTTCCATCCTTCATCCAGTGCAACCTTGTCATTACCTTCTACTGGCTTTTTGGTTCGAATTTTCTGAGGCTGGTTTTCCTGCCAGTCCATTAGTACTATAATTTATACTATATACTCTCAGTGAGTTCTTTTCTGTTTTCTTTCCTGTTTTAATTAATCAGTGAGGGTTTCTCTACAGGATTTACATTTTAAACTCTTCTGATACAGCTAGTGTGTCAGATTGTATTTTTCAACATGGCAACAAAAATAGCCTGAGCTGAAGTCCCAGCCCTAGCCACCATCTGACTGCCATCGCAAGATTGATCTCAAGTGAGAAATGCCTAACTGAGCCCAGTCTACCCCACCACCACAGGAGGTAATAATGAACAGATTGTTGTTGTTTTAAGCCATTATGCCTTGGAGTGATTTGTTTCCTAACAGTAGATAGTTAAGAAGGATTCTGGCTCCCGGAACTGGGATGCTGTCGTTAACAAAATCCTAAGACATGCAGCATTGTCTTTGGGACCAGGTTGTGAGCAGAAAATGGAAGAACACTGAGGAGACTGTTGGTGGAAAGCTAAAGAACTTCCATGAACGCGTTAGTGGCACCTGAGGGCCTTAAGGAGGCTGCCAGCAAGGGCTCAAGCAAAGTAAGGCCAATGTCACCGGAAGCAAGAGGAAAAGGTGCACTTGTCATGAAGAGGCGCAAAGTTTGGCAACACTGTCGCCTATGGTAAAGTGAAAAATGCAAAATGTACCTAATGAACTAGAAGATCTAGCTAAGGAGATTTTCAGGCAGGATACTGAAATTGCCACCTGGTTCCTTCTCCCTGCCAGTGATAAAATGCAAAAGGAAAGAGCTAAAGAATGAACTGTTAATATAGAGGCGCCAAGACTTGCTGGGTTTGAAAATAAAACGATTTCTTACTCCCAGCCTCTCTAGACAGCAAATGATTCTAAAATTAAAAGTAGCTTCTGGGCAGAGATGAAATCCAGTGCGCTATCAGGAAAACACGGTCTAAAAATGAAACCGAGGGCACGACTAAAATGCTTTGTTAGGATTTTAGAAATATCTAAAATAGTACCTCATAGACCCCTTCAATCAGACCCAAATCTTTTCAAGGCTCTTGAGAGCATGCCTTGAAGATCCACTCAGTTGAATAATTGGGCCTATCGGAATCTTAAGGATGTCGTCCTACACCAGTGTCACACAAGCTCTGGTAAAGAAGAGTTTCGCTTGAAGAAATAGGATTATTACGTTTAAAGACACACAAACTCACAGTGTTTTATTAAGAGAATTATTCTGGTGGAACCACTGCCATCTTAGAACAAAAAGAACAGATTAATACTAAATAAAAAGAGGACTTTGAACCCCTACTATTTTATAGGCAGGAAGCAGGCTGAGAAGGCTTCTCAATTGCAAACTCAAGTTTTCTTATTGGAAAAAAAATTTTTTTAAAGGATGACTCAGGGCAGAACCAAGAGCACAGAAGGTGGATGGAGCCAGGAGCCAAGCAGGTGTACTGACTCAGGAAACAAGCTGTAAATCAGTGGCTGTCCCTCTTGTTTTAGCCTTGGGGCACTATCCAACAGCTGTATGTTGGGGTGCGGGAGGAAGGAAGTCTGTCACTTTAGTTCATAGGTCTACAAACTGAGAGGAATGGGACTCAAGGAGATGTACCCGAGGAAACACATTCAAGAAGCTGCACCTGTACCTGAGCCTCACTTCCATGACAAGATCCTGGACTTTGAGCAAATGCCATCAAAGAGTGTGACTCAGTGGAAGGGGACAGAATAAGTGTATTTTGCACAAGGGAGGAATTTAAATTATTATGGCCAAAGGGTTGACTGCAACTGATAGTACTCTCCAGCATGACCACCATGAGACCTCCCATTACCAATTCTCTTACAATGTGACCTTGAGAGCTCACTTCTCCCGCTGAGAGGGTACATGTTCCCTTCTCCTTAAATCTGGCAAGGTCTATGATTATGGCAGAAGTGATTCGATTTCAGAGCACAGGCTATAAAAGGTGATACTGTTTCCACCTGGGCCCCTTGGGATACTCCCTCTTGGAATCAGTCACCACAGCAGGAGGAAGAGGAAAGACCTCACTGAGAACCACATGAAGGTGTTCTGGTCAACAGCCCCAGCTGAGGTGACAGCCAAGAGCCAGCATCAACCTCCAGACACATGAGGGAGTGAGTTTGGAGATGACCTAGCCCCAGTCACTATCTGACCACTACTAAATGGACATCCCAAGTAAGAACCACCTAGCTGAGCCCAACTACCCCAGAATCATGAGAGAGAAAACTAAAATTATTCCTGTTCTTTTAAGTCACTAAATTTTGGAACAATTTAATACATAGCAATAGAAAACTAGAAGTTACCTATTAAAATCATTTTTTAATGTCAGGAAGATTAAGTTAATATTAGAAACTTGTTTTTTCTTCCCTATAAGCATGTTTTTAAGGTAATGTCTTTCTTGTACAAACTTAAAAGTTTGCTTTTAAGGTGATGTCTTTCCCACATAAAATAAAAGTTTATGAAGTCTGTTGTAGTGAATACGTGTTGCTCTTTGTCTTGTACCCTATCCTCCAGTTCAGGTAGGTTTGTGAGTGGTTCCCATGATTCAGGGAGTGCCAAGCAGCTGACCCACCATGCTGAGATAGTCTATCTTGAGAATGAACTGCTATGAATAGGTAAAAGTTAGGTTGCTATAACAAAGAGGCTCCAAAACACAGTTAGAGAAACAAAGAATTATTTTGCTCTCATGTAACAGTTCAGAAGTGCACATTCCGGGGTTGGCAAAGTGACTCTGCTGTACAAGGTTATCCAAGGATGCAGTCGTTTCATGCTCTTCCTCTATCATCTCCTAGGGTTATCTTCACCTGCATGGTCAACACTACTCACTAGTACTGTATTCACATTGTCACTTGTAGGAAGGGGCAAAGAGCAGTGAAAGGCAAGAAGCTTCCTTTTTTAAATAGATTCCAAAACTTCCACCCACTAATTCCGCTATCTTCCCATTGGCCAAAACTTAGAGCCACCCCTAGCTACAAGGAAGGCTAGGAAACATAGACTCTAGCTGAGCAGATATATATTCAGTTTTGGCACACAGACTCTAAGATGGCCCTATGATCCATTTTTCCTGGTTATTCACACCCTTGTATAATCCCCTCTGCTTGACGGTGGGCAGAACCTGTTTCTAACCAATAAAATATGGTAACAGTAATGGGATGCATGTGATTACGTATATGTGATTAGTTTACTTAATATGGGAATGTCCATGATGCTAGGAGACTCTCCCTTGCTGGCTTCGAAGAAGCCAGCTTCCATGTTGTGAGCTACTGTATAGAGAGGGCCATATAACAAGGAAGTGAGGGCAGTCTCTGTCCAACAGCCAGCAAGGAAGTGAATGCTGCCAACAGCTATGAAATCTGATATGTCAGAACACAGAGAGTAGTTCCATCCGTGCAAGAGAGCAACAACAACATTGATACCAGAAGGCAAACTTAAGGCCTTTAGTGAAAGAACAATCACAGGGAACCAACCACTCAATCTGCCTGCCCAGCTCAAGTCATGGAGGTCAAATGACAATTAGCACATGAGCATACAACCCATGTAAAGGAGTGACAGTATGATTCGGACGCTGAACAGCACCAGAGTAACTGAGCCTGCGTTACCATTACACAGTAGGAACAGACCTGCAAATCTGACTCCCCGGAACAAAGACTGGATGAGCAATGTTAATGTTTCCCCAGAGACTCTCTTCTGTTTCCTGGGTAAGCTGACCAACCTTTCTGATTGATGCATTCTTTCCTGGCTATTCTTGCAAAGCAAATTTGCCAGGCAAGGCCAATAGGGACAGTTATGCGGATTATATGGATTACACAGTGTACGATGACCACAACCAACATCATCAACATTCATATGGATTTCATATATTTGTATATTATTATGACATTCATCCAACCAGGTGGAAGTCGCGTTCTGAGGAAGGTGTATGTCTTGTAGTAAATTACATAAAACTCTGTCTGGACTACTGGCATTCCTTGATTTATAGATGAATCATTCCAACTTCTGCTTCCATAGTCACATGACATTCTCTTGTGTCTGTGTCTGTGTCCTAATTTCCCTCCTCTTATAAGAACACCAGTCATTTGATCAGGGCCCACCCTAAACCAGTATGACCTCATTTAACTCGATTATATCTGCAAAGAACCTACTTCCAAATAATGTCACATTCACAGATACCAACAAGAGTAAGGATTTGAACATCTTTGTAGGGACACAATTCAACCCATAACAATATTAAGTCTTTATGTTCCTCCATGGACAATATAATCTAGTTTACCTAAAGAGAGTATATTCTTGTTATCAATAGGACTTTCACCTAACACTCAGCAAAATAATATTCCCGATTGATGGTGCTAAAAAATTTACCCACTTCATAGGCCCTGAACTATTTTTTTGTTTGTTTTTAACTGTCTAGTTCTCTGAAGCTTCTGAGTTTGCAACCTAGAGTCCATTTTTTGTAGGCTGGAATCACTCACATTTGTAAGGTGGCTACGTATGTATCTATATGTCCTCTTTTGTATTGTTCTTTAAATTTAACACTCAAAGAATAAATTTTATTTCAAACTTCTTAAAGGAAGTTACCACATAATAACTGCCACATACTGACAACAAGAGCTTTGTGTTGCTTTTAGATTAATATACAATGTTTCGGTGAGTGGAAGTTAATAGAGATGCAGATTTTACTACATTATGGAACAAATTTCTAACCATTAAAGTAATCTGAACATGGAATGGGGACTGGTCTAAAGTACTGAGTAGGCTTCTCCTGTAGGTGTTTATTCAGAGGATCAATAATTGCTATATCAAAGACTATATATTAGAGAGTGAACAGTGGCCGGCACTTAGTAAATGCTCAATAAATAACAGATGAAGCAATGATAGAGAGAAGGTTCTTCTGAGGGATCTCATCCAAATCCAAGATTCTGTCATTTTACCAGGGGTCCATTTAGAAGAAAGTCATTTAGTATCCCTAACGTTTGGGCACTTTGTATTTTTATTGATAATATTATTATTACTAACAATAATAGCTGCCAACCATTGAAAACTCATATTTCTAAGGCTTTATGCTAAGTGCCTCATGTTGTCTCATGCAAATACTTACATGAGTTAAGTATTATTATTCCACTTTACAGGTGAGGAAACTGAGGTTCACACTCTTTACATGGTATATGTAAGATCAATAAGCAGTAGGACACTTCACCATCTCCCCTGGGACACAGAAATGACTGACCAGAGGACAGGTACTTGGGGCTGTACTATAGGAGCGATTCTCAAAATGTGGTTCCCAGGCCAGTATGTCATTTTCACCTGGGAACTTATTTGATAAGCAAACACTGCAGCCCCATTGCTGACCTACTGAACCAAAACCTCTGGGACTGAGGCCCAGTAATCTGTATTTTAATAAACCTCCAGGTGACTCTGATATATGCACAAGTTTGCAAACCACTGTGCTAGGGAATAGGATTTCGTTCGTGCCAGCATTTCACCTCAGGAGGTACCTGTCCCCTGATACAAGTAACAACAAGTTGATTAGAAAGTCACTGTACTGGGAAAGCTAGAGAAAATGATTCATTTCTTCAATACCTACCAAAATGTCACAAAAGAAACAAGGCAAATAATCCATTGAGTGATCATGATTCACCACTCTTGGTAGCATCTATCTGCTATGTATATTGCTGTACAATCCACATTTGTTTTCTGACAGTTTCACTTGTTAACCAAAACCAAGAATACTCACTATAAATGATGTAAAAATAGGACTTAAAATTAGTGAAACTTACCGTATCAGTTTGCAATGAATTTGGCTGAAAACAACCTATGCCTAAGATAAATACATATTATTCACTCCAGTCAGATACTTTAAAGAAAAAAATTTTTTCAAGAATCCAGACTCTGATAATCAGTGGAATATTAAACACTGATGTCCTAAAATGAAAGGTTCATTATTCAAATATACTCATGAATTTGTTTAAAATGTGACAAATCCTACTACCCTTAATGCACTGGTAAATGTACATGCTAATGAGTTGGAAAAATGAAGAAAAAACAGTATACAAGATCACACCCAAATCCATCTGAAGCCATGATGCTTTGTTTCCCAGATTTCAAAACATGAATCTTTAACTTTACATTTCTCCTAACAAATAACCAATGTCCTTATCATTATATCATATAGAATCTATTTTCAAACTTTTTCTTTTCTTTAGAGATTGAGTACAGCAAAACAGGAAGAAGTATGTTAAAACAAACCCTTTTATTGAAGTAAAAGAAATGCAAGGCCTTTCACCATTAGTATTTAGAAGATAATCCCAAGAGGTGGATGAAGAAAGGTAGCTAAGCCATAGATAAAAGCAGGCTCCTGGCCACAGAACTTTACACCAATGTCAATGATGCTGGAGTGATGCCAGAACTCCTCAACCAGCAAACCTGAGTCACACAGGTTTACACAGGGAAAGGGCAGAGGGAGCAGGCTGGGATTCTATTCGCCATAGCTATGGGAGGTGACAGCAGATTTTCTCATCTTCGAGTGCTTAGGATAGTATTTCCTTATTAACACAACGATAACCCAGAGAAGATACTGTGATGATGGGGGTGGGGGGAACACCAGAGGAGCAAATTGTTTCAATTTAGTTCATACAGTTCTCTTTCCAACGTTGCTGGATTCAGAGACACCTAATTATATCACCACATGCTTTGAAAAGAACATTTTTTCACTGCATCTAAAACAAGCATATGGTGAAATATTTTTTCAGGGTTATCTTTTAAATGAAGTGAAGAAGAACTGATGTAGTATATAATACTTCTAATACATAAGAAGCTTGAAGACCTTTGAGATATAAAATCAGAATAGATGGATTAATAATTTTCTTGACATATTTTTGCATGTTTGATTAATTGGTGTCTTGAGACTATGTCATTTTATTTCAAGATTTGAATGTACATGGGTTAATTTCATAATGGATATCATTTTAATTGGATTTGAAATTGGGGTTTATGTCTCTGAGGATCTTGACTGGTCAGGGTAGTCAAAAGTATTAATTAATGCACCTCAGAACATTAACTTATTTTCTGAATGCCTTACGGTCTTCCTCAGTTCCTAGATTTGTGAAAGTTTTCCTCTCAGCACGAACTCATGCCCATACATTTGGATGTTATAAAAGATTAGTCAAACGTAAAATTATGAAAAAAAGTTTTTAAAAATTACCATAGGCCTTCTGTTGCTGATTTTTAAATTAGTTTTCTGAAAATCACTTGCAGTATCTAGGAAAAATTCAACTGTGTGTTTCTTGAACACCTAGATCTACTTTCTATCAAATACAAATGCATTGGCCAGTGTTATCAAATTAAGCCATTTAAACAATGATTGTTGTTGAACTGTTTTAGAAATATGTGTGTCAAAGTACATGTCAAGTAGGCTGGAGGTCAAAAAGCATGAGAATTAGTTGTGATCTTTCATTCACTGCTTTTGTAACCCTGGCCAACTTAACCTGTCTCTTTGTGTTGGGTTAACCTGTCTTTATTTGCAAAATAATGCTTCATTCTAACATGGCTATGGTTCACTGAAGTCTGGGTCTATGAAGCCCCCAGAGTGAAGAGCCTGTGTCTGTTTGCTGATTTTGTTGTACTGATTGAGAGACCTACCAGTCACTAAGGGACACGAAATACACACTCTGCAATGAGGTTTGGAGAAATTCTGTAACAATTTCAGGCCTAACAATGAACAGAAGTCATCCTTATAGTGCTCCTGTGCACATCAGCGGGTCCCAATATATCCCCAGAAACCTCCTGAGGTAAGGCAGGTGGTCCAAGGATACCTTCCAGGAAATATGTAAGAGATCCTGTGCCCACTACCTTCCCATCACAAGAGTCTTGTTCCATGAGAAAGCATAGTCCTCAGAGAAATGCAAATCAGAACTACACTGATATATCACCTCACACCGGTCAGAATGGCCATCATCAAAAAATCTACAAACAATAAATGCTGGAGAGGGTGTGGAAAAAAGGGAACCCTCTTGCACTGTTGGTGGGAATGTAAATTGATACAGCCACTATGGAGAACAGTATGGAGGTTCCTTAATAAACTAAAAATAGAACTACCATATGACCCAGCAGTCCCACTTCTGGGCATATACCCTGAGAAAACCATAATTCAAAAAGAGTCATGTACCACAATGTTCACTGCAGCTCTATTTACAATAGCCAGGACATGGAAACAACCTAAGTGTCCATCAACAGATGAATAGGTGAAGAAGATGTGGCACATATATACAATGGAATATTACTCAGCCATAAAACAAAACGAAATTGAGTTATTTGTAGTGAGGTGGATGGACCTAGAGTCTGTCATACAGAGTGAAGTAAGTCAAAAAGAGAAAAACAAATACCGTATGCTAACACATATATATGGAATCTAAAAAAAAAAAAGGTTCTGATGAACCTAGGGGCAGGACATGAATAAAGACACAGATGTAGAGAATGAACTTGAGGACACAGGGAGGGGGAAGGGTAAGCTGGGACGAAGTGAGAGAGTAGAATTGACATATACACACTACCAAATGTAAAACAGATGGCTAGTGGGAAGTAGCTGCATAGCACAGGGAGATCAGCTCGGTGCTTTGTGACCACCTAGGAGGGTGGGATAGGGAGGGTGGGAGGGAGATGCAAGAGGGAGGAGATATGGGGATATATGTGTACATATAGTTGATTCACTTTGTTATACGGCAGAAACTAATTGTAAAGCAATTATACTCCAATAAAGATGTTAAAAAGAAAAAGAAAGCATAGTCCTTTAGGTACATTGCCCTCTGTTTGGTTTTCTTACTTTGTGTGGGTGATTAAAGACTCTCATGTCATTTCGAACCAGAAGGAGGCAAAGCCTCACAGGTATTTGATATGATCTACAAGGTCCAGCATGATTTGGCCACCTGCCTACCTCTAACTCCCCCTGCCTTGGCAAACAGTGGGACTCCCCCAGCCCTCGCTGCTCCAGGTGGACCAGCCGCTTCACCTCCTGCCTCAGGGCCCCGGCACCTGCAGCACCCTCTGGAAGGCTCCAGTCTCACGCTCCATGGGCCCACACACACAGTCTTGACCAAGTAAGTCATTCCAATCTCTGTTAAAGTATCATTTTCTCAGGGAAACTTTCCATAACCCCCCAGTCTAGGTCAAGTTTGTTTATGAACTCTAAAGGATTATGATCCTTTCCTTCAATTATCTACATTTGCAATTATGCATTCATGATGGGATTATTTCAATAATGTCTGTGTCTGCAACTCAGTGGTAACATCCATTAGAGTGTGTACTTTGAACCTTTTGCTCACCAGTTCTATCACTCAAATTCATGGGTGCAAGACACCAATTATGACTGATTTACAACACAGGAGACATAAGGGTTAAAACCTACATCAGGCACCAAGCTGCCTGGATTTGAATACTGACTCTGCCATCTATTACCTCTGTGGCCTTGGACAGCATCCTTATTTTCCATGTGCCTTAGCTTTCTCATGTGTAAAATGGGGATTATAAGAGGATCTACCTATTAGAACTGTAGTGAGGATTAAATGAGTTTATTCATCTAAAGCACTTAGTAAGAACAGAACAAAGCAAACGTTAAACATCCAATAAATTTTGACTATTCTTATTTAAGCAGAAAATAAATGTATTAATACCAATTTTAAAGGTTATTTATGTAATAATGAAAAGTTACTAAAAGGTTATTGGGTAATACTTGATGTTTCTAGAAAAGGGAAAACTATAGGAATAGAAAACAGATTAGGGTTTGGGAGTGGCTGAGGGGTGACGACAATGGTGGGTACATAACTTTATACATTGTCAAAATCCATAGTACTGTCTACCACGAAGAATGAATTCATTGCATGTAAATTTAAAAAATGAAAGGTTACTTGAAAGCTCATATAATCACTATATTTTTGGAGAACTAGATCTAGAACTGAGCAGAAATTTTAAAAGGCCAGTCAATATTGAGGACCACAGCCCAAATCAGTTCCATGTGGACAAGGAACCACTATTTCTGGAGACTGGATGCCAGAGACCACAGCACCGCCATCATCTGGGGCATGGAACATGCAAAGCTCCATCAGGATTCACTACCCTTGCTACCCCTACAGCCCCTGGAAACTGGATATGAACACTTCATAGCAACCACCTGCCAGATGAGAGGATTCGCTGTCCTGACTTCTCAGGCCAGTAGCTACCAATTCAATGTCTAATGTGGGTGCAAAAATTAGCTAAATCTAGATTATGAACACATATTTTAGCTGCAAGGGAGGCTGGATACACCAATGTTTCTGCTTTATAATTATGGGCAAATGCTACCCCAACAACATGAATAAGGTACAAAATTATCCTGAACGTAGGCATGGGTTCAGATGCTGGGCATCAAAACATAAAAACTAATACAAAATAAAGATGTCAGTGATAGTTTTCAGTAAATACTTGTTGAATCAGATTTACAACAGAGAGCCGAAATTAGGCCTTTCAGAAGAGGAGTTCTTATTAACAAATTACTTTAATGGCTGCCATTTACTCCTGTCCAATTTAGTATAAACTAGAATTTAACAAGAAGCAGTATGTTATGGTGGAAAGGGAACTGAACCAGACGACCATAGATCTTGAATTCACTGACAAATGCCTGGACCCCCCTTAAGGCTTTACTCCTTTATCTATCAAATAAGCCCTACACAGAACTGTTATGACAGTGAAATTAGGAGAAAAATACAAAAGTTTTTAAAACTCTAAAACCCTATATAAATGTAAGTTATAAAATAATACCACCCATTTAAAATGATTTAAATCTCCATGTGCTGAAATGGTAAGGTCTCCAAGATATATTTGCTGGCGAAGATGTTTTCCTTCTGCTTCACATCTCCATGTCAGCCCATGGGAGAGGGCATACTCCCACCTATGCTCCCAGGCCATCTCTCCACCCACTTCCCAGCTACTCTTCTGCCTCCTGTGAGAAGGGGAATTGTTAATGTTATTAGCCTGATGCTTGGATCAAATTTGACTAGTAGCAGGGCTACTATTGCTTAAAAGTAAGAATACAGGGCTTCCCTGGTGGCACAGTGGTTGGGAGTCCGCCTGCCGATGCAGGGGACACGGGTTCGTGCCCCGATCTGGGAAGATCCCACATGCCGCGGAGCGGCTGGGCCCGTGAGCCATGGCCGCTGGGCCTGCGCGTCCGGAGCCTGTGCTCCGCAACGGGAGAGGCTACAACAGTGAGAAGCCCGCGTACCGCAAAAAAAAAAAAAAAAGTAAGAATACCTTCCACTGATTTTCTACTGCTACCTGTTCCTATGCTTTTGGTTCACAGAGCAGAGCCTAGCCTCAGAGGCAAGCCAGCACACCCAGCCATAGGCTGGCTAGGTAACTGGATTTAGGAAGCAAGGGGCAAGAATACCTGCTTAGACAGCTTGGCCTCTTCCTCTTGAACCACTGCCACTTCACAGGGAAACCTTCCTTCCAAAGATATGGGCACTTACCCAGCTAGTCTATCTTAGAAGTCATTACTTGTACTTTGTCCCCCTCCTCCCTGCCTCTGGGCGGTTGTTTACTAGTCAAGAGTCCTGGAGAGAAGATGGGCCAGTGGTAGGATTAGTATTAAAATTCCATCAAAAATTCCAGCAAAAATCTTTTAGAAGAAAGAAAGAAAAGCCTTAGAACAATATCTATATTATAATTCTGTTTCTGTCAAAATAAAAATGTCCCCAAATTCTGTGTATGTTCTTATGCAATTATGAAAATACTTTTTGAAAAGGTAAGAAAGGATGGAAACTAAATTCTTATCATGGCTGCTGTTCATGAGAATGGGTTGGAGGGAGTTAGAGGGAGAAAATGTAAAGAGAGATGTTGACTTTTTCCCTGTGTAGTTCTGTATATTGTTTGGATTTTTACAATGAGCATATATTCATATATTATGTGTGAGTGTTTCAGGTTTTCTGCTTTATCATACATACAAAAATAACTTGCTGAATGTAAGAAATCTAAGGAACAACAAATCTCATACACAAAAGATTTGCTTAAGAAAATGTATGGCCTTATTTAAAACATAACCTCCTCTCCCCACAAAAAAAACTACAAGAACCATGAGAATTTGTGGGGAAAATCACTTTTAAAAAGATAATAAAAGATATAATACAAAATAATTCCTATTTTAAGTTTAACTCTTGGTTTGCTTAACTTGCTTGTCACCTCTGGGCTTTTCCTAGAACTAAATTAAACAATAGGTATTCTGAGGGATGGATGAAGGATTTTGAATTCTCTGAGTACAGAAGAGAGGATGTAGTTTGCTAGAGCAGGAACTGATTGTCTTCTGAAGGCAGGTGGTATGATTACCAAGTGCTATATATTATACATATGCACCTAGACATATAGCACACACACATACATATGTCTATTAACATAATTCACACAAAATATGTATAACAGAGCTTCCCAAAAGCAAGAGCCATAATTTAGCCATCTTTGTATCAGAGTACCCAGTGTAATAACCTGGCACGTTACGGTCAACACAAATATTCTGAGCTATGTAACAATATTTTAGCTACCATTGATTGAAGGCTATGCTGGCCACTTAAATACACTGTCATTTAACCTACAACTTACTAGGTAGGTATTATGGCTTGAATTATGTTCCCCCAAAATTCATACATTGAAGTCCTAACCCCCAGTACTTCAGAATATGATTCTATTTGGAGATAGGGTCTTTAAAGTGGTCATTAAGATAAAAATGAGGTCATGCAGGTGGGTCCTGATCCAATATGACTGGTGTCCTTATAAGAAGAGATTAGGACCCAAACACACACAGAAGCAACACCAATATGAAGCACTAGAGGATAACAGCCATCTACAAGCCAAGAAAAGGCCTTACTTGGACTTCCAGCCTCCAGGACTGTGAGCAAAATTAATATCTGTGGTTTAAGCCAGTCTGTGGTACTTGTTATGGCAGCTTGAGCAAACTCACATAGTAAGTAAATTATTTTACCCTACTACCTGATTCTTTTGAGATTTACTCAAGTCTGGACAGTGTAGCCTGATGGACTTGTAATGGATATCTGTTTTGACAACAGTACCCCGTTTTCTCTAAGGGTTTCTATTCCATGGAGTCCTTGTGGGTCTGCTAAGCAAAGGGTGAGCACATGATCAAGACTATGACATCCTAAGATCCTTCCCACTGCAGTTGGCCCAGGTGAGACTTCCGGACCAAGCATTCAATCAGCCTCGCTCTCTTAGGATCTGAAATCTGAGCAGTCACACAGGACAGAAGGAATTTGGAGCTGAGGCATTTCAAGTCTAGTGCCCTAAAGAGATTCTCCATGAGTTCTTACCATAGAGATCCCTGGAGCTACTCTGCTTGTTGACCTTCCCAAGGCCCTGAATTTTCAACTCTTCCTCTTCTTCTGAACCAGTTCTTTCCCTTTTTTGGCCTAAGCTCAGTAAGGGACAGTCTTTGCTCCTTGAAGCCAAAAATACCTCAGTGATACACATATTATTTTGTACAATCAAGTCCTTCCCATGATAGTCTCTTAATAAATGAGTTAATTGTATATTCTTGGGCTCCTCCACGAAAAAAAGTTTGAAAATGCCTTGCAAAATAAAACTCTCCATAACACCTATCCAATGTCAGTAGGTGACAATGCCATTTCACAGATGAAAAAGGCCAAAGAACAGAGGCTAACATAAAAACAGACTTTTGCAACATACCAACAGAACTTAATAAGAAAATTAGGGGCAAGAGAAAACAGTGCATGGCAAATTCGAATTACAGAAGTATAGAGTTTGCTCCGTAACTAGGTCGGAGTTTGTACCTGCAGTGCACTATGGCACACAGCTAACAAGGAGCTGGACAGCAAGTAAGCGCAGGAGTTTTGCAACAATAACTTTACCCTACTGAACTCTCAACCCCCAGACCAGATGGTTTCCACAGAGACAATCTACATCATTACCAACGTGACTTAATAACATGACTTGGTAAAAGAATTTTAAAATCACTTTCAATAGCACTGTTTCCTGATATCCCTACACAAGAAATATGCAAAGTTCTGTCTATTTGCCAAAACAGTAATTTCCCACAATGAAAATTACTTATTCTGCATTTATTATTTATATCACTTGTACTTTGTTGGCATAAAGTTTATAAAAAATATATTCTCCCAATCCCCATCAGTCACAATTTCAAAATTGCCCAGTGCCAGGTAATACAATTAGATCTCAGAATTAACATAACTTTTTTCAGCTTAAATTTTAAAACATCAATACAGCTTTCATTTACTTTTCCACCCTCCTTCTATATTAGAAATTAAATTTCTTTAACTTTTTTCTAACACTTGGGAGATTTTTTTACTTGCAGTTTCTGCTTTTCTTTATCCATCAAGGAACTGGTACATCAGTTTTCAAAAGCTTTATAAGCCACAATCTAAACTGATTTCATCATTTATGTAACTGCGCATCATTCACCCTACCAGCTTGTTAACCTCAGTTAGTAAGTATTAGGAATGGCCTTTTATATTCCAGTGAAGTAAGTCACCTACTAAGGTAGGTTAACCAACAGGATCAGCAGGAAAGCCTTATTATCGTGTACTATGCCCAAGGAAGTTTGCAGGTGTCCCCATCACCAGCCCCAGAGCTAATATTTATTTTGCCCAACTACAAATCTACAAATCAAAATCTCTCCTTTCCTCTCCCTCCCTTACTTCCTACCTTCCCCTCCTTTCCCCCCCACCCCCTCCCCTTCTTCCTCCCTCTCTCCCTCCCAGTTTCTGAAGGTTTCCATCTCAATGTTCTGGATCAATCAATCCCTGCTCAACAAACTAGCTCCCAGACAGAGACAAACACAGGAAGAGAAAATGTTATGACTTAATGAGTTGCTAAAAACCTCCACGGTGCTTTTCCCTTTCTGTAACCGTTCACATTTCCCTCACATTCCCACACCAATAGCCACAGAAGTTTAAGGCCTGGTCTCTCTGGATCAACTCTGTTAAAATACCTACAGGTACCCTTGGTAAATTAGCATATGAATATCCATTATCAAGGAAGGGGGTCTTGTGCTATTGGGAAGAAAAACACAAGCAGTAAATACTATAGACCCAGACATTTAGCCCTGAAGTGATCCAGTCATCAGTAAAAGCACAGATTTAAAGGCAGGAGTGAAGGCATAGGAAAGTATAAGAAGTAAGTTATGATCCAGAAGGAGATAAGGAAAAGTCTGTTAAGGTGAATTTCTTCAATCAAAATGGCAGGGGCATGGGCTTCCCTGGTGGCGCAGTGGTTGACAGTCCGCCTGCCGATGCAGGGGACGCGGGTTCGTGCCCTGGTCTGGGAGGATCCCACATGCCTCCGAGCGGCTGGGCCCGTGAGCCACAGCTGCTGAGCCTGCGCGTCCGGAGCCTGTGCTCCGCAACGGGAGAGGCCATAACAGTGAGAAGCCCGCGTACCGCAAAAAGAAAAAAAGGCAGGGGCAGACCCACGGTTGCTTAATACACAGACTTACAATTTTTTTTCAATTTTTTAAAATTGGCACAAAAGTGAATATTTATTTAGAATGAGAAAATAAATAACAATGAATTACTCATTTTTTTAAAGCTGACATATCTGACAGATTTTTAAGACTGTTTACTACATACATAATCTGTACACTCATTGACCATGTCTTTAAATGACAACAATTAGCTCATATTTTCTACAGAGAGAATAGAAAAGTAATTCAATCTTTCTTCTAGCATGGTTGGCAGATTTTTGCTTTTTATTACAAATAGATTCTAAACGTTTCTTTTACAACACCTAATACGGAATGTTGAGTAAATTTTTAGTTTTTTTTTTTTTTCCAATTTGACAACGCTTCTCATTAAGTTTCTTTCATATATGACTGGTTTCTGGTTCTACGCATTTCAAACCTTGTTTCTCTCCTCTGCCTATGTAGTTTCAGTGCCAAGAACACGTTCACATTGCAAATGCTCCTGGTCTTGCACCTTCAAATCCAGCTGCCACTGTAGACAGCAGTTCTACACAGGGACAATAGCTTTGGTTGTGAAACCACGTGTTAAATGGAGAACACACATCAGCAGCCATTTCCTTTCTATAACATTTCTCTGTAACCAAGTCACAAGATACAGAAGCATTAGAGTATCAAGCAAATCTACACCCGCTTTTTTTTTTAACATCTTTATCGGAGTATAATTGCTTTACAATGGTGTGTTAGTTTCTGTTGTATAACAAAGTGAATCAGCTATACATATACAAATATCACCATATCTCCTTCCTCTTGCATCTCCCTCCCACCCTCCCTATCCCACCCCTCTAGGTGGTCACAAAGCACAGACCTGATCTCCCTGTGCTATGCGGCTGCTTCCCACTAGCTATCTATTTCACATTTGGTAGTATATATAAGTCCATGCCACTCTCTCACTTAGTCCCAGCTTACCCTTCCCCCTTCCCATGTCCTCAAGTCCATTCTCTATGTCTGCATCTTTATTCCTGTCCTGCCCCTAGGTTCTTCATAACCATTTTTTTTTTAGACTCCATATATATGTCTACACCTGCTTTTAAAATGTATGTTAAATGGAGTAAATCACATGAATTTGCCAATAATTTCCTCCTCACCAGAGCAGTTGCTTCTTGTGATTTGGCTTTCTTCCAGGCCTTTTTAGATAGCAGTGCTGACCAAATTATCCTGTTATTCAGAAAGCTCAATGTAACATTAGATCATATTTATTTTCAATAATTAAATTCATACCCAGCTGCCAAACAAGAAAAGCATTCCTTCTAACACCAACCAAAATCAGTTTTAAAAAGACACTGCTCACAAAGAGTGCATGTAATGAACCAGAATATCCTATATTTAAAGCCATACATAGCAACGTGGGCAACTCTGGATACATTAATTTGCAGGCAGTAGGGGGATGTCTTCCTATTCACTGTATTTCGTTCTTATAAAATGTAAAGTTATAAAATGTAACTTATAAATCTTATTAAAATGTAAAAGGTAATGTTCTATCCTAAACAGTACTGAAGAATTGATCATCATTTCCAAAGTGCCTAATATAGAAGCTAGATTTAAAAACCATGAAATAAAAACAATAATTCCATAGAGTTAATTGAAAGCATCTATTCACACTATTCTTAGGATGGCTGTAAAATTTCTGGTTTGTGTCAAAATCATTTTATAAAATTGAAAAGCTAACTATAGCTTTTGTTACTCTGAATTTAACAGTTTACTACAACGTGGAGACCTAAAAATACTGCCTTATCACTCATTTAATCCTTTAGGAAATTCCTATAGAAAAAAGAAGTTTAGGAGTTCAAGACAAAATAAATGTTTTGAAACTCTGACTACAAGCAATAGTAAAATGTTGTTTAAAGGCAGCTGTTCTCAATCTTGGATCCTTGTTAGAATCACCTGGGGAACTTTTAAAACTTTTACTGTCCAGACCACACCCCAGACAAATTAATTAGGATTTCTACATATAAGGCCCAGGCATCAGTCCCATGTGATTCTGATGTGCACTAAAAAGTGAGAACAACTGCATTACACTGTATTTGTAATGAGCTGGCAGGCAAGAGCAGACAAGAATATTTGCTGTGATTTAATTCAGAGGGAATGAATTTATCTAATGCAGTAAACCCCAACGAGATTCATAGAAAACCCACAAAACTTTTAAGAAAATTGTACTAACAGGAGCACCATTGACTTAGACTAAAGGGGACAAGGAAGAAGAGCCATAGTGCCACCAATGTTCTACAGAGGGTGGAAAGCAGGTTTAGTCTGCCCAACTACCACATGGGCCATGGAAAAGGAAGGATGATACAGAGGGCAGAACCAAAGATCTTAGAGTGTGGAGCCAAGAGCACAGAGACGTATAACCAGGGCAGAGCCAGGGCCTGATCAAGGAACCGGCAGCCTGTGCCAAGTTGGATTTCAGAATTGCTATTGATCAGGGGACTTATTTTCCACTGCTGCCATAACAAATTACCACAAATTTACTGAATTGAAACAACACAAATTTATGATCTTATAGTTCTCTAGATCAGAAATCAGGTGCAATTTTCACCAGACTAAAACCAAATGTTGGCAGGGCTCTCTGGAGGCTCTAAGACAGAATCTGTTTCCTGCTCATTCTGGTGTTTGGCAAAATTCAATAGCTTGAGATTATAGGAATGAGTTTCCTATTTTCTTGCCAGCTGTAAAAGGATGGCCATTTCCAGCTTCTGGAGGTCATCACATTCCTTAGCTCATGGCCTCCATTCTCCACCTTCATAGCCAGCAGCAGTCTTTCTCTGACTCACTCTTCTTCCTCTTCCACTTCTAAGGACTCAGGTGGCTCAGGTGACCTGGAAAATCCAGAATAATCTTCCCATTTCAGGTCCTTTAACCTTAATCACACCTGCAAAGTCCCTTTTGCCATGTAAAGTAACATATTCACAGATTCTGGAGATTAGGACATAGACACCCTTGGGGGCCCTTTTTCTACTTGCCATAATCACTAAGGGGTATAAGCCTTCTGTTCTCCGCCCCCCCCTTTTTTTTTTAACTGAGCTTTTTTTTTTTTTTAATTTATTTTTGGCTGCATTGGGTCTTTGTTGCTGCATGTGGGCTTTTTATCTAGTTGCAGTGAGCAAGGGCTCCTCTTTGTTGCAGTGCATGGGTTTTTCACTGCGGTGGCTTCTCTTGTTGTGGGGTCATGGCCTCTAGGTGCACAGGCTTCAGTAGTTGTGGCTCACGGGTTCTAGAGCACAGGCTCAGTAGTTGTGGCACACGGGCTTGGTTGCTCCGTGGCATGTGGGACCTTCCCGGACCAGGGCTCGAATCCGCATCCCCTGCATTGGCAGATGGATTCTCAAACACTGCACTACCAGGGAAGCCTTTTTAATGGAACATCTTCTGCAGTGATCCTATCTCTGTCTCACCAAGGTATGCTTGGGGGTGGGGAGGGTTAACAGTGTGGAAGAGGACAGATAATCAGTCTCTTTAATGAACAGGTCTTCAGAGCAACTGGATCTGAACTCAAGGAACTGTACCCAAGTTACCAAACGTGAGGAACCTCAGCCACATCTGGATCTGATTTAGATAAAGAGCTCCTGGATTATGAGCTGATGCTGTAGTAGAATGACATTTTAGAAAACCTTGGAAGGGGTACGTATATTTTGCAAGTGAGAGGGATATAAATAATCTGCAACCAAAAAGCAGACTGAGGTAGATTGAAGATGACAGCAAATTCTTTATACTCCTCCCATTGAAACGTGGTCTACAGCCTCTCCCCTTGAATCTTATGACTCCTTTGACCAACAGAGTACAGCAGAAGTGATGCAGTGTGACTTCCCAGGCTACTTATTGTACCTGTCAATAAGACAATGCTCAGAAAACATGTGCTGAGTGAGTGGATAAACAAAAACCTACTCTGTGTAGAAGTCAGGGCAGAAGATTACTTTAAATATTAATAATGCATATGGTCACATAACCATTTACTGGAGACTTACTAGGTACCAGGCAGTGTGCAAAGTGCTTTTATGAATGTATTATAATTGTATTATCTGCACTTTATGAATAAGAGCAGAGAGATTAAGTGATGTGAATAAAATCATGTGGTCAGTAAGTGGCTTAACTGGTATTCAAACCTGGATCCCTCTAACACCAGAGTCTCCTTGTTTGCCTTCTTCCTTCTTTCTTTTATTTCTTTTTAACTTCCTTTTTAAAGTTATTCATATAAACAGTAAAAAAAAAAAAACCACAAATAGTGTAAAAAGTGTACAGTGAAAAGTATGTCTCCCTTTCACCTCTGATTCTGGTCTCCCGTTCCCATCCTCAAAGAAAAATGTGGCCACTAGTTTCCCCT
Source organism: Neophocaena asiaeorientalis asiaeorientalis (assembly GCF_003031525.2). Lineage (NCBI taxonomy): Eukaryota > Metazoa > Chordata > Mammalia > Artiodactyla > Phocoenidae > Neophocaena > Neophocaena asiaeorientalis. The sequence continues at coordinate 8,251,470 of NW_020185325.1, read as the reverse complement.
GTATTGTTCTAAATATATCCTCGGCATATACAAATATATGTATCTTTTTTTACACAAATGGTAGTATTTTAAATGCAACTTTAAAATGTATTTTAAACATAATTCAACTTTTTTTCATATAACCATGTCTCTAAAATTGTTAAACAATATACTACATTAACATATACACTAAAAAAGAGGTAAAAACTGGAAAATATCAAAGTAATTTGAGGCAGTATAATTGTTTAAACAATAAAACATTAATGTGGTGAAAACAAACAATAAAATACTTTATTCCTCAGGGTTTGTTTTTTTTTTTTTAATTTATTTTTGGTTGCGCTGGGTCTTCATTGCTGTGCATGGGCTTTCTCTAGTTGTGCTGAGCGGGGGCTACTCCTCGTTGGGGTGCACGAGCTTCTCATTGCCCTGGCTTCTCTTGTTGCGGAGCATGGGTTCTAGGTGTGTGGGCTTAAGTAGTTGTGGTACGCAGGCTCAGTAGTTGTGGCTTGTGGGCTCTAGAGCACAGGCTCAGTAGTTGTGGCGCACGGGCTTAGCTGCTCCGCGGCATGTAGGATCTTCCCCAACCAGGGCTTGAACCCCTGTTCTTAACCACTGTGCTGCCAGGAAAGTCCCAGAGTTTTTTCATTAAGTCCTTAAACATGTGTTCTATTCCTTGAAACAGTTTAGGAGCATCAAATATTATGTTCATTAAGCAAATGAAAAAAAAAACAGGCAATGTAACTTAAGTGGTAAAATTAAAGTTTTATTCAAGCAATAGACACCTACAGAATCTTAAAGGATAAATGGCAGGGGTTTAGGTCTGACACATTTAATTAATTTTAACTAACCACTAGGGGAAAAAATATGAGGGGTATACAAAGAACAAAATATGGACATCTTCCATAGAGCTATGAAATATTTCTTTTTAAACATTCTGAACCTATAGCTAATTATCATATGGAAAAAAATTATCTTGGCCACCTCTTATACTGAGTTTGCTTCCATCTATTATTGATGCAAAATAAAATTTGGACTGAAGTTCTCTGAAGAGGAAGCAGAAAAGTTTTATTAGTATAAAAGAAGAAAATATAAATTTTACAAAAGATAAAAGGAAGATTTTGTAATATGAAAGATTAATTCAATACTTCAAGAATCACTCTCCTGGAACAGGCATTATGTTCAAAACTATGAGAAAATTATCAAACTGCATCTTTCAGGATAAATTTGACCAATATATGTCATACAGAATAAAACTATCAATTAATAAAACCTGCATTTCCTTTAGTAGTAAGAAAAATAAATGGCCCAAATGTTTGGTTAGAAATTTTTCATCAAACCTGAGTAGCTTACATATCAAAGTGACACCCTAAATAATATATATACACGAATAATTCACATTTGTCTTAGTTTGGATTCCCCCCAGAAGCACACTCTACAACAAGGATTCTAGTACAACTAGTTGATCTGGAAGGAGAACACAGGAAACAGTGTGGTGGAGTAGAAGTCAGTGAAGGGTGTTTTACTGAGGCAGTTAACACTGTGGGCAACCAAAGAGGACTCTGACAGTCAGTATTGAACATGCCCAGTCGAGGGACAAGGGAGGCTGGGTATCTATCCATTAATAGTCACTGATGCAAAGCTACTCCCCAAAGGTGTCGATTTGTGGCTGTTTCCAACCTGCTGAGAACCCAGGCAAGGGGACTCAGGCCCAGAGAAAGCCCTCAGACAGTGACAAGGACTTTGTACTACAGGGGTGGGTGGGACCTGATGGGATTTGGACAGTCTCTGCTATATTTCAGACCAAGGGTAGGCAAAGGTTTTCTGTAAAGGTCCAAAGAGTAGACTTCTAGGCTTTGTGGGCCATTACAATCCCTGTTGTAGCTGCTCAACTGGGCAGTTGTAGCACAAAAGTAGCCATAGACGATACATAGAGGAACAATACATAGACAAATGAGCATGGCTGAGTCTCAATAAAACTTTAGGAACACTGAAATGTGAATTTCATGTAATTTTCATGTGTTAAAAAATATCATTCTTCTTTCAGTTTTTTTCAAACACTTAAAAATGCAAAAACTGGGCTTTCCTGGTGGCGCAGTGGTTGAGAGCCCGCCTGCCGATGCAGGGGACATGGGTTCGTGCCCTGGTCCGGGAGGATCCCACATGCCGCGGAGCGGCTGGGCCCGTGAGCCATGGCCGCTGAGCCTGCGCATCCGGAGCCTGTGCTCCGCAACAGGAGAGGTCACAACAGAGGCCACAAAAAATGCAAAAACTATTCTTAGTGTGCAACCATACAAAAACAGGAGATAGGTTGTATTTGGCCCAGTGGCCACAGTTTGCCAACCCCTGTTTCAGACTATGAAGTTATTTAACAAACATTTATAAAATCCCATGGGAGATAACATTCAATTTGCAAGAATTTCACGTGATAGTATTTAATAACCAATCTAACACAAAAACTGCCCTAGTGTTTTGAAAAACAGTGTATTTCCATTTTAGTCTACTGATCTATGCTGGAGTTACTAATGAGTTATTAAATGTAGTGAACATGTACATGAAAATCCAAGTGATACAAATTGATCTCAGACTTGTCATTAACCTGTTCTTTTGTCAGAGTAATCTCATGTCTGATGACTACCAAAAAAATACATGAATTAGTAAATCACAGACAGTTTTTCATCAGTCATAAGTGCATTGTGCTAATCTGCATATTTAAATCAGCTATGAAGTCTACGTAATGCAATCTAAATAAGCAAGTATGGAATGTCATTTTTATAGAAGGGGACTTAGGTGAACTGGTTGGAAGGTGGGGCTAGTCTTGGCCTATGTTTGCAAGATAACCATGTTATTTTTCTTTACACTGTAAATTTATGTGGGATTGATAAATAGGGAAGAAAGGCTGTAGATTACAGAAGGGTGTAAAGTCTTCTCCTCAAAGTGCCTCTTTATGCCAACACTACAGTAGGCAAAAGCATCAGAGAACCTAAGCTCAATCTTCCACAGAGAGGCATGTTACCTTGGGGAACCCATCTGACCTCACTGATCATCATTCATTTTGAAAACAGACATTAAACACCAACTGAAACTATGCAAAAAGCACCTTGCTAGATGCTGGAGATGGTCAGACACTGTCTTTTAAAAGTCCAAAATTTAATGGACAGATCACAACAATTCAACATGATAAGTGCTCAATTAAATGTGCGCACAATGCAGTATAGGATATCAGAAGGGAAATTCACTAAGGAGCTTCACACAGATAATATGTGAGCTAATTCTTAAAGGGTAAGCATGGCATGGCACACTATGGGAAGACATTTAGAATTTATCCTGCAGACAATAAAGAGATAAAAGGTCTCTGAGATGGAGTGTGACATGTGCTAAAGCACAGGCAGCAAAGGTGAAATAAGCAATCAGACTGAGAGACATATCTGAGCTAAAGTGGGCTGGACTTCCTTGATCAGATGTGGGATGAAGTAGAACAGTAGTCCAGAGGACTCACATTGCTAGCTTGGTGGACTGGGTGAATTGTGGGGACTCTGATCTTGGTATACAGAAAGAACAAAGTTTGGGGAGAAAATAACAGTTTGGCTTTGAAAAAAGTATGTTTAAGTTACCTGTATTGTATTCAGAAGACTCACAGTAATAGCAGCCTAAAATTAAAAGAAATGTCTGGGATAATGGGTTAGGTTAGGAGACTCTAATCCATGGAGAACTGTGAGAGAAAATAGAAGAGGCTGAAGACAAAATCCTGGTAGACACAAAAGTGTTCCTGTTCATAAAATGGATATCATTATGGGTCTTAAAGAAGCATTCTGAATGCACAGACAGGATTCAAGAAGTTCTACCAAAACTTATTTATTTGTTGACTAAGCGAATATTCATCGAATACCTTCTAGGTACCAAGCCCAGTGCTAGGTCACAGGTTTGCAGCAAAGAACCAGATTTAATGTATCAAAGAATTTACAGTCTATTGTGGAGACACACTTAAGAAGTAAACAAAGTAAATTAATTCTAAACCATTCCAAGTACTAGGAAGAAAATGAGTAGAGTGCTGTGATAGAATAACCAAGGACCTAGTTAGAAATTTTTTTTTTTAATTATGGTTTGTCAGGACCAAATTTCTCTGAGGAGGTTTCATTTAAGCTGAGACCCGAGAGAAAAGATGAAGGAAGCATTCCAGGAAGATGATAGCAAATGCAAAATCCTTTTGTAAGAAAGAGCTTGGGACTTCCCTGGTGGTGCAGTGGTTAAGAATCCGCCCACCAACTCAGGGGACACGGGTTCGATCCCTGGTCTGGGAGGATCCCACATGCTGCGGAGCAACTAAGCCCGTGCACCACAACGACTGAGCCCGCGTGCCACAACTACTGAAGCCCATGCGCCTAAAGCCCATGCTCTGCAAAAAGAGAAGCCACTGCAATGAGAAGTCCGCGCACCACAATGAAGAGTAGCCCCCGCTCGACGCAACTAGAGAAAGCCCATGCACAGCAACAAAGACCCAACACAGCCAAAAAATAAATAAAATAAAATAAAATTTTTAATGTAATAAAAAAAAAAGAAAGAGCTTGATTTGTTCTCAAAACTTCCAGAATGCCCACATGACTAGCAGATAAGAAGCAGGAGAGAAATGAAGGTAGAGATGAGGGTAGTGGACAGGCCTTATAAAGTCTTGTAAAACATGAGATTAGGATTTGAGAGTTTTTAAAAAAGAAAAGAGTTAAGGATGACTCCCAATTTTCTGATTTTATTAACTATATCGATAGTTGTATAATCTGCAGAGGAAATGGAGACCCAGGAAAAGACAAATTGGGGGCTAAAATCTAGAATTTGATCTTACATATTAGGTGAAAGTATGTACAGATGGCAGAGTAAGGAATGTCAAAAAGGCAGCTGGGTATATGAAGAAATACTTTGGGAGTATTTACCTTACATGTGATATTGCAAGGTATGAGAAGAAATGAGATTATCTGACAAGAGTGATATACCATTCAGTAAATGTTTGCTAAATGAATAGGTAAACAGCCCATTAAAAAATATGTCTATAAGTCAGACAGATATAGATTTACATCTTGACTGTGCCACTTGTGAGCTGTGTGACCTTGGGTAAATTACTTAACCACACTAAGTACAATTTTCTCATTTGTAAAAATGGAAATAATAATAAACAGCTCACTTGGTTGGTTTTAGGACTAATGAAATTATGGGTATAATGTGCTTAACAGTGCATGGCATATAGCAAATTCCAATGAGTGCTAACCTTCCACCACCCCAAGTCCACAACACCCCAATGCCATGGGTGAAACTTCTTACTGTATCTTTTTTATTTTATTTTTTTACTGAAGCCTTTTATATGCCAAGTAGAGGATTATCTCCTCTCTCTTCCTGCCTTCCCTTCTTTTCCTTTCTCTTTCTCTCTCTCTTTCTATTGATATATATCAATATAGAATATTGATATCAATATATAAAATAATAATATTATTTTATATATATTTCTCCCATTCTTTTTCTCTTTCTGTTGAAATAGAAATTGAATGCCTACTTTACACTTAATGCTGCCACTTCCTTTAGATACTGGAGACAGCAGTGAACAAAAGTGTAATAGGGAAGAACACAAACAACCCTGTGCCTTTCATTATCCTAAAAATAGAATTAAATCAAATACCTACCTAATCTAATTAACAATGACAAAAATCAGTCCCTACAAAAGAAAAAAGACCAAAAAAAAATCTGTCAATTCAGTTTTTCTGGCACAGCTTAATAAATGAGCAATTGCAATCATTCTATTAAAATAAAGTTGCTTTCTCCCAAAACATTAGCATTTATGTCCTTAACCTTTTAGACTTACTTCTTGAGCAATAAAACTGAGGCAACACTGCCTAACCTGAGGGGTAAGGGTGGGAAGTAAATAAGACCATCTCCTGAAAGCATCTAGCACAAGGCTGAATACAATGCAGACAATTAACAAAGTTATTTGCAGCCCCCTCCCCTTCTCTTTCTTGTATTTTAAAAATAATTTCTGAACTGCCCCTAGAGGCGTTGCAGGTGTGGTTGCTGTACCACATCTGTGTCATTAGGTGGCGGAGAGAAGAGAGGCCTGACTGTGCCCAGCGTCCTGGCCCGTGGACGTCTGGATGATTGATAGTCTGACACTTGACTGTGCTGACTGGGGGTGTGTCTACCGGCAGCCTGAAGCCTGTCGTGTAAAAGCACTCTTAATAAAAAAAAAAAAAAAAAAAAAATTTCTGAAATAAAACACACACACACACACACACACACACCCCACCCCTAGCTCAAGCTTTTACAGAAATGTCATAAGATAAACTTAAATCTTATCGAACACAGACAAATTTGAATTCTTTTTGGAAAAGAGTCTTCTTTATATTAAGAAAAAGGTGGCAGTTTTCTCTGTGTAAGCTTCTGAAAAATAAATCAAGTACAAATATTAAAAAGCTCACTCATGATTGAAACTCTGTCATATAAATATAGGTAGCTTATATTGCACAGAAATATGTCTTTGTTTTATGTGCATAAGTTCTTGAAATTTATATTTGAAAGACTTTTACTTATTTACTTAATGGTACTTATTAGAAAGTATAATCACAGTAGTTCTTGAAAAGTCACAAAAGGAAGTCCAAAAAGTTGGTATTTGACCAGAAGATGGCGCCAAGGTCCCAAAAATCTTTGTAGCAGGCAAACAAAACAGCATTCAAAAGTTAATTTAGGTCTAGAAGGTGAGCCATTTGCTTACTGACTTTTTTTTTTTTTTTGCATTTTTGAGTGTTTTATTTATATCAAATTGGATAAAATGTGTGTATTTCTCAGACAGAAAAGACACGTCGAGGTAGGAATGTACCTTTCAATTATTCATGGGCACACAAGTACACTGGGGAGATTGTAAAAGTGCAGATTCTGATTCAGTAGGTCCAGTGGGTCTGAGTTCTTTTTTTTTTTTTTTTTACATCTTTATTGGAGTATAATTGCTTTACAATGGTGTGTTAGTTTCTGCTTTATAACAAAGTGAATCAGTTATACATATAATCTCTTCCCTCTTGCCTCTCCCTCCCTCCCACCCTCCCTATCCCAACCCTCTAGGTGGTCACAAAGCACTGAGCTGATCTCCCTGTGCTATGCGGCTGCTTCCCACTAGCTATCTACCTTACGCTTGGCAGTGTATATATGTCCATGCCTCTCTCTCGCTTTGTCACAGCTTACCCTTCCCCCTCCCCATATCCTCAAGTCCATTCTCTAGTAGGTCTGTGTCTTTATTCCTGTCTTACCCCTAGGTTCTTCATGACATTTTTTTTCTTAAATTCCACATATATGTGTTAGCATATGGTATTTGTCTTTCTCTTTCTGACTTACTTCACTCTGTATGATAGACTCTAGGTCTATCCACCTCATTACAAATAGCTCAATTTCGTTTCTTTTTATGGCTGAGTAATATTCCATTGTATATATGTGCCACATCTTCTTTATCCATTCATCCGATGATGGACACTTAGGTTGTTTCCATCTCTGGGCTATTGTGCTTACTGACTTTTGTGGTTACATACACTACCACCTTGAAGAGTCAGGGGAAATTATTTCCTAAGGGTCAAGACTCCTTTATGCGATCTTACCAGATTCTTGCTTTGCTGTTAATATTTTAATCTACAGATGAATCTTCTTCCTCATATGTATCTTAGTTTTCAACTTGACACTTTCAATGTTCCATTGTATATTTTATAATCCGTTCTACATGTTTCTGGATGATACTATGAGATTTTGAGACTTTGGTATTGATCTCATTACCATAATTCAGGTTTCAATATTCTCTTCTTTATTTTTAAGTACAAGAAATAGAATATATTGAAACTGTAGATATTTAACATTATAAATGAATCTTTAAATTATTAGTAAAGAAAACTAGAAATTTTATCTTTCTTTTTTAACTAAAGTTTGTATCGGTATTGATAGCTTAAGTTGTGCTATTACCTACAACCTCCAAAATCTCAATGCATTAAGAAACAAAGGTTTATTTCTTGCTCACACTACAAGCCCATTGCAGGCTGTTTGGGGCTCTCTTTCGCATCAAACTCGTTCTAGGACCCAAGATAGGGATCAATTGCCAATTGGAATATTCCTACAGTTGCTCAAAAGCTTCCATCTGAAAGTAACACTCTACTTTCATTCACATCTCATTGGCCAAAACCAGTCACATGGATACAACTAACACCAGGAGACCTATAAAGCCAAAAGCTGGAAATACGTGGTGAAGAGACACTATATGCAAATCATAACTATTACATCACCCTATAATATAAAACATCTTATATGAATTTTTATGGCCTTACCAAATCTTCCTAGTGTTAAAGAAATGCAAAAGGTTTTTCTTTCACAGGCATTAAAACTGGTTGGATAGAAAAGACATATTTAAAAAACAAAATTCTTATGACAACCAATATCCATGCCAATAAATAAAGTGATAAAATAAAACTGTCACAAAGTGATAAAGAAAACTAGCTGAAGGAGAGGAGATTTGATCTGAGCATTACAGGAAGTGTAGAATTTGTATTGAAGTATCAGGAGGACATTTGAGACAATGGGAATGACCATGAGAAAGGACAGAGAAGTGGGAATAAACAACTGTTGACTATGAATTATGTAAAACGACTAAGATCATTGTTTCCCTGACTTGCAAAAACAAAAAAAAATTAACAGAATAAGTATGTTGTGTGTGTGTGTGAGTGAGAATGAGAGAGAGAGAGAGTGTGTGTGTTTATCTGTGTTGTGTTTTTAAGGTGGGGAGAAGTAGAGGAGTAGGGAGGTGGGAAGAAGGCAACCATCAAAGTTGCCAACTTGTACTTTTCCCAAGGAAGATGTTTTTTAAAATTCTGCCATCAACTACCAGCATTTTATGAGGAATGAACATTTTATCACAAGAAGCAAGACAAATAATCTCAAATTTTTTAATTTGAGTATACCACTCTAACCACATTTTCCATATTTTTATCATTTTACTATGGGCCAGTGAAAACTTTGTCACAAGCCAGCTTCTGTGAGTAACTGACCTGAATACAGAGAATCCAAATTGAGATGAATGAGAAAGTGAGCACATCTTCAAAACAAAGCTGAGTAATTTCACCTGGTTGGCAACCAGTAACTACTGTACATCTTTGAGAAGAGGGCCAACTAGAATTGGGGTGTGGAGGTGGAGCCTAGAAGAGCCTAGAAGGGGGAGCCTAGAAGAAAGAACATCCAGAATGACCTGCAGTAACTCAGAAAAATACGGGGGCCTGGATTAGGATGCAGACAGAGTAAAAGGAGAGGCATGGTGGAAAGAAACCAAAAAAAGAACCTTAAAAATAAATCTCTACTGTTGGGCTTCCCTGGTGGCACAGTGGTTAAGAACCCACCTGCCAATGCAGGGGACACAGGTTTGAGCCCTGGTCCGGGAAGATCCCACATGCTGCAGAGCAAGTAAGCCCGTGTGCCACGACTACGGAGCCTGTGCTCTAGGGTCCGTGAGCCACAACTACTGAGTCCACGTGCCACAACTACTGAAGCCCACGCGCCTAGAGCCTGTGCTCTGCAACAAGAGAAGCCAGTGCAATAAGAAACCCGCGTACCACACGAAGAGTAGCCTCCACTCGATGCAACTAGAGAAAGCCCGCGTGCAGCAACAAAGACCCAACGCAGCCAAAAATAAATAAATAAATTTATTTGTTTAAATAAATAAAAATACACCTCTACTGTATAGCACAGGGAACTTTACTCAATGCTCTGAGGTGATCTAAATGGGAAGGAAATCCAAAAAAGAGGGGATATATGTATAGCTGACTCACTTTGCTGTACAGTAGAAACTAACACAACATTGTAAAGCAACTATACTCCAATAAAAAATATCTTTTTAATTTAAAATAAATAAATAAACCTATTCTCCTCACCCCCCCCCCCCCCACCCTCCACCCCCCCCACCCT